>NC_081292.1:75061842-75373552 GCF_030435805.1 Mustela lutreola
AGTTCTCTGCCTCAAGTGTACCCAGAAGCGATAACTGTAGTTTTTTCATTTTTAAGGGTTAGATGGAATTGTGGGACAAATAATCATTTTCAAAGTATGACACCTCAGTAGATCGACGTCTAGTTTCGCGGCACACAGTTTAATCTCTAGCACTTACCAATCTTAGACCAATCATTTTCCAACTGAGAATGGCACAAGGTAAGGTTTCACCACAATTTGCACTTGAAGTATTATTTTTGGGTCCAGGTGACAAGGAGCTCAGGAATGACTAATAAGTTCATTCAACTTGCCCAGGCCTGTTCCAGCTCTGCATCTGAGCTCGCTGGAACTGGAACAGCAGTCAGGAGGCCAAACTGCTGGCTCTGCTAGGCAGTTTGGAGGTGTCTGGAAGCAAGGTGCCGTTAGGAGGGAGGGGGAGATCCTGGTGACAAAGATACATCTCGGGGGGTGAGGGGGAGCACAACCCTCTCCCGCCTGTCCATTCTAAACTGCCACCAGGACCCCTTCTTCCAGGCCACACTCCCTGATGGTATCTCTTGCAGGGACCCTGTCTGACATGTGTTCAATTCAGGATGGGTCTCCGCCTCAGTATAAACAACAAAAAGCTAAAACTATCCCGAAGGCTTTGCTTTCCTTCCCCATCTCCATGCTCCTGCTATGCAAAGAAAACAAACACACAGCTGTGCATTTAAGAGGCTCTCTAAGGATTATGGTAATCGCAAGTCCATAGTAAAAGTAATCTGATAAAAACTTGTAAAAACTACAGACACTGCAGGATGGACAAAATGTGTCTTTCATAAGCTCTGAACGCTCCGCCTTCATGATCCACTCACATACAAGGCACCTTTTTTTTTTTTTTTTTTTTAACTACTTCCCTTCATGCTTTCACTTTAGAATGATGCTATCTGCCTCTATCTTGATTAATTTTAAGCTTCTCACTCCTGTTTACTAAAGAAAAATGACTCATTCAAAGTGATAAAAGGGAGTAGACTTTTTGAAATCGTTTTTCTCCCCCCTCAGTCTCTATCATATTTTGTTTGGCAAGAAATGGAGTTTTCTATTATTTTTTAACAAGAATTATCTTGCTTGTGCCAAAATGTGGTTGCTGAGGTTTAGTGTTTCATGATCTCTCAAGCTTTTGATTGTAGGCACAATCACTAAGTCTAAGAAGAGAAATAGAGCAGTAACCATTTGTGGAGGTGGGGCGCTACCTTTCCTCTGCCAGACCTCAGGCTAGGTGGGATGGATACCTTATATTTATCAGCCTTGCCTAACAGGTATCATTTGTTCCACTTAGCAGATGGGGAAACTGAGGCTCAGAACGTGTAAGGGACTTGCCTGAAGCTGGCCAGCTTGTTGTCAACCTCAGGTCTGGCTATATTCTCACCCTGTGCCCTTGCACTGCTCTAACAGTCATGGAAACACCCATCCCTGGAAGGAGGGACGAGGGGCTGGTCTGGATGTGAGCCAGAGAGGCAGGGAGGAAAGAACACAGCAGGTGCCCTCCTCACCACCTCCAACCCATCCGATGCCAGGCCTCAGGCTGCTTTCATAACAAAACCTCCTTCCTGCTGCGGTGGCAGAAACTGTGTCCCCTGCTGTCGGGAGAAACTGCAGAGAGCCACGCTAGGTTGTGCCAGAGGGATGAAACAGTGAGGGGGAATGAGAGGAGGAAGGATGTTCTGAAAACTCGGCAAGATGGCCTTCATAAAATATGAAAAATAGGCCCAATACATCCAGTCTGTGGCTGTGACAATAAAAACTCGGTCTGGGAAGGTTCTCTGAGGGGATCTCAAAATTTCACTTCACCCTCCTTGGTGGAAAATAATTATGCCAATATCTTCCTAAGGAAATCAGAATGTCTTCTTTTTATTTATTTATTTATTTTTTAATTTTCTATTTTTTATAAACATATAATGTATTTTTATCCCCAGGGGTACAGGTCTGTGAATCACCAGGTTTACACACTTCACAGCACTCACCAAAGCACATACCCTCCCCAATGTCCATAACCCCAACCCCCTTCTCCCAACCTCCCTCCCCCCAGCAACCCTCAGTTTGTTTTGTGAGATTAAGAGTCTCTTATGGTTTGTCTCCCACCCAATCCCATCTTGTTTCATTTACAGAATGTCTTCTTAATGCAGGAAAAATAACAAGCTAGTCATCAGGTGATGAGGTAACAACCAGACTTTGTCTTGACGAAGCTTAAGCCCACCTCTGGGCTTGCCTGTAGAAGGCATGAGTCCCTCAGACCATGGAGACCCACTTGCTATGACAATGACAACGTCCTACAACCTAATTGCCCTCAAGGGAGCAGCCCCCTAAAGGGGCATGGTTAAGCAAGTTCATGTACACAGAAGGTCTAGAAGGTAGGAAGCACCAGCAGCCTCATGGTTCATTCAGAAAATGTTTACTGAGCATCTACTGTAGATCAGGCAATGAAGAAAATGAACCACATTTATGGTGCTCGTATACCTGATGATAAGTAAGAGGAATAAAGAAAATACATAGTCTGATAAGTATAGCTGCTAACAAGAAAAAGAGAACAAGGAAGTAGCAAGGTGGAAACTAGCTGCCGACTTCAGTAGAAAGAGCTCGGGAAAGTGCTAGGGAGAGAAGGGAAGAGAGATGAGACTGAGTGCTGGCGGCTTATTCCAGGAGCTTTGAGAAGAGGTGATGGCTAGAGGGGAAGTAGGATCAAGAGAGTTTTTTTTTTTTTTTTACCTCTTTAAGATGGTAGAAATGACAGCACATGTGTATGCTGACAGAAATGATACAGCAGAAAAAGAAACATGAGCATGAGGTAGGAGAGAGGCTTCACACAAACGTGCTGAGAACAGGGACACAAAACCCAGAACTACAAACATTAACACAGGCGCTGAGTAATGGCTTAGAGGAGTCAGAGGTTGTCTGGGACATCTTGTAACTGGCCTGTGACCCTGGAGGAGACCTTTCTGAATGATGATGGCTCTAAAGGAATGGCAGGGGGGAGAGACGCTGTGGGTCCAGGTGGAGGTTATGGACCCCCCCTCAGAGACCATGGGTGGGCATGGGCAGATGCTGCAAGATGGAACACCAGTGTTGTTGCTGTGGGAACGTTCCTTGACTCCAGTGAGTCAGCAGCTACCTTCTGGCACAGATAACAGACTGCCACAGAGGCAAAACTTACAAGTGACAAGAAGCGACGACTCTCCCTTTACTGCTTCTTCTGCCAAAAGCAGATCCTCTGATCAATTACAATTTTATCTCCTACAAGACAGAGGAAGAACATATCGCTTCCCTGAATTTGAAGGTTACCAATGGGAAATCAGAGACCCCAGGGAGAAACAGCTCAGAATTCACCGCATATATAATATCAATGGCAGGAAGTCAATCACTAGACAAATACCGACTAAAGCCAACCCTGCACCAGCCACCTATGTAGGTGCTGGACATACTGAGGCGAGTGTGGCATTCACAACATTCCAGAGCGCAGACTGCACAACTCCGAGAAAAGGCAGTGAGATAGGATGGCTGGGTTCTAAGGAAGAACAGCAGGGGGTTAGAGCTAAAGACGGAAAAGTCAGAGTCTAACCCGTAACCATTCCAGTGGTGAGTGGAGGAAAGTCATCTGAGAGACACCGATGACAGAGGACCAGATGGGCTAAGCAAACAAGGAGGAAAGAGGGGCTCATGGGGCTGCATCCTTCAGGTTCTGGGGTTCCTACCCTGGCTCCACCCTTTACCGCAGCATCTCCCTGGCCTCCTTGTTCTTGACCTGTGCCATGCAGATGGCAGTAGGACCTACGTTAGCACAGGGGGCAATTCGCCTTAGCCACTGTTCTTTTTAAGGACCTGGAGAAACACTGCTATCTGAGGAAGAACAGAGACTGCAGAGGCGATCTGCAGACTGACTGAAGGAAGAATTTTCAAACAGTTAAGAGTATCCTGCACTGGAACTAAGTCCTCTGTAAAGAATGAGCTTTTCTTCCCAGGAAGGATTTGTGCAAGACACAGGCTTACCATCTGTTCAAGAAATTTTAGAGGGGATCCATGCAGTGGGAAGGAGGGTGTGGCGGGTGAATGGCAAGTGCTTTTTCAACATTTCCCATTGTGTAGATTTAATCTATGTTCAGAGCAAGAAGACAGGAACAGGAGGGCAGAGGATACACAAAGACAGAAGACAAAGTCAGCAGAAACATCTGAAGACAAACTGAAAGAATAATCGAATAGACTATATTAAAAAATATATATTTTTAAAATATTTAAATATATATTTTAAAAAAACCATATATATATATATATATATATATATATATATATATATATATATATATATATATATTTATCCCCCCCGGCCCTTGAGAGGGAAAGAGAGAACTCTCTCAAGCAGACTCCCCACTGACTGCACAGCCTGACTGGAGGCTGGACCTCACAACCGGGATCATGACCTCAGCTAAAATCAAAGGTCAGATGTTAACCAACGGAGCCACCCAGGTGCCCCAAGAAAGTGGCAAGAATATTTCTGATATTCAGTTTAAGTCTTCCAAGAAACAGTGATGAAGAAGAAGAAGGTATGGATGAAGAGGCCTGGATGAAAGAGAGGAAGGAAGAGGGAGATGGACATCTTGTCAACCATGGCCACGGAGACCCAGCAGGGCCTTGTCAGTGGACCACCTTTCTTCCCACACGCTCCAGTGGTTCTGGATCTGTACCGTAGTTGGTGTCTCACATGCTTTATGACCCAGAAATTCTAGTACCTTTTACACAGCGTGTTTCCATATACGGACTGTGCAGAATCCTTCAAGCAGTGTACAGGCTCTGAAGATGCCTTGTGCGTTTATGGGCTGACCATGGACATCACACCTAGGAGCCACGTCTTGGGTTAAGGAATGATTACGGGGCAAGACAGGCGCTGATGACACCAGGAGGTCAGAGGTAGCCTCCGATGTGCTCAAGAGCTGGGAGGTTGACCTTGGTGCATAGGCTAATGGTGTTACGTTTGCTTGCAGAGTATCAGATCATTTTTGAGATCATGTCATTCCAGATTCTTTAGAAAATGTTTATCCACAACTGCAATTTAGAAATGGGAGTCGTTAAATCCTGCAGTCAGGACTTTGCACGCCTGCGATGGGAGGCCGCTGGCTCTGAACTGAACAATATCACTAGGAACCACGGGATGCGATGCCTACATCTCCAAAATGAACATTTTGATTCATGTAACTTCCCCCTCCATTAGCGCAGAGGGAATCTAACTCTTCTGTGATATTCTTTTTTCTTTACTGATTTCTAGAGAGAGAGAGCACTGGATTTTTCTCTTCTGTTTAATAGCTTTAAAGACAGACAGAGGCTTTTAAATGCTCACCTGTTTTATTACTGAGGCTCTCTCGATTTCTCCAATTGTTGTTTCTGGAGCAAAAGGAGGTTAGAGCTTTCTTGTGGATACAAGTATGCCCGGAAAAATATTTCAATAAATGAAGCCAAAATATATATATGTAAAGGCAAAACGACTCCTTTTGTGAAGCTACAACTGACCATTAAATTCAAATTTATCTTAGGGAGAAAGAGGAGAAAAGAAAGTATATACAAAAAGCTATTGTCTGTCTCAGAAGAAAATATCTTAGTAATCCATTTCCAGTTTTTGGACAAAGAACTACTCAATATTCAACTTCTCATTTTTCAATGTCAGCTTTTTCAAATATTCTGATAAATACTATAAAGTGACCTACTTCCCCTGACACCTATGAAAAGTAACGTGTCATTCCAAAATCCATCTCCACTTGCAGGGCAAAAGACAGCACTTCCATAGTCACCCTTCTCTGACAGATGGGAAAGCTCTTTAGCTAAACCTCTCCCCCCCCCCCCCCAAAAAAAATGATCTATTAAATGTTGCCTTGCAGCTGGATAATTTAATATAATCCTTGGGTCCAACTCTCTAGCTAGAACTGGAATGTTACGGTATACTGGGAATATTAGAAAATATAGCCTTGCATGGGGGTAATGCCTCCTGGGTGGCTCAGTCACTTAAACATCTGACTCTTGATTTGGGCTCAGGTCGTGATCTCAGGGTTGGGAGATGGAGCCCAGAGTCGGGCTCTGTGCTGAGCATGGAGCCTGCTTCAGATTCTCTCTCTCCCTCTGCCCTACTCTCCTGCCTCACCTCCGTCCTCTCTCTCTCTCTCTCAAAACAAACAAACAAACAAACAAAACAGCCTTGTAGGAAAGCAGGTAGCAAAAAGGATTATGGTGATTTTTAAGAAGTAGGGTTATCTGAGAAAGATGTTGGTCTGAGTCCCTTAGAATACTGAGGAAGGCAGCAAGACCTCTGACTGCAGGGCAGACTCTGGACTCAAGTTGGTGTATGTTTCAATCCTGCTTCTGTACAATCTGGTCCTGTGACTTTGGCTGAGTAAATTCCCTCCATGCACTTCTGCTTTTCTGTCACAGAGATGACAAGAGCACCTTCTTCCCAGTGTGGACATGAAGGTTATGGTGGGCACTCAGGATGGCAGCACGAGGCATGGCACACAGAAGCTACTGCCTTCAAGTTTTACAGGAAAAGTGTTATTACTGACTGAAAGTATTTTTTTTTAAAGATTTATTTATTTGAGAGAAAGAGAAAGGGTGCATGCAGGCATGTGAGTGAGGGAAGAGAGAGAGAAAATCTCGAGTAGACTCCCTGCTGAGCGCAACAATCCCACCACCCTGAGATCATGACCTGGGCCAAACTAAGAGCCGGATGGATAGCCAACTGAGCCACCCAGGCGTCCCTTTAATTTGAAGTATTAAAAAAAGTACTTGGTAGTGTTGGAAAATCATTTCCCTGGTCAAGCCATCATTTTTAAAATGTGGAAATTCTAGATGTCCCTGTTAAAAAAAAATGCAGGAAAATGGAAACTGTATTTATAAAAAAATCTTTCTGGGATTTTGGGGGGCATTAAATCTGCTTAGAAATTTGGGGATAATTGACATCTTTACTAAACTGAATTTTTCAGTTTATTAATATGACATGTCTTTCCTTTTATTTATATCATCCCAGATTTCTTTGTCAGAGTTTTACAGTTTTCAAAATATAAGGCCTATATGTACTTTGTTAGCTTTACCCTTAAGTATTTTGTTTTTTTAGCCATTTTAGATAATAGTGGATTTTTAATTTTCTATGCACTCGTTATTGCATTCATTTTTAGTATACAGAAATGTAATTAACTTCTGTATGTTGATCTTATACCCTGCAACCTTGCTGAATCTGTTTTTTAGATTTTTAAATTTTAATTTTTGATATTTTCAGAGTAGACAATCATGTCAGACAATATAGAGGACAAAGAAGAAGCAGATAGAAGCAAAGTAGTTTAAATGCAACTTTGTGCAAGACGGGAAGAGTACCAAGCAAAACCTTGTATCAGTTACATGCAAACACACATAAGGTTCTTTTAAAACTTACATGGAAAGACAAAGGAACTATAGGAGGTAAAACAATATTGAAAAAGAATGTAGTGAGAGGAATCACTCTTCTTATTTTTAGGATTTATCAAATAACAACAGTAATAAAGACTGTGTGATACTGCAGAGGGACAGACATACAGATCAATGGAACGGGAACAACAGTAATAAAGACTGTGTGATACTGCAGAGGGACAGACATACAGATCAATGGAACGGGAACAACAGTAATAAAGACTGTGTGATACTGCAGAGGGACAGACATACAGATCAATGGAATGGAACGAGAACCCAAATATAGTGCAAGTATCCCTCACACACAAGTATGGTCACCTGATTTTTTTTTTTTAAGATTTTTAAATTTATTTGACAAACAGAGATCACAAGTAGGCAGAGAGGCAGGCAGAGAGAGAGGGGGAAGCAGGCCCCCTGCTTAGCAGAAAGCCTGATGTGGGGCTCGATCCCAGGACCGTGGGATCATGACCTGAGACTTTAACCCACTGAGCCACCCAGGTGCCCCCGGTCAGCTGATTTTGACAAAGATTTCACAGTGACTCAATGAAGGAAGGACGGTCTTTTCAACAAATGGTGCTGAAGAAACCGGACATCTATAGGCCAAAATATGAATCTGGACCCAAACTTCCTATCTTATGCAGAAATTCAGAAAGGATCATAGATTTACTTGGAAGACATAAAGCTAGAGAATTTTAAGGACATAATAGAGGTTCTATTATGAGAATAGAGAATCTTTGGGATTCTGGGGTTTGGTGAAAGGTTCTTAGATAGAACAACAAAAGTATGATCCAAAAAAGAAAAAAATGGATTAACTAGACTTACCAAAATTAAAAAATTTCTGCTCTGTGAAAGACCCGGTTACAAGGATTAAAAGATAAGCTACAGACTCAAAATACTTGCAAAATATGTATCTGACAAAGTACTCCTATCTAGAACATACAAATAACTCGAAACTCAACTTTAAAAAAACCCAGACAGTTCAACTGGAAAATGTGCAAAAGATACAAAGAAGCAGTTCAACAAAGAGGGCATATGAAGGGCAGACAAACAGGTGAAAAAGATGTTCCACATCCCTGACCACTAAGAGGACAGAGTTCTCTCTACACACTTGTTAATGGCCACTAAGATAAAAACGTGCTATCACCAAGATCATGCTGGTAAGTCTGCAGAGAAACTGGATCACAGTATGCAACGAGTGGGAATATTACGTGGTTAGAGACACTCTGGAGAACAGTTGACAGGTTTTTTTTTTTTTTTTTTTTTTTAGCCAGGTGTAAACTTACATAGAACCCAGGAATTGTACTCCTGGGCATTTATTCCAGGGAAATGCAAACCAAATCCATATAAGACTTATCCACACTTGTTCACAGTAGCTTAATTTGTAATAGTCAAAAACTTGAAAAATGCCCCTTAGTGGGTGAATGGTTAATTAAACTTCAGCATATCCAGAACGTGGAATGCTAGTCAGAAATCACAAAGAACTACTGATTCATGCAACAAGTTGGATGGATCTCAAAGGCATTTACATTGAGCGAAAAAAGCCAATATCCAAAAGTCATATACATATAAATGATTCCATTTATATGACATTGTCAGTTACATAACTGCAGAGATGGAGAACACATATATGGTCGTCAGGGGTTAGGGAGGGGTGCGTGTGTGTGTGTGTGTGTGTGTATTTAAGGGAGTATGGAAAGGGAGACCTTTGTGAAATAGAACAGTATCTTGATTGTGGTAGTTATGTGAAATTACACACGTGAGAAAGTAAAGTATGTATGTCATTACACATACATACTGTCATGATGTCCATTTCCTGGCTTTGATACTGCACTATAATTATATGACACAACCATGAGGGGAGGTAGGGAGTGTGCTGGGAGGGCATTTCTATTATCTTTGTAAATTTCTTTTAATCTATAATTTCAGAATAGAAAGTGGGAAAAAAAAGCCTGCTCAGGATGTGGGGGGAATACCCACTCTGTTCCCCAAATAAATGAACAATTACTATTTTAAAAAGAACACAGATTAAAAAAATAACAGGTTAAACTATAACAGAAATGAACATGTTTATCAGGTTAGGAGACATTTTCTATGAAGAAATAAGCTTTAACATTTTCCATATTTTAAATACTGAAAAAACAACCCAAGACTCAAATTTTGGCCTCAAAAACATAAAGATGGGACTGTGTTTTCTAAACTGTTATGAGATTCTAAAATGAAACCTTGTTTTGGAAAAAAAAAGTACCTCTTCCTTTTTACAGTTCAGATTCTGGCATTGAAATATGTTATTAAAATAGTACTGAAAACAATAAGGCATTAACATATGAACTTACTCATGCTTGGGAAGATACCAAGTTGGAAGTATATGAGTTTAGAAGTAAAATAAAATAAAATAATACATTCATAGTGTTCTTTGAAATTGTTTCTCAAAACTATTTTCAAGGAAAAATTACATCTAATTCATATGGAACAATTCTAGATTTTCAATGATTTCCTACTCCTGACTGAAGTGCTTTAAACTTATTTTAACAACAAATTAAAAAGAAAAAAAAATAGCATCAAAGAAAAAGGATTTTGGGCAGAACTGACTTCTTGGTCTACAAAACTTAAAAGGAATGAATCATTTTTCTTTTTAAATTCCCCAGTTCCTATAACTGACTTAGAAGAACAGGATTCGGTCATCTCATATATGACATTTCCTAAGTGTTCCTCATTCATTCTCTATTTTAAATGACCATTCTAACAGAGATGTGTGTTAAAGTCAGAGGCAAAGCTTTAAAAACACGTGCTTTGCAAATTTAAGTTCTGTTAAGAATGGAAAGCTGCTCTAGAATTGGTGACGCAAAACAAAACAAAACAAAACAAAACAAAACCAACAATTTTCCTACCCTCTGGCATATCTCAAAACGTACCAGGCCAGTGGAGGGTGTCTTCCCCTTCCTGCCTTCGCCTACCTTTACATGCGTCACCGGGGTGCACGCTATTATTTCTGGGACTGAAAGAGCGCAAGCAAAGATCATGAACAAAGTTAGGTGTGTAGCATAATATGGAATTCCAATTTCTACATCTAGCTTGTCTATGAGCTCTGTTTGGCTTTGGGAATGCAACTTTTTTGGTAGATAGTGCAACCCAAGAAGGAATCCATTAGAACTTTTCTGAGCAATGGTCCATTATACTTTGCTATCAAGAAAACTGAGGATTTCACAGTAGATTTTATCATCAGAAGGGACTTAAGAGACCCATCTGGTCCAATTCACTTTATTTCAGGATGACTGAGTATCCTAATTCACCTAGTACTAAAGGTTCTGACAGTATATGGATAGCCTCTAATCTGCAGGTTAGGCTCTAATCAAGCCTATTTATTTAGACCTAGTGGCCAAGAAGATGTTCCTTGGGAACCCTGTCTTCCCTTTAAGAGCTGAATATTTCCATTATTATCTTCTGTATATCGACACTCTTCTTAAATAACAGGGATCCTCTCTCCAGAATAAGATGTGAAAAAAGATAAAAGAGAGATAAAGCAAGGAAGATTAGCAGAGCATATAAAATTAAAGAGACCTTTTTCCTACATGGATATCATAACCTCCTCAAGAATCAGAAGAACACATTTTCTATAAAAATAGAACAAAACTGAATCTCTGTCACAAAC
Source organism: Mustela lutreola (assembly GCF_030435805.1). Classification (NCBI taxonomy): domain Eukaryota; kingdom Metazoa; phylum Chordata; class Mammalia; order Carnivora; family Mustelidae; genus Mustela; species Mustela lutreola. The sequence continues at coordinate 75,072,926 of NC_081292.1, forward strand.
ACTATTAATTAACTTAGAAATCTGCTTTTATTCTGTCTTCCAAAGCAAGTCTGTATAGCAAGAAATGGTGTGGCGGAGTCTACAATCAGGACAGCTATGGAAACAAGTCTGGCGCAGCTGACAAGTTCTCTCTCAACTGATCTTTAAAAAGCACAAGTCATGTTAATTAAATAATTTATAATTAGTATCAGTGTATAAAATCTTTACCCTGTCATGTTGATATGTTACAGAATTTAGCATTTTCTGCACAATGGTTTCTAAAGATGGAAGCATCATATGGAGAATATAGCTAGCAACTGCTATAATTTGAATAATGTGAAATATATATATAAAGAAAGTGGAAGAAATCCCAAATGTTACTTTTGGTTCAAGATGGCAGCCTGACTTCTTTTACCTCCTTTCACTCCCCACATCTTGTTAAAATGAGTATAAAGGGGTGCCCGGGTGGCTCAGCGGGTTAAAGCCTCTGCCTTCGGCTCAGGTCATGATCTCAGGGTCCTGGGATTGAGACCTGCATCGGGCTCTCTGCTCAGCCGCGAGCCTGCTTGCCCCTCTCTCTCTGCCTGCCTCTCTGCCTACTTGTGATCTCTGTCTGTCAAATAAATAAATAAAATTTTAAAAATAAATAAATAAATAAAATGAGTATGAACTAATAAAAATGGCAAAAAGAGCAAGAGACCCAAAGCAGAGGGATGAGTAGAAGCTAACCCAACAGGACAGTGGAAATGGCATCTAAGTGTGCTGGAAGATCCCAGTGACAAGTGAATTTTCTTGGCAACATCCCCAAAGAGGCAAGACCCTGGCACACGACAGGCCCATCGGGGGGGTGGCGTGTGTGGCTAGTAAGCAGGCTAAAAATACAGATCCCGTGAAACTCCAAACACAATACTGGGGGGTCCTTGAGCCCCCCCATGATGGGGAACAGAGGCAAGACCCCACTGCACCTCGGTGAGCCCCCACAGGACTGAGTGACAGCGAAGGTGACAAGTGGTGGGGCGTTTGTCTCACTTCTTCTGCCAAGCTGTCCATGCCAGCAGCCAGATACAGGATGCTTTCTGGGAAGGACTGTTTTTTCCCTTGGAAGAAACTCATCAGCCCAGGTGTGTGTGTGTGTGTGTGTGTGTGCGTGTGTGTGCACACACGCGTGCACTGGGCAGAGGGAAAGGCACACCTCGGGAAGTTTAGGGGTTCCAATCTGGAGAAAGCTGGATTAGGACGGGATTCAATACAGTACATTCTGCCATCGACAGGTCTTACCTTCTTCCCCTGAGATCCTGATCAGGTTCTCAGTAACTCCCTTTTAAGTGGTAATGGGCAGCCAAGCCTCCAACATGAAAGCCAGAGACCCAAATAATCGAACAGAAAAAAGGAACCTGGAGGAAAACAAGGTATTCAAAGGACATCTGAAGAAAATTCAAAAGGCCTAGGAAATTGTCTAGAGAAATTAGTAAAGCTATTGCAGCCCTAATATAAAAACCAAATGCTCCTTAAAAAAATAAATAAATAAGAGTTGGAGATTAAATATTTAACCGAAGTAAAGATTCCATAGGAGGATTTGAAGGAAAATCAAGCAACTCTCCCAGAAGGTAGAGCAAAACAAAAACCAACCAAACAAAACAAATAAACAAACAATGAAGTTAGGAAATAGCTATGAAAAAAGTGATAAAAATGAGATGCTCTATCCAGGTCTAGTAATATTACTAAATCTAGTAATAAACATTTTAGGCAAAGAGAATAGAGGTTAAGGCAGGGAGACACTATTTAAGAATTTAATAATTCTTAAAAAAATTAAAAAAAAATTAGTCATGGAGGGACACAGGCATCTGAAGCCAGGAAGAGCAGTTCAAAGAACAAATGAAGAAAAGAATAAAGAAACAATCCACAGGAAGTCACATCACTGTGAAATCTCAGAACTCAGGACAAATAGGAGATCTTTTTAAAAAAGCTTCATGAGATAAACAGAACACATACAGGAACCAGAATGGCACCGCACTTCTTCAGAGCATTCCAGTAAACAGTGGTGCCTTGTCTTCAAAACTGGGGGAAAATGCTCGTTTAACCTACAGTCATATGCCCAGGCCATCCTTCTTCAAGCACAGAGAGAATAAAGACATGTTTTAGGCATGTAGGGATTCAAAAGTACACCTCCCAGGCAAACTTTATTTACGGAGCTCATAGAGGATGTGCTTTGTCAGATGGGAGAATAAACCCAGAAAGGAAAGGCACAGGAATCCAAGAAAAGGAAAGATCTCCCAACCCTTTCTCCCCCGAACCCTCTCCCCACACCGGCCCCCTCCGCCAAGGGCCAAGGGAGGCTCTAGCGTTGTGTTGAGAAGTCACCGCCATAGCAGCTGTGGGGTAGCTTAGAGAGTAACTGGCCTGGAAATGACCCTGGGGGATAAAGAGCCTCAGGAAGGAGGCGTGTTTGAGTTTCTGTGAAATATTATTCAAAGGCATATGGCAGAAACGTTGGAACATTTGGGAAAAAATGGGCTCTAGGTATATCAGGAAAGAAGACATTAAGGCAAAAGGAGGCCACAAGTAACTCTACGAAACAGGACAGTTTTCTAAAAGAAAGGAGGTAGGCTTCTAGTACATGTACTATGTGGGATGGGTAGCTATATTATACTGTTTATAATCAAATTAACTTACAAATAAACTATGAGGACTCCAACCTTAATATAGTTGTCTGATGTCTGGCATATTCCCAGGGCAAGTCATGAAAAAAAGAAACAATGAAAAGTGAGTTTAAATTATTACTGCATCACATCTGCATATAGCCCAGGTTAAATTTTTTACATTTAAGATTTTCAATATGGAGCATTCTCACATGGATGTGTGAAGTCTGGGACCCTGATCTTGACTGAAGTCCAAACCACCTTTCCTTAGTTGGCAGAACCCTACCAGACTTCTCAGACCCACATCACAACACACGGAAGGTTTTGCTGCACTGTTATAACATCCGTGAGATGACTGAAGTGGCCGTGCACGCACATGGTCAAAGGACATCACTGATCTTCCGGTTTGCAGGAGCCAAGGTTTGAGGGATGGAAGGAGCAACGGGTAAGGGAGGAGAGAAGCGTGTTTCTCACAGGCCTCCAAAGCAGCTTCCCTCCGAGCATCCCCTAACCTAGTGCTTCTCAGGGAGGGACACTCTGAATCACTAACCCTTGAACTCCATCTCCACGTGGATGCTGTTCCGGCAGGCGAGGGGTGTGTCTGTTGAACAAAGTTCACAGCGGATTCTGAGTCCAGACACCCCTCCGGGATTTTCAGTCACGGCCCCCTCGTCCTCCAGTCTCATGGCTCGGTTACATCCCTTCTTGTTTCCTCACTGTGGGAACTTCATGGATCCCAGAGGCATCTTCTTAAAACGCGAGATTGTTTATAACATGGCTTTGGGGCAGATAAATCCAAACCCCAACAGTCTGGGCGAGGTATTCCCTCCCCTTGAGTTCCCCAGCAGCTCGTTCCCTGTGGATTATCTTTATCCACAGCAATGGAGCCGCCATGCTGGAGATCCAGAAGTCTATAAGCCAGTATTCTAATACAAAAATAAACTGCAGAGAAAAGAAGTTCACCTGTTGAAATACAAGAGGTACTCCCTGAGGTACACTTCCCGGAATGTCTCCTGGTTAGATAATAGTTATCAGTGGGGTTGTTCTCTCATTCCTACATCCCGCATCACTCCTCACTATTAAGCAGTTGTTAGGGCATTCTACACAAGAATAGTTAGATTGGGAAGACCAGAAGGGAAACGCCCAGAAAAAGTGATTTCCCAAAGCAATCTCAATAAGAAAGCAATGTGGCATGTACAGGGTGTACAGAATGATAAATATTTATGAGCAAATGCATTTTGTCTATCTTCTTTAAATATGCTCAGGCATGTGCATTTCCTCAGCCCTCGTTCAATCAGAAATCATATGCCCTTGCGGAAGGTGCCCTTGGAGTCACTGAGTCGCAGACACAAGGCCGGGAGATAGGATGTTTTGCTCACTTGTTCAGTGACCGTAGGAATAGTGACTGAAAGTATGAACTTGGACTTCAGACAGAAGCTGGCTTCACTCTGGGCTCTCCTGCTTACTGGAGGCACGTCCCTGATGCAGATTATGGCTTTCTTGACAGTAAAGGCATGACACATATCACCTATCCTACCAGATGGACACAGTTAAGGGCATAACACGTACAAAGCACTTAGAACCCTGCCAGGCACCGCAAGCACCAAAGGGCAAACTGGTCCCAGCAAGCAGCCATTCTCCTTGCATGGGGCAGCCTGGGAAGAGGTACAGTCAAGAGACTGTCTGAGAAAACAGGTCAGCGGGAGGAATTAAAACCATCAGAGTTGTCGAATACATGCTAAGGCCATTGCTGCAGAAAGACTACAAGGACCCTCAAGAAAAGTAAAATATGTATTTCTCAAAATATATATTTCTCAAAACCTTGCCAATGAGAAGCTGGTTATTTGGAGTATTAGATCTTCTATCCCAAAGAGAAATTTAAAAACCACCATTTCCCCAACCCAGATGAAGAGAAAACGAAGACAAAAGAGAGCACGCATACAAACTTTCTTCAGAGATGCTACCTGATTTTTACTTGTTCTATCCTGAATTTCAGTTCAGCCATCCTGAGATAGTGGGCATGGAGATGGGCACTCAACAGAGTTTCTTTGGCTACCAGAGGGATACTGTTATCTTCCTCGTTCAGAGGAATCATGAATAATACTAATTCTGAATGTTTAAAGTAATATATAGGAATAACGTCTGCAGGCAATGTTAAAATGAGAATCTAAAAATGAGATTATAAGGCTGGAAGCACAAATATGGTTGAATGGTTTTGTAGCTGTATCATTATTACTATTATTACGTGTTTTAGAGTAGAAAAGGTAAAAAGTTTTCTGCAGTCCATGCCAAACTAACACCTGAAATTGTACCTGTAAAAAAGAGGTACTTTGCTAACCATATTTGGGTTCAGAGAGGAATTTTTGGAATGGCATGGAAGGGGTTCACAACAGAAGCAGCTACAGATCCTGTTGTTTTGCAGCTGAAAATCCAAATGTGCTGAGTAAAGCATCCTTCTTCACTCTGTCTCTAAGGAAGCATCCTACCATGGCCATCCTCTCCCCTCCCCGAGAACCCTCTGCTTAGAAGTCACCAGTAGTACGAAGCTTTCCATTAGCCACTTGGCTAAACTTCCCCGCACTGATCTGACACAGCACTCCGACCTGACATTTGGTCTCCATCATGTCCTGCAATAACATGTGACCGGTTTTGGAATAGGAAGCATTTGAAATCTGAAATGCCCTTTTCATGGTCAGTAAGACACCAGAGCTTTCTGGCTCTTCAGATGTGAATGATGCTTGCTTCTTGACTGGAGAAGCAGAGATCGGCGTTTCTGGGACAGTACATGGTCCTTCATCAAATTTACGAAAAATGATGTCATGGAACAAGGTCAGGAGAGAGAGGAGGAAAGAGAAAAGGAATATATCAAATTAAGACTCTTGAGATTATGGAAATGGCATTATTATCAATATGGAAATTGATGGTAACTAGGTAAACATTTTTTTTTTTTTAATTTAAGGTTAATGACATTTGTTCACATAGGATATATCTTTTCCATATCTAAGGAACTCACTCTAGAATCTTTCGGATACTTTTTTTGGAGGTCAAGAGATTTCACGGGATTGCATAAGTATTTATAGAGATAGATATACTTTTTGATTTACATTTTTTAAAATTATTTTTAAATCTTTCATTTATTTATTTGAGAGAGACAGAGAGAGAATGAGTGGGAAGAGAGTGGGCAGGAGCAAATCCCAAGCTTACTCCATGCTCAGTGTGGAGCCCTATGCCAGGCTTGATCCCACAACCCCGAGATCATGACCTGAGTCAAAATCAAGAGTGCTTAACCAACTTAGCCACCCAGGCGCCCCTTGATTTAAAGTTTTAAAATGTTGTCTCATATTTAATCTCTCTTTTTTTTTTCCTAAAGAAACAGGCGACGTAAGTGCCTAGTAAGTCTAATGCAGATTAAATAAGGAAATTGCAAAAATGCCTTTTGGTTACACACTATGTTTATTGGTATACATATTCATGAGGTGCCTCATAAATAGTAGTAATGACTACAGAGATGACTCCAAGATGGTGCTTACGTGCACCAGGACTGTTCAAGGTGCTCAATGAATATGAACAGATGTCCTCCTATGGCAGTCAGGAGGGGTTCTGCCTATCCTTTACTTTACAACTGAAGACCCTGAGGCCCTAACGTGTTACCATGTCCAATAGTTTGCTCAAGGATGTGCCCGCCTGGCCCCAGACAGGAAGACATGGGGGCCAGAATGCAGAGAAGGCAATCTGGCTCCACACCGCATGCCTCTGAGGATCATATTGGGCCAACAAAGAAATGGTGGTGCTGAGAGGCTAAGCCCCACCCCTCCCCCACCAACTCGCCCCCAACCCCAGATATCTGCCATCCCCACTTTGGCAATCATTCTATGGCTCTGGCCTCTGCAGCTTTCCCCCTTTCTAAGTTTTCTCTGGCTCTTTTCCTGAATGTTGGTTCAGGGATCGTCCCACTGGGGAGGAAACTCGAACAAACGCCTCTTTGTTCCCGTATCTGTGTCCAGCTGCCACCAAGAAAGCACTGCCCGGAATCCTATCAGCTCTTCTCATGTAGCTCAGCTTGCCTTCTGCTTTATTAGACTCACAGAAACCACTTCACTTAGGTTCCCTAATTGGTTTACCTGCTATCGATTTTTTTTTTTCCCTTGCTTAAGGGATTCTGGATAGGACTAGCACACACAAAAAAAATGCTGTGAAATAAACCTGCCACTAAAGAGACTCTTTGCTTTAAGCCATCCCATGGGGTCCTCAGACATGTGCTTTCTGGCCTCCTCACTCAGTTTTCTTTAGGTCTTGAGGGAGCTGCTACACTTACACTCCCAGAGGCAGCCCCCAAATGTTGTGTGCATTGAACTAAGGGGAAGCTTGAAATGGTTTGCAGTTAACAAACCATTCCAGACACTGTACAGGGTCTTATAACCCCCAGTCTCCAGAACCCAGAATTACAAACCTGAAATGGAAGAGATTTTGGACAGGAACAAATAAAGTAATTTACCTGTCTTTTCCTTATCTCCTAATAGGCTAAATATTCATTCTTCATCATCTCTGGGTTGACTGTCACGATACATCCAAATGTCAGTGTGTGTAAGGAAGAGGGCTCCCAAGACCTTCAGAATAGGCTTTTATCCTACTGATGGGTTACTGAACATTAAAAGTCTCAAGGCAATTATCTGGTCTGAATTTTAGGGTTGGTGTATTTGCATGTTCAACAGATACGGTAGCTCCTTCCACATTCAGGCAATGTTCTCTATGTCAGACTCACTGACTCTTCAGCCTCACTGAAGAAGGGGCCTCTAAGCAGAGTTTGGAAGGAGGTGAGAGGGTGATCACAGACATGGTGTGGAAGGAGGTGGACCACCTAAGGGGCATGACCTTGCCATGCTGTGGGATTTATAAATACCGCGACCACCTCCACAGGGGCATGGGGGCCACTGTTGTGCTGAGCTGGGATCTGGACCCAGGAGTTAGCTGGGGTTCTTTGGAATAGGTTGTAGGGCCCAGAATGGAAGCAAGGATCAGTAAAGAGACCACTTCAATGATCCCAGGGGTCTGGACCTCAGTAACAGCAGTGTGGTCATGAGAACAGTCATTTTCTGGAAATATATTGAAGGTGGAGCCCAGAGGATAATCTAACATTTATTTACTTACTGTTTGTCTCCATGCTAGTATTAAGTTGCACTGGAGCAGCCTTGGTCTGTTTTGCCCTCTGCATCTCCATAGCCCAGAACAGTGCCTGGCACATAGGAGTCCGTAAATAACTGCTGAATAAGTCAATGAACTTGCCAGAGTTTGAAGCGTCCCCAAGAGGCTAAACTGGGATTCCAATCCAGGGATTTCACACTCCCAAGTTCTAGCTCATAATCACTATGCTATTCTGCTTCTAATAACAGAACTTTTTACCAGGAATTTACAAAAAACTTTTCCCCCCACTCTAAGTTGTACTCAGAGTAATGAGGATAACTCAACATTTGAATAAGGCACACTCTATCGCTAGCCACCTGTGCACAGTACTGACATCTGGAAGCTAAGGGTCAGAAACAAGGGAAAAGTCCCAAGAAGCTCCTACATAACTCTGACATGATCTTAGTACAGCCCTGGTTAGTGCGCGCGTGTGTGTGTGTGTGTGTGTGATTTACTCTTTGGTAAAGATACTATATTAATAGCACTCCATAGCTACACAAAAGACATATGAGGGAAATTCCTTTTTGCAGTTCTAAAGAAAATGGAAAACAAGCCCAAGAAGCAGTCTGCAGGAAACTGAATGGGGTGGGGCATCGGGGTGGGCACAGGTAGGTGAGCAGTGGAATATTTTTAAAATAGGGTGTTAGTCAAGATGAGTCACAGATTCTAGGGAAAACAGATTTTCCTAGAACTTACAGTTATGCAACTACAAATTAAAACAACAACAAAGTCTGCAAGAGAGGAACAGGTAATCTGAGAGCACTCAGTTCCCCTAGAGGTCTGACGCCAGTGAAGACAATCGCTCCTGCTGCCCTTATTCAGAGGACTGCACACGTCCAGTCTGGAGAGGCACCTGGTGGGTTGAGATACTGCCTCTACCTAACTCGCTAAATATCCTTTGGCAAGATACTTGAATTCTCTGTATCTCAAACTCTTCCTCTGTCAAAAGAGATAAAATATTACCCATCTCCTAGAATTATGTCAGGATTAACTCTATTAATACAGACAAAACATTTTTATTTATTTAAAAAGATTTTATTTATTCATTTGACAGAGAGAGAGAGAGAGAGAGAGAGAGAGAGAGAGAGAGAGAGAAAGAAAGAAACAGAGAGAGCACAGGAGGGGAAGAAGGAGAAGCAGATTCCCCACTGAGCTGGGAGCCCGACATGGCACTTGATCCCAGGACCTAGAGATCAAGACCTGAGCTGAAGGCAGATGCTTAAACGTCTGAGCCATCCAGGCGCCCCCACGCGAAAGATTTAGAACAGTGTCTGGCTCACATCGATAAGTAGCCCTTACTAAACACTGGTTACTCACCTAGGGGGTTCATCTTTCACATCCGTACCAGAAAAGGCACTTAAAGCACACGCCCGTCCCCCTACCTGCCTCTTTGCCAACTCATCCAGGTAACTAAAAAGGGGAATCCCTCTTTGGTGTTTGAGTCCAGAAGGAAGAGCCTGGTGTCCTGTGCCTGGAGTTCAAAAGAGATGAACTTGGGAGTCTCATGATCAAGAATGTCAAGTCATGGGCAGCTGGGTGGCTCAGCTGGTTAAGTGACTGCCTTCAACTCATGCCATGATCCTGGAGTCCCAGGATCAAGTCCCATCATCAGGCTCCCTGCTCAACCGGGAGTCTGCTTCTCCCTCTCACCTTCCACCTCTCATGCTCTCTTCTCTTTCTCATTCTCTCTCTCTCAAACAAATAAATAAAATCTAAAAAAAAAAAAGAATGTCAAGTCATTGAGATCAGTGTGAGGCTGGCTGTGACAGTGGAGGCCACAGGGCCCCAGAATGAACACAGGTGGAGAGAATGCTGATTGGTATTATTCCTAATTACAGCTTTCAAAGATAGTTCTGAGAATCCATGGAAATATTTAACTGATTACTGTGGCATGAATTTTTAATAATTATGAAATACAATAACAAATAATTATGCTTATAATAATGAATAAATAATTATGAAATACAAATTTGTTTGACCTGAGAAACAGCAATCCTGATTCTAGGAATAATTCTCTCAGACTGATAGAGCCTCTTGGCATGGACAGTGGACAAGTCACGGACGGACCCTTTGAGGACTTCTGATTCCATCTCATATCATAGTGATAATCTGGGAGAGTACAGTCTCCCTCTACAAACATTAGCCTTTGAGTTATTAGTGAGTCTTTCCCTTCTTAAGGGACAAGGCATGATCATTAAAGACCCAGAGGGCAGGCGAGAGCAAACTTACTAAGTTTGCAGATGACATTAATGGTAGGCCAGAATGTGAGTTACTTTAAAACATAGAATACCAAACTAAAGGGACAAGGGGCTATGAGCGTACATGAGCCTTTTTAAAAAACGATGAAGAAGTCACTTACACTCTCCTCTGCCATTTATCATCTATGCTTACTGAGTTTGAGCCAAGACATGAATCCAAAGCAATTGCGTGCACGGACACCTATGAAATGCCGTTAAAGACCTGTACCCAGGAGACCCCCCTTTATTAATGACTCACCTCCCGTCAGAGATTTGTTTCCTTCTTCTGCAGGAAACTGGAAGATCCCTTAAAACCATAAAGCCCGATATTTCCTAGGGGAATGTTCTTGGGAAGACATAGCCAGAAATGGTTTCCAGGTTTCATGGCAATCAGCACTCATCTAGAACAAGGCTGGATCAGGTCAGGGCTGTAGAACTACGAGGTGGGGCCACAAACTCACCGGGGGGACCCAGCAACCAGGCCCAGCCCTCAGCAGCACCCCCCACAGCAGAGGGGAGTCACAACCAGGGGACTTTCACTGCAGGATGAGCTGGGGTTGTTACTAGCTCAACAAACAAACACTCAAGGTACAGATTAGGCTCCTCAGACTGTGGAAGTCTAGCTTTTGACAAGGATATATTCAAGATGTTTCAAGCAAAAACAAATTAGAACTTATTTGTAGAAATTACTCTGTAAACTGTCAATAAGAAGATACTAATTTTAAACTGAAACCTATTTTAAACAGTTACGATTTTAAACAGTTCTAGAAACAACTCAAGAGAGATTTGCTTTTTACCAATGGTCTTTGCTTTACATATCACTGATCCAAACAATGAGGTATCTGGATATCCGAGGGTGAATGTTTCCTTATTTCAGTTAAATGAGACATGGACAGTGCCTCGCACACTGTCCAGCATAACTGTGTGCTTGGTAAAGGAGAGGCTGTGGCCTTAATCCCTCACTCCTTCCCACTGTGGGCGAATGAGGGGCCTGCTCACAGTTGGGGAGACAGGGAAATCAGGAGCTATGTCTTTGTACTAACTCAGCGCATGTCTATGTAAGGATCCAAACAGTTTGCTTAAATGAGCATTTGTGATGGACTCCTTTAAAAGTACCTCACACACCTGCATATCTGTTTATTGATCATTCCTGGTTATTACGTAACTACCCAGAAACACTGCCTGGAGAGGTCTGCTCTCTTAGGTTTCTGGTGTTCCTCATGGAACCAGGTTGTTAGTTCTAATGGTCTTATCATTAGATTATTCGTGTGTCCAGAAATTTCCTAACCCCTTCACAATTCCTGCCCCTAAATCTACTGAGTTCAAAACACAGATAATTAATTAAAAAAAAAAAATCGGCATTAAATGTAAGCCAGTAAGGCACTGAATGGACAGCAAAGGGGTGAGGGGCATATTTTTGTCCATGACACTGAGACAGCCCTTTACTGAGCACAGCCTAATATTTTAAACTTATGGGTAGATGGGGGTTGGGTCTGGTACAAAATGAACATGTGCATTTAGAACGTTGCTTTATGTTGGCCAAAAGAGACTCACAGAATTGTAAATAAGTACAAAACCTAACATTATTTTCATAAAGATCAATCAATTCACATTATTCAGAAGTCCAATATTTTTTTAAAGTGTAAAATATACGAACTGTTACAATCAAGTAATAGTATTCAATCAAATATGTTTTATACAATTAAGAAATCACGCTATCTTCTGGAAAGTGGTGTTCTAAAATAACACTTTAAAGATTTTGTATTTGGCCTGCCATAATCTGGAATCTAATTTCCTGTGGCATTTTTTATAGCTATTTAAAGAGTAATAGTTTATTTGAGGAGTTTTAAAGAGTTCATTTGAGGAATAATCACCATCAGTGTTTTCCTCCCTGCATCACTCAGAGTGTGTCGGACAGTTTTACACATTGTTCAAGTGACACCTTCAAATGCCTAATATGTAATTGACTTTCTGTGGAAATGTTCTCAAAAACTGAAAAAAGGCCCCTCAAAATCTGTGCTTTAATCTGATTTTTCTAACCCCTGTTGGTCTGCATTTGAAATAAAAAAGAAAGTGTAATACTTGGCCAATAACATGGTCAAGTTTTGAAGTAATTTTTTTCTAAGAGAATAAGAATCTTTAGTTAGGGGCTCTGATTTAGGGAAAAGAAAAAAAATGACAGGAAAGATAATGCTACCAGGTGAAATATACTCAAAATACCATTACCTTTACTTAAAACAGAATTAACTTTTCATTCCATGTATCAGGGTAAATTTTCCAACCATGACTACTTTTTGAGCCATTTCATGAGTCAATGGTTCTCCAAAGAAACACTTAAGTTTTAATCATCTTAACAGTTCCCTTCTTTTTTCTCTACTAATTAAAATGCATAATCATGTCAAAAACAAACTAACAGATTTCTTTTTCCTTTTTTTAATCATAGCAGTTAGTAGTACTTTCTGGTTAGGACAAATAGACTAGTGAGTCCATTTCCTCCTGTAAATAAGTGGGTATAACAATATAATAATCACCTGCTTTGTAGGGTTTCTTGAATAAATCATTCTAGGCAGCCCAAATGTGAAGAGTGGATATGATGTATAGCAAGTTTAATTCCTGCTAGTCCTGCATCACAGTGTTATTTTTTCCTTTTCTTTTCTTTTTTAGATTTATTTATTTATTTATTTGTCAGAGAGAGAGAGAGAGAAAGAGAGAGCACACAAGCAGGGGAAGAGGCAGGCAGAGGCATAGGGAGAGGGAGAAGCAGGCTCCCCCTGAGCAAGGAACCCAATGTGGGACTTGATCCCAGGACCCAAGGATCATGACCTGAGCTGAAAGCAGACGCTTAACTGATTGAGCCACCCAGGCACCCCTCACAGATGACTTCTGTCCAATGAACTCCACAGCTCAGTTTTTCATAGACTTCTGTCCCTGGTGTGGTATAGGTGATAGCAATGGAAGGGAAAGAATCGTCGGAATAAACAAGGATGCACAATGTTCCAAATTTTCTCTGTGGCCCTGTCTCTAAGACTCTCACTACAGCCTTTGAGTAAGTAAACTGAGTAATTCCATAGACTGTTCTCTCCAGGCGTGACTCACGTTCATAATACACTGGTTGCAAGGAAGGGCAGATTAATGACTTGAGGGCACCAGGGTGTTGTTTAGTTGAAGGGTCACGGATCAAAGCAGGTGGGACTACACCAGCTCCAATGGCCACTCTGGCAGTTCTACAACCTTCTGCTTTTCTGATGGTGGCAGCATGCCTGCCGGCCCCTGTGGATTCTTCATCAGCAACCTGGGCACCTCGCCACTGTCCAGGATTGTTGACCTTGTTTCCCTGCCTATCCTTCCACTGTTGGCAGTGGAGGACACATGTGGGCTGGAATAGAAGGGATTCTACACCAGCTTGCCTCCCTAAATTGCCTTTACGTGCCACCTGGCCAGTAACCAGAAAAGGGGTCCACGCAGGATTAGTACTGTGGAGAATGCAATTGTCACTTTCCAGTACGCTTACTAGAAACAGCTACTGTGGCTTTTTGCTCAAGGCCAGGAAGTAAGTTTAGCCCTAGACTTGCACCATGGCCAAACAGGTACAGCAGAAAAATAGTCCTGCCAATATTATGTTGATTTTATAAAATTGGATTTTGCTTTTATTTATTAAAAATTTTTTTTAAAGATTTTATTAATTTATTTGACAGAAACAGTGAGAGAGGGAACACAAGCGGGGGGGCGGGGGTAGAAGAGGGAAAAACAGGCAACAGGCTCCCCACCAAGCAGGGAGCCCGATGCAGGGCTTGATGCCAAAACCCTGGGATCACAACCAGAACTGAAGGCAAACGCTTAAGGACTGAGCCACCCAGGCACCTCTGTTTTTTAAATTTTTAAAAAAAATATTTTATTTGAGAAAGAGATAGGGAGAGGGAGAGAGAGGCAGCTAGAGGGAGAGGGAGATGCAGGGTCCCCGCTGAGCAGGGAGCCCAATGTGGGGCTCGATCCCAGGACCGAAGCCGAAGGCAGACACTTAACCACTGAAACACCTAGGTGCCTCTAAAATTGTATTTTACTCTTTAATCTTACTCTGTAGCTTCTTGGGAGTTTGTTCAAACTTTCATTGATTCACTCATTTGGTCCTCCAGTAAAATTTATTTATGGAAAGAAGGCCAAGGCCAAGCATGGTACTGGATGTTTAGGGTGGCAGTAGAAGTGACAAGCAGGTAAGACAAAGGACTATGAAGTCTAGTGGGGAAGATAAACATGAAGCCGGCACATGTGTGATGTGCTGTACAAGAGGACAAGCGTTCGAATCCAAATTCTGCTATTTACTGGCGACTTCCTGACCAAGGCAGCTGTTTCTTCATCCATTAACGTCTGTAAGACGGCTGAAGGTGGCTGATGGGTGGCTTGACGCCTCGCATGTCAGTGCCTCGGTGCATAACAGGCACCCCCAAAACAGGCCTATCATGGTGGTCAAGAATAAGTTCCTTCTGGAAGAAGAAGGACGGAAGGTGAAGAAGTAATGAAACTCTTGAGAAAGGCAGCACAGACTTCTTTAACAGTCTCTGGGGGTCACAGAGTGACAGAGTGGGAGAGGGGAGGGGCTCTTGCCTGAGGAGGGGGAGGAAGGGGAGCTGGAGCGTGCAGGGCTGTAGTGAAGGGGGCTGTCCTCCCGGCCATCAGCAGCGGCAGGCTACGTCAGGAGGCCTGGGCCATGACGCCCAGCTCCTCTGAGGAAGAGACACCTCCGGCCAGGAGGCCAAGCACTGAATTCCAAGTCACCTGTTTTCCTAACAGGTACTAGAAAGCCTCCCATGGGATTCAAGCCAAAGGAGAGGCTTCCTGTCAGGTTTTAGACCAAGTCTGAAGTGAAGGCCTATCCTTCAGGGGCTCGGGGCAGCCTTCTGTGGGCCTACAATGACTCTGAAGGTCTCCGCTGCACCCATGCTGCCTTAGGTCTGTGCGCTCCTCATTTTCCTATTACTGAAATTGCCCTTTTGTTCTGGATGGAAGTAAAAAAATAAAATAAAATAAAATAACTAGACTCTGAGAACCAGCAAAGATCTTCAAAATCACCATTTCTGACTCCCCCCTCCCCCCTGCTTTACTATGTCTGTCACCTCCTCATCGTTCCTCATGGGAATCTCTGGCTCAGGTTCAGGAAACAGTGCTTTGGAGCAAAACATTTTCCCTTTATAGAGCTGATAAGTAGGATAAAATAAATCGCATGAAAAACTATATGTTGATTCATGTACATTATGGGGTCAGATTCCGAAAAGAACAAAAGTAGTCACTTTCCTTGCTAAGGAGGTTACTTTAGTAAGAACAGGAAAAACAGTACAGAAAGTCCCATCTTTCCACTATCAGAGTTACTCTGCGCTCTGTTAAAATCAGCTTCACTCCCTGAACCTGATTAAACCGATCACTGAAAGCACAAACATTCCCCGTACAAGACTTTTCATTACTGTATGTGACCAAGCATGCTGTCAGCCTGAGGCCCCGTGGGGACCTGCAGGGCGACACGGGCATGCTGGTGGCACTGGGGACAGTCTCCAAAATTATAATCAAGGTTCCTTTCTATTAGACACACCAGGGCACAAGACGTTCGAGATAACCCAGAGGCCATGATTATTATTCATTATACTACATCTTTCAAAACCAACTGACTCGGAGGTTTTAAATGGTAATTATTATGAGGTTGAAGGATACAAGATGGTTTTAATTATTTTAGAGCTCTTCAAATTAAAACAGTCTGCACGCATAGGACAAGATACACAGTGAATCCCCTCAGCTTGTTGACTTAAGCTAGCAAACAAGATTACATTTCTCACCCCTCAAGAGGCTACAGATATGAATGGTGACTCTAGTAATCACTAAAGAACTGTCACTAAACCTTGCTACGTCTAATGCAGTGATCCGGCTGTGGGCCTATGAAACATACCAGCAGGGCCTTCTTTTATGAAGAAAACAAAGGAACCATTAACTTTCACAGGGCAAAAAATATTTCACTAAAAGCACCACAAAAACAGGAGTCTTTAAATATTTAATTTCCGGACTTTTTGAAAATTAAAAATAGCCAATATCTGACAGGGAAGTTCTATGATCAAGAAGGCATCTGTTACTAGATGAACTGCCTTTAAAAGGCTATAAATAAGAGGAGAAGGAAGCATTTTCCTTTTAAAAGAAAAATAAGACAGTATTAAAGAGGATGTGTGAACTGATTTTTCAGTAATAGAAAATCCAAAGGGCAACAGGATTTGTTTTGACTCTTTTTGACTACAGACGGGCCCTGCTTTGCAAGGGGATGCCTAGGAAAAGAACCACGTAAGCTGAAACCATGCAATAAGTACCTACTAACACATGACAAAAATGATGAAGGTTTTGTGGCCTTTAAATTTTTTTGTCAAAACCTTAAAGCTCTCTTATTGTTGGTTATAAATGTGCAGTGAAGAAAGCGCTCTAATTTAAAACACTATAATCGACAACATAAACACATCGAGAATTTTTAATTTCTTATGAGAACTGAGCAAGAGGAGGTCAAATGCTTGATGCTTGCCTTCTCCATCTCACCCTACAGGAAGGAGGCAAGCTTTTTTTTCTACATTGTGGTGAACTGTCACATTCCTCTTCCAACAGTTAATCCTTTATGCTTTCAGTGCCATGAGGATGCCCCAAAACCCCTGCAACGTGAAGTCTTTGATGGCGTCACTTCCTGTGGAACACCCTCATCCTTCTGGGCCCAACGGCTTTCTCACCCATGTGATAAACATTCTTCACTCAGCTCCTATGGCATCTCTGGAGTCTCTTGAATGACACAAGGTTGATGTTCCCCAGAGAGCCATTCCCTCTGTTTACCTTCGATTCCAATCTCCTTGCTGTGTGGCACTTCCATGTTGGTTGGCCAATTCCCTTTCTGAGTATCCATTTTTATAAAATGTTGCAAGTTATTACTGGGAGGCAAGGGGGAGATGCAGCTACACATCTGGCTCTGGGTGAACTGGACATGAGAGGAGCAGTGACCCATCACTGATGGTCCCTGAAAGAAGTGACATGACTGCTCATTCATCATGATGAGAACCTACTGCTTATATGGAGTGATTTGTGGATTGAAGAGCTGACTAGGACGTCTCCACTTAATGCAGTGACAGTTAATGTACTATGGTAGCTGAAATCGGAACAGTGGTGTTGGGTTTTATTAACTAAACTGTGGGACTGAAATTCATGTAGACTGGAACCAGGTAAAGGAAAGAGAAATGATTGGGGAGAGTATAAAACCACTAGACATTTTTGTCCTAACTCCATGGCCTATAACTATTTCCCATTTGTTTACACGGGTGCAACAACCAAATTCCCCAGCTTTGCACACACATTCAGAGTTGAAATGACACCTGAAAATTGGAAAAAATAAAACATTTTGAAAAATAATTCAATCATCCTTTTTAATGCAATGAAAACTGGCCCATCCCTCCCTGGTCCCATCTTGTTTCATTTTTTTCCTCCCTACCCCCCATGACCCCATAAGTCAATCAAAGAAAGATAATTATCATATGATCTCTCCAATATGAGGAATGTGAGAGGCAGGGCTGGGGGCCATGGGGAGTAGGGAGGGAAAAAATGAAACAAGATGGGATCGGGAGGGAAACAAACCATCAGAAACTCTTAATCTCACGAAACAAACTAAGGGTTGCCAGGGGTTGGGGGGTAGGGATAGGGTAGCTGGGTTATGGACATTGCAGAGGGTATGTGCTATTGTGAGTGCTGTGAAATGTGTAAGACTGATGATTCACAGACCTGTACCCCTGGGGCAAATAATATATGTTAATAAAAAAAATTTTTGAAAAAAAATAATAAAATGGGACCATCAAAATAATAACAAAGTAACACTGTATCCTAAGTACTTTATATCCAAGTTGTATATCAGGCATACAACTGAGGAAACAGAGGCTTCTAGAAGTTAGCTAACTTGTCAAGATCACCCCCCTCCCTATTAGGTGGCAGAGCTATAATGAAATCCAGGTGATTATAGCTCCTGAACTTGTTCTTCAACCTTAGGCAACATGGAGCCCAAAGCAATTTTAGGAGAATGGCAAACGTCTTTGAAACTATGCCCTCCCCATACAAGAAACACCAATGTCCCAGAGCACCTAGTTCCACTGCTGGGCACAGCTGTTGGGCTGGAGATTTGATGGTTACCCATCTGAGGAAGCTCTCCTCTCTCAGGGAAGGCAAGAAGAGACTGCTAATGTAGAAATCCACTGCCTAATAAATGTCAATAATATGAAGTGGCTGACTGACAGTTGCTCAGTTAAAATGCAACCTGTATTCCCAGGAGAAGATAGACTTCGGTTTTTTCCATTAATAAAGTGCTCTTCTATCCTTTAAGAAATCACCGAGCCATGTCATCTGAGAAACTTTTTGAATTAACTTCATACAGTGTGCTTTTTATTTGGATTGGCTGTATTGGCATATAAAAACATAATTTCAAGTATTTAAAGAACAGTGAAAAAGGCACTCAATTGCGAATTTTTGAAAATATGTAATAATAACGTAAAAAGAATCAGTAGAAAAACTGTGGGGAGTAATTATTGCAAAAGCAATTAAATACCGCATGACAGCATAGAAGGGTGCAAGCAAGTTACTGCAGGTTGACTTTTAACAATTACAATCAATTCTACATTATAAAAAAGTCTATAGTCTTTTAATCTAGTCTCACTTTGCCCTGTGGTCCTCCCTCTCCCAGGTGCAAAGAGAGTGGGGAAGAAAATGGTCTGTATATAAAAAGATACGTTTACATTTCCTTTTTATTTGTAGTTGCAACACAGGATTTTTCTACTCTGTCTGAGGACCCAGCCTGCTCTCCAATGTTCTGCAATCTTCTTTATTAGACTTCCTTAATATCCACCACATGCTCATGAGCTCAAGAAGGTTTTGCTGCCATTCTTGCGAGAAAAACAGGCGGGACTATAATGTCCCAATCTAAACCACATGATTCCGTATCACACTTCCAAGAAATATCTTAGCCAATCAATTGTGTTTCTCGAGTTGACAGATGAACCTCAAGAGACTAGTCTTGGGAAAAATCAAAGCATGGAATCCAAGTCTGCCGGGAGGCAAAGGTTAAGGAGCAAGCTGCAGAGTCACAGCAGCTCTGTCTTCATCCTTTATCCGTTCATTTTGCAAACAATGTACTGAGTAGGCTGAGGAAGAAGACTGGCGGTGGGTGACAGGCAGAGAGTCACAGAATGACAGGGTTCCAGCCCCGACAAGGTGTGCTCTAGTTGGCCAACGCAACCAGTCGACTACACTGGAGTGTGAAACACAGTCCATGAGAATTATGAACAGGCACTAGCGGAGCTTCAAGGAAAGGCTGGTAAGTGCCAAGCGAGGAGACAGAATGTGCTGGGGAAATAAAACTATTATGACTCACTTTTGTACCTTATGTCTCCTGAAAAGAGTCAAAGTAGTGGAAATGATGGGAACATGGGGCTACTGCACCTGTGCGGTTTATTATCAAGACTGATATGCGTCATGGGTATTTACTCCTAGAAATACATGTCCCATTCTACATATTGCAATAACTAGGTCAGCTACATAAACCTCTCTCTGTGTCCCCTTACAAAGTTTAATTAATTTTGAGAACTGAAACTTGCCTTCAACAAAATAAGAAATTCTTAAAAATTAAGGCTTAAGACCCTTATGTACATATTCAACCCTTTTATTGCTTTGAAGAGCTCCTTCGCTCAATAGGTCTTTTTGTAATGAGCACTGCACTATATAATATTGCACACAGGAAGATGATGACAGACTTCTCTAAAGCACAAGTCCAATCATGTCACTCTTTTCTTGAATCTCTTTAATGGTTTTGAAGTTTCCAGCCAGAATGACTAATGTCCGTCCTGGGTAATGGCACGGCTGAGGTATATGAGGAGTTGTAGGTATAAGAAAGCAATGGACTCGTGCACAGCTAAGATGGGGACCCCCCCCCCTTGGAGGCTGAAATACATCGTGACAATCTTGGCAGAAATCAACTCGTTCATGCAACATGTGTAATTAGCTTTATGAGTAGTACATGCCCAAATAAATTCCTTGCCATAACTAGAATCCATGGATTCTGGTTTAAAGTAGCTTGCTAGGTCTAAAAAAATATTCTTGAATATTTTGACTTAGATATAATCTGAACCAAGAGTTAGACATGAGAATGACATCTTTTATTGGAGATCAAATTATATAAACAATGGAAAGCCCCCCTAAAATGAAAATCAAATTATACAATAAGAAATTGGTACACAGTGAATAAGTAATCTCCTAATTTTGGGCTCTGAAATGGAAGTAAAGTGGTTTTGAGAAATATCCATTTGTTACTCCGTGTCGTCTTCTCCCAGTTCTGTCAATCAGTGCTCTTCTTTCTGTAACTGAGGCAGGATGACTCACTCCGAATGTCACTGACGAGTGGCAAAGTTGTTTGCAATCTGGGTCTCTTAACATCCTGGCTCTGCTCTCATGTAAACACATTCTTGGAAAGTGTTGGTGAAGAAGTTAGCATCGTTGAATGAAAGGAAGAGTAAGAAGTGATGACCCCAAAAATAACCAGAAGTAGCGTTAATACTGAAGATTTTGTTTCCTTTGACATTTTAGATGTAGGACCTGAGCATCATTTAAGTAGAATAAATACAAGCTGGTGAAAGGGGTAGCTAGCTCCAGCCAGCGACTGCTTCAGTGTCTCCCTTCGGGCTAGACGCCTGTGCCATGGGACTCTCAACGAACAATTTCTTCTGCCTCATGGCTGGAGGTCACAGACCTGTGGCTTCAAGGAAATAGGTACCAAGAATGACAAACGACGGTGAGCCAATAGTTGCCATCTGCCCTTGGATCCTGGCGCTCCTACTGGCCAGGGTCTTAAATCCACCATAATTAAATCACAATCAGGAAAAATAATTAGATTTTGGAGAAAGTCAGTTTATCTCGACTGGAAATCAATACAGCTCTAATCAATAAAATACCGTGGTCTATTTTGACGAAATATTCATCTGGTCATGGTTATTTTTGGGTTAAAATGAAATTATCATTTGACGAAAAGGTGACAAAGATGCTTAAAGATTTGTTTTGGAAGTGACAACTGGCAAACATTTAGACACGATGAATTTACTCTTCAAACAAGCTGAAGCTTGGATGATTAGGCGTAACTGGACGCTCCAAGCACGCGACCATCCAAGTGCCTGGTGGAGCTGGCTGCGGCATAAATGCGCAGGACTTCATCTGGTAAGAGCACCTGCACCAGCTGGGTTTGGTTTGTCCTGTGGTCCCAACACAAGGTCTATGGGTTGTTAATCATCAAACAGACTTGGGCTATAAAGGGAGTTTTACTATAATGATAGGAGTTATGGGTTGAATTCCATCCCTCTAAAACTTACATGTCGAAGTCCCACCTACTCCTCAGTAACAAAAAGATGTGACCTTTCTTGGGAAGTTTTCTGATGTCATTAGTTAAGAGGAGGTGATACTGGAGGAGGGTGGGCCCTAATGCAGTGACAGGTGTCCTTTGACAAGGAGAAATCTGGACACAGATTTTCACTGTGTGAAAATATAGGCAGAGCTCGGGGTGATGCTTCTACAAGCCGACGAATACCAAAGACTGCCACCAGAACGTCGGGGAGAGGAAGGGAGCAAGGAATGAAGCCTGGACACCCTGATTCAGACTTCCCTGTTTCCTGGACGGAGAGGCAAAACCTTCCTGTTGTTGAAGCCACTCAGGCTACTAAACTTTGTTACTGCAGCGGTAGCAAGCTCAGACTATCTATGGAATGCATTCAATTGAGAATGGGGCCAAAATATCATGCTGCTCTCTGAAGGACCCCATCCACCTTCAGAATGCATCTTATGGTAATAACTTCATATACCCAAAATTGTATTAATGATTATTTTTTTCAAAGTATAGAGGGAAGAACCAAATGAAACCTAGGGAGTGGCATTTCCATATTTATAGCTTGTAAATGTCTATATGCTAGATATTATAGAGAACTAGAAGCACAGAATTTCTAATCCCTGACTTCCAAAAGATATCCTCGAATTGACAATACGAGAGATAAGAAAGGGACAAGGAGAAGGCATTAGGGCCAGGAAAAGTTTAGTGGACAATTTTTTTTTCCTTAAGATTTTATTTACTTACTTGTCAGAGAGAGAGAGAGAGAGCACAAGCAGGGGGAACAGCAGGCAGAGGGAGAAGCAGGCTCCCTGATAAGCAAGGAGCCCAATGTGGGACTCAATCCCAGAATCCTGGGGTCAGGACCTGAGCTGAAGGCAGACGCTGCACCCACTGAGCCACCCAAGGCATCCCGAGTTTGGTGGACAGTACTGACAGAGCACTCCAGAGAAGCAAAGGCACGGACAAATTCACAAACTGTGACTGGGACAGCAGAACAAAAGGGTGATGTTTCTGAATATTTGGCAACGGGGTACTGGGAAAGAAAAATGAAGACAAGGATAGAAATCAATGAAAATTTTCAAAAATGAAAAGTGAGGCAATGAAGTGTACCTAATGTGTACCTAATGAAGGTACACCTATGTGTAAGGCCATATGCTACCTTGCAGAAAACATGCAGTAAGAAAGACCATAAGAAACACGTAAGAAGTAGATGAGATTTCCTCCGAAAGTGGGCAACAGTATGGTTGGATAAATAGGCATGTGTGTGCCTATGTACAGTATCCACATTTATATCTATTTAAACATTTTTTTTTAAAGATTTTATTTATTTGACAGACAGACATCACAAGCATGCAGAGAAAGAGAGGGGGAAGCAGGCTCCCTGCTGAGCAGAGAGCCCAATGCCGGGCTCGATCCCAGGACCCTGAGATCATGACCCGAGCTGAAGGCAGAGGCTTAACCCACTGAGCCATCCAAACGCCCCTCCATTTAAACATCTTAACAACACGTATAGAAATGTATGCAAATTAATGTGTTACACGGGAACACTAAATATGCCCAGGGAGACCAGAGGATCAGACCTGAATTACAAGCAAGAACTTAACAACCAGAATGAATAAACAAACTTACTTTCTTCAGAGTCTGCAAAATAGATTTAAATACTGAAAATGACTCATGTTCAATTTTTAAAAACTAATTATCCTTTTTCAAAAACCACACATATTTAACATATCATGATTAATTACTATATAACTTTGAGATTTCTGTATATTCCTTTAGAAGCTATCCCGACTTTTAGACTAAGAAATTAGCAGGAATATAGGCGCCGCACCCAAAATCTACTGTTAAGGGGGAAAAAGTGAACAGTTACTCATCCTGTCTGTGCAGGGACAGTAGGCTTGGTAAATACAGCATGTCTCCATAAGGAAGTTGAGGTTTAAAAGACAAAAATAGTACATAAATAGCAAAGTATGACTAAATAAAATTATGTTCTCCCAGATGACTCCACTGCCAAAACTATGATGGGGGAGAAAAGGTTCAGTGGCAATTGAACCTCAGTCTACTAGCAGTGGTTACTACACTTACATGAAGTACTATTATTAATAATAGCAAATGCAGGGCACCTGGGTGGCTCAGTCCGTTAAGTGTCTGCCTTCGGCTCAGGTCATGACCCCAGGGTCCTGGGATAGAGTTCCATATCGGGCTCCCTGCTCAGTGGGGAGCCTGCTTCTCCCTCTCTCCCTCTACTTGTTCGTGTTCTCTCTCTTTCTCTCAAATAAACTAATTAAATCTTCATTAAAAAAATACTAATAGCAAATGTACTACTCTTCAGATGAGCAGAGTCTATCTGTAATTTGAAATGAATGCTCTTCTTTAAATAATTATATATATTCAAATGCCAGATATATAAATTTTAGAATGTTTTTTTAGTACTAGTATAGAGTTAATGTTCCTGGAACTAGTCAGAAGGATTTAGAAACTAGTAAGCACGTTTCCATGGTAACAGGCTGCTCTGCCAAGGAGAGATCAGTTCACACATTCCCTATAACCCAGCGACCACAGGAGGAAGAGATCTGCATTTCAGGTTTTCAGGATCACCGTCAACTATGATTTTTGCTAATGTAATTATTTTTATTAGAATGCACACATGGCGGGCACCTGGATGGCTCAGTGGGTTAAGCCTCTGCCTTCGGCTCAGGTCATGATCTCAGGGTCCCCGGATTAAGGCCCGCATCGGGCTCTCTGCTCAGCAAGGAGCCTGCTCTCTCTGCCTACTTGTGACCTCTGACTCTCTGTCAGATAAATAAATAAAATCTTTAAAAAAAAAAATGCACATAGCATTAATGTTGGTAAGTTACCTGAGCATCATGTTTTTCTCACCTCTTCAAGGTGTCAAAGACCATTGGGAATGTGCTCTGAGGGAGGCATGGTGGTGATAAAGTCACTCACAGATTTCACTTTAATTCATGCTGTGGGTTACAGCTCACCTGGTTATAAAAGTCTGATGTGGAATCCTGATGGAGAAGGGACTGAGCCTCAAAGCTAGACACGTATAACATCATTCATGTACATCAAGCAGAGCAGGTGGCTTCGTGAACACAGCTGGACAATGGAGTTGAGACAAATAACCAAGGGATTATCAGAAGGATCAGGCAGAACATGGTTTCTGTAAAGACAGAGGCTTATGCCCCAACTGGAAACAAGAAGCACAGAAGATGCTCCATAACCCAGAAACGAGTAGCCACTAATCCCTAAATTGGGGCATCTCCATTAGGCTTCAAATAGAACTTGGGTTGGAGAGATGAGCATAAAAATGCCCTTCTCTTTGGTCTTACAATGCTCGACTTCTGGGGGGGTTTTAACTTCTGGCCTATTACAGAGATTGTACGGTCAATGACTCACTAGACTGGTGAAGACAAGGCCACACTTGGGCCACACCTGGACCACATCTGCAAGGCACAGCCGGACCATATCTGCAAGGCACAGCTGGGCCACACCTGTTAGGCACAGCTGGACCATACCTGCAAGGCATAGCCAGGACACACCTGTAAGGCACAGCTGACCCCAAGCAGAAAGCAGTCCGACAAGGATGGAACTTGTGTGATTTAGTTTCCTCATCTGTACCAAGGGGATGTTGGGAGGATGAAGTGAGAAAACTCCAGGGAAATACTTAAAAGTGGGCAAAGTGCACAAGCATCGCAGAAATGTCCTCTGCTATATATTATTACTGTGGATTAGTATTGTTACTATTAAAAATGAGGCAGTGTCCTTCACGAGGCCTCGCGGGGAAAACCCCAGAGCAACCCTTATAAATGATGAGATGAAGGGGCGCCTGGGTGGCTCAGTGGGTTAAAGCCTCTGCCTTCAGCTCGGGTCATGATCCCAGGGTCCTGGGATTGAGCCCCGCATCGGGCTCTATGCTCAGCAGGGAGCCTGCTTCCTCCTCTCCCTCTCTCTCTGTCTACTTGTGATCTCTGTCAAATAAATAAATAAAATCTTAAAAAAATAAATAAATAAATGATGAGATGAAAACACTGAGCTTCTCAAAGGAACTTTCCAAAAGAGTATACAGACACCTTAGGCTTTATTTTGAATAAAACTAATTCATTGAAGATCTGCTCCTGAATCTTGCTAATGTAGGATGCATTTGGGGAGAAGTACAAAGATCATACTTCAGAAGTATAGGTTATAAAATTTTCTAGAAGATGCCATCATGGCAAAAATATGTTTTTTAAAGTAAAAACTAGTTTGGTGCCATGTTACTTCTATGAAATGCTTTCTTTGAAAATATGATTACCTGATCTAAAAATAAATAAGGACTACGCGAACTTTTACCACAAATAACTAGCTTAGACATAAAACTTATCAGTGCACAAATATTATATCTATTTCTCAAATTCTCTGTATCAAATCATTACAATGTTAGGTATTTATGGTTTCCTCCAAGCCGGTGAATGTGTTTTCAAACTGTCATAATTATTTTCGTCTTTATTTTGCTCATAATCCATTTATCATACCAAACAGAATAACCGCAAGGTAAAACCATGCTAATCAGGAAAAAATAAATAAATAAAAATGACCAGGGAAAGAAATGTATTTTGGGCAGTAGAAGGTGATGGCTTTGGGCTCAGATTCTATTATTATTATTATTATTTTTTGTGGAAAGCAAAACTCATAAAACTAAGGCACCCACAAATAGATCAATTCATGAAACTGAATTACTGTGAATTTAAAGCACCACGTTTTAAGCACTACACTGAGGGAAGCAGCAGTCAAAATAGAAGCAGTAAACATTGAAACAGATCCCCGGTGAAAATGATGTGGTTGACAGAGATCTGGAATGTTCTCAGAACAGCAGAGATTATAGCTTAGCCACGGATGACCTTCAAGGGACAAAATGCTTTATGAGCCCCGTACACTAAAGTTCACCGATTCACATGGGTGATACACAAAGGCAGCAAATGATAGACAGTATTAAGACTACAGAGTTGATGTGAAATAAACCACTCATCTGTGAAGGTTTTATTTTAGCTTCTTCCTGCCCTTTGTTGGACCGTTTGATTGTCATCCTAAAACTTCGACGCTTTATTGCAGAGTTTTCACCACCGCTAAAGGAATATTCATGGCGCGCGCTCTGATCCTGTCAAAAGGCAGTATTTATGTACATAGGAATATAAAACTGTTGTAACAAGGAAAAATGTCGCAGATTTACAAGGGATCAAATTTACAAGGCAGCAAGCTGAGGTGCATGGGTTTCATCTTGTAAACCCTCTGATCAAAAAAGGAGCATGAAAAGCAGAAAAATCTGTCCTTGATGGTTTTCAGATAAAATATCACTTCCCCTTGGAAGGTGGTTGTAACTCTTGTCACCCCGCCCAGCCCCACACTCAGGATTGGGATGGGCCAAGCAGAAGGTGTAACTTGAAAGCAGTGCTCAGTGTTCTTGGAACTTTCACACAAATTCTAGTGCATCCAATCAAGTGATGATCAGAAACCTTCCCGAAGTTTGGAAAATGGGGAAAATATAATGTGGTTTATTAAACTAAGTGTTCACGGCATCCTATCAAAGCAGCATATACAATCCCTCTCCTCGGATCTCCTCCAGGCAGGAAGAGGACACACACAAGGGATTATGGAAAGAAAATGAAACGTTTCATTGAATTCAAAATTTAACTACAAAATATGGAGAATTCCATCCCGAAATGTCATTTTATTATAGGAGTTCTAAACTAGATATGTGACTTAAAAACATTTGGGCCATGATGGAACTGGGAATTCATCAAGTCGGTAAAACAGTGAAGACAGCTATGGAGTGACTGGTTAAATGGGGAAATTCACCGTTGTGTACAAGCTCACCGAATATATGTATGCACATAGTAAAATGAGATTTAATGGAAAAACCGAAGGATGTGATTATCCTTTAAAATTACAAAATTATTTATAATCCTTGCATACTATCACAAGTACAAAATAAGTAAATTTTTGATACTCTGTGCATTGCTTAAAATACATACTGTAATAAAATTTATTTTTTCATCTAACTTCACCTTAGCAAACATTTACTGGGCCCCTCCCATGAGCCAGGTGCTATTCTAACCATGAGGGATACCACTAGGGATATAAAAATGACTGGTATCTATGTTTTGTCATTGAGAAGATCAGAATTTTTTTTAAGGATTTTATTTGTTTATTTATTTGACAAAGACACTGAGAAAGCCCAAGCCGGGGGAGTAGCAGATGGAAAGGGAGAAGCAGGCTCCCCACTGAGCAGGGAGCCCGATGGGGGACTCCATCCTAGGACCCCGGGGATCATGACCTGAGCTGAAGGCAGATGCTTAACGGACTGAGCCACCCAGGTGCCCAGGAGATCAGATTAGAGAGGAAAGGAGAAACCAATGGAATTGAAAGGATGGATCTCAGTGCAGAAGGAAAAGTGTAGAAGAGGCCATGAGACCACCTGAGGGTAGCATGTAGGGGTAAATCACGGGAGTCTAGGGTAATGAAGCCATTCTGGAAGGAATGCACATAAGCAGACTCCTCAAACTGAGTGCCAGGCCAGGAACAGTCTAAACCCAAGATCAAGGGTGTTGAGAACCTGGTATTATAGAGGCTGGGTATCCTTTCATAATCCTACACGGAAGTTTTCATGGGGGCAGGGGCACAGACAGAGAAGAAGAGGTAAACAGACTATCATGGGGAATCTTGTATCTGAAGTGAAGGGGCCTAAACTTCAAGTGATGGGAGTCAGCAAATGGTGGTGTAAGTGATCAGAGTCAGCAAATGGTGGTGAGCAGGGAGCAACCTCACACTTTAAATCACCTGTGCCCTTCGAAGTATGCAGGTAGACCTAAGCAGGCAAGGAGAAGAGCAAAACTTTACAGAAGGTAGGAGTAGGGCTTTAAGTGGGTATCTGGTGTTGAGCTAGCTAGCTAATAGGGAGTCTTACTTCTGGGGAGCTCTTTTGGCCTTACCCAACAGAAACATCTTTGGAAAGCTGCAAATTAATTTGGTAAGCCAACTCGTATTTTCCCATTGACAACTTACCCATGTTGACATTAATTTCATTGATTTTTAAGTTGGTACTGGGCCCTGAAGGGTAGAGCTTAGGATGTAATAAGAATCTTGACATTCATTAGTCTTCAGAGCATTTTTTTTTTTTTAGCGACAGAAATGGTCTCTAAAGTAAAGGTTATGTGGAACATCCATGTATAAAACACATGGACACACAGTGGTTTGGGCAGAAGCAGAGCCTCCAATCTCGATGCCGCATCAGCCTGGAAACCTCTGTAATCCAGGGACCTATACTGAAAACCAGTGATGAAATGTAATTCATTCATTCAACTGATGAGCAAATGAGGTCCCCTTGGCAGAGGTCTTTTTTCAGAGTTGTGATATAGAGGGAGACAGAGAGGTATATATGCTGGCTTTCCCAGAGAGGAGTCATGCTATTCTGAGATGCTACTTTTCTCCTGTGCTTCTGTTGCCTTAGGTGACAGTGCCCCACCCCCCACCCCAAGGCTGATGAATTTATACAATCTGTAGGTCTGTTGGGGCAGGGAGCAAATTTCCAGCTTCAAGTCAGAGAGCTGGCAGCAAAGTCCAGTGACTTGAGTCCCAGACGGCCAGTTGACCCATCCAAGTCCCCAGCCACTCCCCCCCCCCCACCCTTGATGAGGACAGAAATGGAGAACACGGGTATCCCTGACGCCGCTATTGAGTAAACAGCCTGAAGTGGAACTCTTGTTGGCATCTACTGCAAGTTTTCTGGTTCAGAGAATCCTTTCGTAAACCTCATCTGCCCAAAGAATATGGTTTCTAAATAGGAAGGAAACATTTTAGCTCTGAAGTCTGAGGAACATCTGGCGCATAAACTATGACTGACACCCTTCGGTAAGGTGGATTAGAAGGCTGCACCTGCAGGCAGACAAACATGGGCTTGTAACTCGTCCCTGATTACCTGCTCTCTGCCAACAATGACCTGTTATGAAAATTAAGGGAGGTGATTGATGCACATAAATGCTTTCCCACCCTGACAGGCCCCTGCAAAGAGCCCAGGAAATCCTAAATCAAACACAGCTTCACCACCTTCTGCTTGTGCCACAACATGTAAGTTATTATGTATGCTATGGAGTTTCTGGTCCATCAACACTGCAGCATCTTCAAAGTGCCGGGGTGGCTCAGTCAGTTAAGCGTCTGCCTTCGGTTCAGGTCACAATCCCAGGGACCTGGGATCGAGTCCTGCATTGGGCTCCCTGCTCAGTGGAGAGCCTGCTTCTCCCTCTCCTGTTCCCCTTGC
The DNA here is from genome assembly GCF_030435805.1 of Mustela lutreola. Taxonomy (NCBI): domain Eukaryota; kingdom Metazoa; phylum Chordata; class Mammalia; order Carnivora; family Mustelidae; genus Mustela; species Mustela lutreola. The sequence goes on from NC_081292.1 coordinate 75,102,671, forward strand.
TTATGCTCTCTTTCCCTCCCTGTCAAATAAATCAATAAAATCTTGAAAGCCCCCTCCCCAAAACCTCAAAAAACACTGCACTGTCTTCACCGGGAAACATACCAGTATGAATATCGCCAGCCATTACCGACCAGTGTGGAGACCAGAGATCAAAGAAGGCAGTTTGTGAAGTATTTTTACACATCACAGCAATAAGGCACACATTTAAAACAGAGGTAACATTCACTACAAAATATCCTGAGATAGTGCACAGTGGTCTTACTTATGTATGACATTAAGTGCCAAATGAGGTGGCTACTTCTTACTTTAAAATAGAAGAATGTCTCAGATAGCACTTCAAAACCAGGTTCCAGTAGTCTTAAAAATATGAGATCAATGGATACAGAAGTCTAATAATCATAAGCGGTTTGAAATATAGATTAATGCATGATGTCATAACAAATAAAGGATAATGAAAAACCCCTAAGTGGTGCAGATATGGCATAAAATGTCTTCAAGGAATTTCTTCACTTTTTTTTTTTTTTAAGATTTTATTTGTTTGACAAAGATGGAGAGAGAGAGAGAGTGTACAAGCAGGGTAGGGCAGCAGAGGCAGAGGGAGAAGCAGTCTCTCACTGAGCAGGAAGCCCTATGCGGGGCTGTCCCAGGACCCTGGGATCATGACCTAAGCTGAAGACAGATGTTTAACCGACTGAGCCACCCAGGTGCCCCTTAACCTTCTGTTTCTTAAAGAAGGACTTAAAGTAACATATTCATAGAACTCTTCCTAAATGCACTTTAGCATATCTTAATGGAGTGCTTAGTGACCAAAGTATGTTAAGAATTGGAGAGATGCTTCCAAAGGCTCCAAATGAGGCCATTTGTTTTGGTCTGGCACTCTTGGAGACTAGCTCAGAACGGCTGGAGCGTCAGTTATGAAGATGTGAGCACAGTACACAGCTGATGAACAACAGGGTGGTGGGCAATGTCTCATCTGCAGCCAGGCAGTTTCAAGGACTGCAGGAAGGAATAATCAGCTACATGAAAGCAGAATGCAGCATGTTACATAACAGGGACCAAGTCCCGGGGCAGATTCAAAGTGAAGAAATACACATCGGTGGGGGAGAAGATGAACATGGTCTTCAAAGGCCTTATGCATAAACATACCAGGTATATTCTGAGATCATTTATTTATGTTCTCTAAAAACTTATCAAGTAAAACCTTCTTAGGCCCAGTTCAGCAAACGCCTGCATCTTTCTGGTTTGAAACAAGCCAGTGGTCAAAATCTTAAATCTATAAGGATATCAGCTTTCTAAGATCTCCTGGATGATTAAATGGTATGAAAGAAAAAAAAAAAAAAGTGGGTCTTTTTTTTTTTTTTCTTTCTTAAAAGTACAGCATGAAATGAACCACAAATGAAACTCTTGGAGGGTAAAAGGAAGTGAAGCCCTGCCTTAGCCCCTTATTTTTGCTGTCTGCTTTCAGGTTTGGAGCAGGGAGACAGAGCCTAAGGCAGAAGCACGAAAAGGCAGTGGGACTGGAGAGACAGTCACATATCGATCCTGACTCTGTCTGGCCAGGGATGACCACGCTGACAACCCCTGCAAGACGGAGTGCAGAAGGGGGTCTGGGGAATGCAGGATGGGAGCTTGCACCTTGTGCTACGCTTAGGATTGCACACTACTGGGTGGGGATATTTACCATGATTCCCGCAATGACATATAAAAACTCCATTGGCATCTCAGTGGAAGCTCTTTGGCATGTAATCCACATTAACAGGTGAAGACAACAGTTCGGCAGCCCCCTTTCTACCTGGGAGATGGAGAGCAGCAGGGTATGAAAGGTGTTAAGCTTTTCTGTGAAAAGTCGTATTAAAATGAGATTCCAAGACCACTGCCAACTGGATGGAAGGCAAGCATGAGACTCTTATCAAACCACTTAAAACCTGAAACTGACACTATTGAAGGCCAACTGCCATTAAAATGATGCTTGAAAGCTGCGTGTTTGTCTCTTCAGTGGGGAGTGTATCCCATCGATACGTTGCACTCTCTCCTTGAGAAAAATGTCACTCTATGAGAAGAATGTCAGCTGTGGAGGTCTTGCTCCCAAGCACACCTCCCAGAAATACACCTGGAAGCTTCAGAGGACATAGGGAATAGACTCTTAGTTGGCATTCATAGATTGCTATGATCTATGAGAAGAGACCAAAGATGTAGTACTGGAATCTTTCATATGTCATGGATCTGACCTACCCATGAATTAACCATACTCTTCTTGCATGGAACCAGAGCTTCTGTTCTGCCTACATACATGTATTTTTTTAATGGAAGAAATGAATGGATTAACACACAGAACACGAAGCTGGGGTGAGTGTGAACAGTGGGCATAGCTGTGCTCATTCCTTATTTTTCATCAGTGCTGATGTGCGCCTTTTGAGGTGGGACCTCCCTCAAGTTGCAAATTAAGGCAATTACTGAACTTGGAGCCAAATACAAACAACTGAGTTTCTGAATGTTGAATCCGTGAGTCCCTAGGGAACGCTGAATTTTCCCTAAAGAACAGACTTGTATCTCAACTAAATTTTGTGAACAGAATCAGATTGAAATGCATTTGAGGAATCCAGATTTAAAGAGCTTTTCGATAAAGCTATTTATGCCTTGATTACTCCCCACTTGGACTAGTTTAAAGTTGGAGTTCAAGCTCTTCTAATTCTATACCAAAATGTTCAACGATAACCCACCACAAATAACTTAAATTTTCCTTTTTGTCCTGTCGGTGCCCGAGCGGCTTGTAGCGCATGCGCGGGGATGCTTCTGGGCTCCGCTGAGCCCGCTCCTTGCATCGGCTGCCGCTGCCTCAAGCCCTCGCCGCCGCCGGGTGACGACGGTGCGGAGCTGCTCCAGCTGGGCCCACGGGGGGGCCCCAGGCGCCGCACGACTTTTTCGGTGCCCGAAAGTAAACACGCCATTAAGATGGCGGCTGGATGCGAGCCAGTAGGCGGAACTTAGGATTTTGTATCTATGTGGCTGCGAGTGATTGGTTGTGCAACCTTGGTATATATAGACATGCACGGGCGGGGGAGAGAGATCCCAACAGCTACGCAGAAATAAAGCTTGCTTCGCTGAGGTCTCCTGGTCGTTCTTGCTGGCGAGAGCGACAAGTGGTGCCGAAACCCGGGAAACCCGAAACCTACACCGAGGAGTTCTCAGTGAACGCAACGATCCGGTAAGTGTGCACAAAATTTCAGATAAGAAAGTTCCTAAGTATAGGACGAGAAGTGAGAAAGTTCCTAAGTATAGGACGAGAAGTGAGAAAGTTCCTAAGTATAGGACGAGAAGTAAAAGGGTTCCTAGGCATAGGACAAGAGATAATGGGATCAAAGTTTACCAAGATGGGATCAAAGTTTACTAAGATGGGAGGATTGCTGACGGAGGTGCTTAAGGCTAACGGCACTACGCTAGACTCTAACCATAAAACGGTTAAAAATGTTATCGAGGAGCAGGTCAGAGAAGCCTCTAAGGCAGGATCTAGCAGAGGGGGAGAAAATTCAGAGGAGAGCTCCTCTGAAGATGAGCTTGGGGAAGCCATGACACACTTAAAATTAAAAGAGGAAGTCCCTAACGAACCTTTAAAGGGAAAGACATACAAAGAAGCCGGGAAAAAATATGACTCCCTAGCGCCCTCTGTCAGAAGGTCAAGAATTCCTACCCCTGAATGTAGGCCTATAGCACCACCTGCAGAATGGCCGCCACCATATAACACTTCATGCTCCCGAGGGGCATGCGGTTGTCCAGAATGTAGAAATGCAGGATGGAGGGACATTATGAACTTTACTAAACCCTCCCCTCTTGCATACCCAGTGTTAGAAGATCAAAATAAATAGAGGTTTCATCAACCACTAGACTTCAAACTTTAATTAAACAGTTTAAGGAAGCAGTCACTACTTATGGGCCACAGGCTGCTTATACACTTTCACTTTTGGAAGCAGTCAGTAGCATGAACCTTACCCCAGACGATTGGACTAACATGGCAAAAGCAACTCTGTCTGGTGGACAATACTTGATATGGAAAACTGCTTGGCAAGAGTGTAGCTCAGAAACTGCCCAGCGTAACGCCGTGTCAGGGAATCCCCACTGGAATATTGACATGCTCATGGGAGGAGGTCAATTTGTGGGACAAAACAATCAGATTGGGTACCCCCCAGGGGTGTATGTACAGATAGCAGCTGCAGCCACTAGGGCTTGGAAGACCATACAGGGTTCTGGCGATTTGCAGGGACAACTTTCCAAGGTGTTGCAGGGGCCTAATGAACCCTATGCTGACTTTGTAGATCCAAGTAGCAAGGTGCATATTTGGGGATGTGGACCAAGCAATGCCCCTTGTTAAACAATTAGCCTATGAACAAGCAAATAAATGGTGTAAAGAGGCTATCCGCCCTTGGAAGTCTAAGGACCTGATTACATATATCAAAGTGTGTCGAGACATCACTGATACAGTTGTTCAGGGCCAAGTTGTGGCAGCAGCAGTAGCCCAAGGGATAAGAAGTTTCAATGGAGGAACCAGGAGTTCTTCCAAGGCTTGTTTCCTTTGTGGAAGGGATGGTCATCTTAAGAGGGATTGTCCAAAGGGTAAAGGACCTCCTAGACCAGTCAAGCGCGCACCTGGGTTGTGCCCTCGTTGCCGTAAAGGGAATCATTGGGCTAATGAATGTAGGTCCCAGAGAGATATTCAAGGAAATCCCCTGCCGCCAAATAACTGGATTCAACCCAATTACTCAAAAAACGGGAAGCAGGGCCCTGCGCCCCAGGGCCCAACACAAATTTATGGGGCGCTAACGCAAATGCCCAGGACATGGTATCCTCCCTCGGAGAAAGGCGCGCAACCTCTGGATCAGCAAGGCTCGATATCAGAGCAGCCGCCCGAATGGTCCTAACTCCGGAGATGGGCATTCAAGCATTGGCCTCCGATCTAAGAGGGGGCCCCCCTCATGGTACTGTAGGTTTATTACTTGGCCGAAGCTCCACTTATCTCAAAGGTCTGATAGTCCACCCTGGGGTACTAGATTCAGATTATGAGGGAGAGATCAAGATACTGGTGTCTTCACCAAGGGGAGTTACTGCAATTAGCCCAGGAGATCAGATAGCTCAACTTCTCATACTCCCTAGCCTTTCCCAGTAAAGGAAAAGAAAAAGGTACGAGAGGTTTGGGGTCTACGGGAGTTGACCTAACATGCCTGACCCTGGATATGACTGATAGGCCCATAATTACCCTCAAAGTGCAAGGAAGGAAATTTTTAGGGTTACTGGATACGGGCGCTGATAAGAGCATCAACAGCCAACAAGAGTGGCCTCCGAGATGGCCCCTAACACAAGCAAAACAAACACTCAGGGGTTTAGGAATCGCTCAAAGTCCTGATCAAAGCGCAGCTACCCTTGAGTGGGAGGATGACGAAGGCCATAGGGGAACTTTTCAGCCCTATGTCTGCAATATTCCTATTTCCCTCTGGGGACGAGAATTTTTGGAACAGATGAGCGTCCGCCTGACAACTGAAACTATATACAGCCCCCGATCAATAGCTATGATGCAAAAAATGGGATACATACCAGGAAAAGGGTTAGGGAAACAGGAGCAAGGTAAAATAGACACCATCCCTTTCACCTCAGAATATAAGGGGCAAGGCCTGGGTTTTCGGTAAGGGCCACTGAGGCAATGAAAATAACGTGGAAGACAGATACGCCCTGCTGGGTACCTCAGTGGCCCCTTACTAACGAAAAACTATCAGCTGCTAAAGCCCTCGTACAGGAACAGTTAGAGGCGGGCCATATGAAACCTTCTACCTCACCTTGGAATACACCTATCTTTGTTATTAAAAAGAAATCTGGTAAATGGAGACTTTTACATGATCTTAGAGAAATTAATAGGGAAATGCAGAACATGGGACCAATACAGCTGGGATTACCCCTGATAACCGCCTTACCGAGAAACTGGCCATCAATAGTGGTTGACATAAAAGATTGCTTTTTCTCTATCCCTCTGCATCCTGAGGATACAATTAAATTTGCCTTTACCCTACCTTCTATTAATCATGCAGAGCCTAACCAAAGATATGAGTGGACTGTCCTCCCTCAGGGCATGGCTAATAGCCCCACTATGTGTCAATTATATGTTTCTAAAGCCATACAGCCTATTAGAGAGACTTACCCTGATTTAATGTGTTACCATTACATGGATGACATATTGTTGTGTGGATCTGACTCTACTACAGTTTCGGAAGCCTTAGTAATGTTACAAAAGGAGCTAAATTCATGGGGGTTAATTATAGCCCCCGAAAAGATATAGGCTTCCAACATCAAAGACTATTTAGGCATGAAACTATACAATACCATGGTAAAACCTTCTAAAGCCTCCATTAGAACTGACAAATTACAAACACTCAATGATTTCCAAAAGCTATTGGGGGACATAAATTGGATCCGACCCTACCTGAAAATAACTGCAGGAGAATTACAACCATAGTTTGATATTCTGAAGGGTGATGCCTGTCTAGACTCTCCTAGGAGCCTTAATCTGGAGGCGAAACAGGCTTTGAAAATTGTGGAGGACAGGCTTGCCTTGACTTCAGCAGATAGATGTGATCCTAACCAGATAGTCCAAGCCATAGTGATTCCATCCCCTTCTTCACCTACTGGAGTGCTATGGCAAGGTGGGTCCTTACAATGGCTGTACCTCCCAAACACTCTTCCTCGGATAATCACACCATATCCAGTTGCAGTAGCCATGCTAGCTAACAAATTAATCACTGTTTGTATTTCTACTCTTGGAATCATACCTGACAATTGCATTGTGCTGTATACTAAGGAACAGATTCGCCTACTATGTGCTATCCTAGATGATTGGGCGATACTGACCACCTCTTACTCAATAGAATTTGATAATCATTATCCTTCACACCCACTTATAGAATTCACAAAGGGTATTGAATTCATACTACCAAAAATTAGTAGATCGACACCACTAAAAGAAGCCTCTACTGTCTTTACAGATGGAAGTAAAGAGGGCACAGGAGCTTATATCATAAATGGAATCGTGAACCCAGTCATAGTTCCTGCCAGGTAGGCTCAACAAGTAGAGCTACTAGTAGTGCTCCTAGTGCTCCAAAGATTTTCAGACACTCCCCTAAATATTATTTCTGATAGTCAATACGTGGTAAATGCAACAAAAAATATTGAAACAGCCATCCTCTCCAAGTCACCTATTCCATGGATCTTAAGGCAACTACAAAATGTTGTGCAACTGTGCACTGCACCATTTTTTATAGATCACATCAGAGCCCATATGAGCCTACCAGGACCATTATCCGAGGGCAATGCTCTAGCAAACCACAATAGTCGTTTCCAACTTATTTGCCCTAACTTAGAACAGGCAAAGCTGTTCCATAGCAAATGGCATGTGAATTCTAATACCTTAAGATATAGATTCCATATCACCAAAGAACAGGCAAGAGATATAGTAAGGACCTGTGGGAATTGTGCCACATTACTCCCTCAGCCTTCCTTAGGGGTAAATCCCAAAGGCCTTCAAGCTAATCACCTATGGCAAATGGATGTCACACATGTACCTGAATTCGGGCAACAAAAGTATGTACATATATCAGTGGACACTTATTCGGGTATCATAATGGCTACTCCCCTCACGGGGGAGAATTCAAAACAAGTCATCACACACTGCCTACGATGCTTCGCAGATTGGGGTATCCCAAAACAAATAAAGACAGATAATGGACCTGCATATACATCAAAATCTATCCATCAATTCCCAAGTCAATTTGGTATAGTCCATGCTACAGATATACCTTACAATCCACAAGGTCAAGGAATAATTGAAAGCGTCAATGGCACCTTCAAACGATGCTTACAAAAAATAAGAAAAGGGGGAATAGGGGATGACTACAAGTCACCCCGTGATCTTACATCTCTCACCCTTTACATTTTAAATTTTTTGTCCTTGGACCATAATGGTACATCTGCAGCAGACAGGCATGCGGCGGTTACCGAATGCACTCTAGCCCAGGCAAAGTGGAAGGATATACTCATGGGCCAATGGAGAGGCCCTGACCCGGTCCTAAGATGGCACCGAGGTTCTGTTTGTCTTTTTCCACAGGATGCCCAAGTGCCTATCTGGGTCCTGGAGCGACTGATTAGAAGAATCGATCAACATGGCCCGCCCCGTCCTGATGCTCGGCCTGATAGCGATCCTGGCGACACCAGCATCCCTTCAACAGATGCACCAATGGGCAATAGTGAAAGCCTGGCCATTCCCCATGCCACTGACGAATGAGTCCGCCATCCTCCCTCCTGTATACCTACTTTCATTCCCATGCCCGTTTCTGTAAATCCTAACAATTCGCCTGTATTGCTCTCAAGACATAAAAGAGACTTTGGGATCACTGCAGCCATTATTGCGGCTGTAGCAGCCTCCGCAGCTGCAGCAACTGCAGCGGCTGTAGCTCTCACCACATCTGTAACAAGTGGACATTCTCCAGAAACTATTGACGACCGGATGCATCCAATCACTTTCTGGACTTTGCATAACCTCCGTAGCCTATAATGACCTTTCTATTGCTGCTAATCTGTCGAAAGAGTTAAGATAAGATTGACATAGCTCCATTACGGGATTGGGTATCTGTTGTAAATCCTTATGTTCCGCCGTTTTGCATCATTACGTAAACAACAATGTAGGCAACAGTTGGCGCTAGTACAAGCTTGCATGGCACTGGAAGCTGGTACATTTCCCCAAATCTGGCTGGCAGCACTAGATCGGTAGTCAATGACGGGTAAGATTGGCTGCATGCACATAGCAACCTAAGCCAGGAGTTCTCCAACCAGGGGGAATTATCCGATGACGGGTAAGCATGTTCATGGCAGCTGACAACCTAAGACAGGCACGATCTCCTGCCTTGCATGCCTAATATAAAAGAAAAGGGGGAGATGTTGGTGCCCGAGCGGCTTGTAGCGTATGCGCGGGGATGCTTCTGGGCTCCGCCGTGCCCGCTCGTTGCCTCGGCCGCCGCTGCCTCAAGCTGTCGCCGCCACCGGGTGACGACGGTGCGGAGCTGCTCCGGCTGGGCCTGCGGGAGGGCCCCGGGCGCTGCACGACTTTTTCGGTGCCCGAAAGTAAACACGCCATTAAGATGGTGGCTGGATGCGAGCCAGTAGGCGGAACTTAGGATTTTGTATCTATGTGGCTGCGAGTGATTGGTTGTGCAACCTTGGTATATATAGACATGCACGGGCGGGGGAGAGAGATCCCAACAGCTACGCAGAAATAAAGCTTGCTTTGCTGAGGTCTCCTGGTCGTTCTTGCTGGCGAGAGCGACATTTTCCCCCCTTCCTTTTTCCACGAGTAGACGGTGTCTTTTTCTTTCAGAGAAACGATACCACCAGTCCTGTTGACACCTGGTGCTGCTGTGTCTTGTACTTGCAAAGGCTGCCATCAGAGTTTGTAAAAAGGCAGATGAGAAACCTACTATGACTTTCCTCTTTAGGTGTAGAGAAAGCCCTTCAGTCCTGTTATAGTCTACAAACTACTCTACAAATAAAATATAAATAAAGACTCTATAAAGTCTACAAATCCTCTATAGCTTGCTAGATTCTAAAGACACAGAGTACACATGTTATTCCTACCCCCCAGTTGCGTATAACGTGCTAGTAAAAGGTAGAGGGAACTTAACTGTGACAGAAACCAGGCAATGGTAAGTACGTCCTATGGACTCAGGGACTGCAGAGAGCCCAGGATACGCACTCACCATCATAAGGGACTAGGAGTACGGGCAATGCCAATTTTGAACAAATGAAGATTTAGGAGAAAGTGAGGTCTTTACACAGCAGAGGAAACCTGAACTGGGCCTCCTATACGGGTGGTACTTCGATCAAGTTTCTACTCGTGCTTTTTGCTGTCGGTGGGTCTGTTTTCCTTCCAGGGGTCCTTCCAGAGGATATGCTGTGTTTTTCTCTCGACTGTGTTTTCTTAAAGTCTACTTAGATCACTCGACTCTGGAGACCTTAAGAAATGGCAATAGCTTTCCAATCTGGGCTGTTGAATGAAATCGTTACTTTCACAAAGGGTTTGCCGTGCTGGTAAAGAAATTCGCGCTTCTTCAGGAAGTTAATCAGTCCCTAGAACTGTTCGGACAACTGCAGAACATCTGCAAGTCTTTTTTAAGATTTCAGTCCAACCCATGCTCCCTGGGGGAAGGCACCAGAGGGATGCTCCCACATCACCGCTGGGAGTTTGTGTCCTTTACAGTAAGATGCAATTTTTAAATAAACTTATCATATAATTTGAGAATCATATAAATGCTTAAAGCAAAGGATAATTGTAAGACTACCTATAAAGGTACATGGATATATACTAAATTGTGAAGAAATGGCTTGAATGAATTTGTTGAATAAATCAATGAATGGTAGAGATTCTTGGATTTGGCTCAAAAAAGTTGTTTTGTTTTTTGTTTTTGTTTTTGTTTTTTTAAATAAAGGAAAAGTTAACTTTTGAAATGGGCCTCAAAGGAACTCATGGACTTTGAGAATGAGCAACTGGTAGGGAGGGCGGGGCAAGAAGCAGAGCACACACTCAGATGAGCCAGGTGTGTCAGGAACACGAGAAGGGTGAAGGAGGCGGACTCTGGCTGAGAGTGGGGAGGTCAGCTGAGAGGTGGCTTCAACTGAAGGGCTCTGGACTTGAAATCTGATCGATAGGTAACTGGAAGAAAACACAGTTTGGGAGCAAGGAGGTAACAAGATGAACAGAGTGTTTCTAAAAGAATTTTCTGCTTGCTAAATGGACTGAGAGCAGAGACCAGAGACAGGCTGACTGCTGTAATAAGGCTAAGTCAGCCCCGAGCTCTCTGGTGTTGAAGAGATGCTGACGCCAACGTACAAGCCCTGAGGAAAAGCGAGCAGGGCTTGAGGCCTGCCTGGGTGTGCATGGTAAGAGCCAGCGGTCCCTCAGCGGGGCTTCCTTCCAGAGGAAGTTCCTCCCATTGACCGTCATGGCAAAAACTGGATCTCTCTGTCTGAGGATGATGCTGGGCTGAGCTCTGCTTTAAATGTGCCCTTTAGAGAGACCCATGAGACTCAAGTAAGAGCAAGAGGTAAATTACAAGGTAATACCAGACCAGGGCTTTGTGAAGCTAAAGAGTAGGTATGTGCAAGAACTACCCAAAGGCCACGTGCAGGGACCAACTTCATCTCAGGTGTCTCAGTCTGTTAGGGTTGCTATACCAAAAAACCACAGACTGGGTGGTTTATAGATAATAAACGTTTCTTTCTCACAGTTCTGGAGGCTGGAAGTCCAAGATCAAGGTGCCAACATGACTGGTTCTGGTAAAGGCCCTCTTCTAGGTTGCAGGCTTCTTATGGTGTCCTTACATGGCAGAAAGGGCAAGGGATCTCTCTGGAGCTTCTCTAACCAAGGTACTATCCCATCACTTGGGCTCCCCCCTAATGACCTAAGTACCTCCCAAAGGCCCCATGAACTAACATCATCACAATGGCATTAGGATTTCAACATATGAATGGGGTGGGGGACACATTCAGACCACAGCACCAGGCTATGGAGGAGAAAGACCAATATGGAGATGATACTCCAGTATTCACTAGTCAGTCCTGATGGGCCTCCACCTCTCTAAACTTCTCTGAGTAGTCAGGATGCACAAACGCTTTCTCAATTTATACCTAATGATGGAGCAGACACTCAACAAATTGGAGAAGAAAAAGTAAGATCTTGATAGTGTAGCTTTTCACCCATCACAGCTGCAATCACTCTGAAGGTATCTTTTTCTCTCTAATGGGTGTGCTCTTACGGTTCTTTTCTCTCATTATTTGACTTTTGGGGCCTCATCTCTTCTCTAATTAATTGAATACAGCCCATGGTTTCCAAGGAATTGCTCTGATAGTCCACCAGACATCCATGTTTTCTTGTGACTTTCCCATTGTCCAGTCACCCTCAATTATCCTTCTCATTCCATTCATGACCCCATCACAATAAAGAAATCAAAGGGCTGAAAGACCTGGGGGTAGACTTGGGCTGGTTTTTTTTTTTTTGTTGTTCGTTTTTTTTTTAAAGATTTATTTATTTATTTATTTATTTGACAGAGATCACAAGTATGCAGAGAGGCAGGCAGAGACAGAGAGGAGGAAGCAGGCTCCCTGCTGAGCAGAGAGCCCGATGCGGGGCTCGATCCCAGGACCCTGAGATCATGACCTGAGCTGAAGGCAGAGGCTTAACCCACTGAGCCACCCAGGTGCCCCTAAACTTGGGTTTTATACCCAGTGCATCTTGTCACATGGTTGCCTTTTGTTATCAGATTGAACTCTTCAATTCTTGTATCCTCACCCACACAATGAAAATTCTAATGCCTTCTCTGCAGGGCAAGCGTGCGGACTACAGATTAGGCATATGATGCCTGTAGCACAGAGCTCCTAAGGCAAGCTTTCCACAGACTTAACTCTTCCACCGCTCTTTGTAGAAAAGCGGTGACTACACTAACAATGAACTGATCTATTCTGTAAGAGCCATTAATAATTAACAGTGAAAAACTAGATACACACACAGTAACTTACAGAATTTCTTTGATGAGAAAACAGCATTTTTAAATATGCAAATAACTTAATTGGCAATTTAACACTTTAAATTGCAATCCATAATGGCCTCTTGAACTTCACGATAAACAGGCATTAAATCTTCAAAAATAGAATGATACTTTCTGAGGAGAGGAGTATTTTGTTTTAGAGAGGAGAATATCCTTACGTCTATCTTTAAAGAAGCCTGGATGATTTTTGTGAAGAAGGAGAATAAAACAAGTAAAAATCCCAGCTATTTTTGCCAGAGAATGCCCCTCTTCTTCCTCTTCTTTTTTAAAAAGCAGTGAGCGAGGTGGAAACCTGGCTCCATTGGGCTGCGAGGTGGCTCTCATTACAGTGGTTGGGCTTCGCTGGCTCCTGGGGAGACCTTGCTCAAGGTCAGCTGAGCCGGCTTCTGAGGAGCCACACCTGACTGTACCCGTGGAACCTGAGCTCTGAGTCATATTTGCTTGGCAAAGAGCTGATCTGGGAAAAGGCAAAAGTCAGAGATGCTGGGCCTGAAAGGTAGATGAGTCACGGACAAGGTACAAATCTTTCGTTATGGACGACCAGCTTTGGGAAACGCAGAAATGGAAAAAAAAACTGTATGGGGAAAACTAGCTCATATTTTTTGGTCAGGACCATTTAACCCGCAGAAAAGGGCATACGTATAAAGGTTGTTTCTGCTCCCAGCAATTTCTTAAGTACCTAGCACTTACATAATAAAAGAATAAAAAGAGCTGTCCCAGAGAAGTTTTAAAAAAGGAAACTTTCCAGGAGAAACTGACTTTATCAGGACTTAAGTTTGACTCAGATAATAAGAAACTAAAAACAAAGGCGAACATTGTAACTTATTCCCTGAAATTGCAATCACATGGATAATGCACAGAAATCAGTGTTTGTATATCCTTATTAAAAAATGACTCACTGGGTTAAGCATCTGCGTTTGGCTCAGGTCATGATCCCAGAGTCTGGGCCCCCTGCTCTGTGGGGAGTCTGCTTCTCCCTCTCCCTCTGCCTGCTGCTCCCCACCCCTGCTTGTATGCTCTCTCTCTCTCTCTCAAATAAACAAAATCTTAAAAAAATGACTCATATACAACATATAGGAGGTTTCATATTCCAGGTTAAAAAAACTCAAAAATTTAACCAAAGGAGCATTACAAATCCATCTTATGCCTTTCTTTTCTCAATTTCCTTAAACAAGGAACCCTGGTTTTAAAAGACACACCCTGTACTCTAAAAACAAAGTAATCTTAAATGTAGGTATTGAGAAGTAGTGAAAAACATTAATGACAAGATTAGTACATATGCCTTCTTAAGGCTGCTTATCTATCTAAGGTAAGAGCTCAGAAAAGAAGAAAGCTTAATGAACTTTAAATGCAAAAATCGCCAAAAACAGTTGAAAACATTTGGATAGTAAGACAAAAACTATGCTTTTGAATAAATGAAACAAGATGGGATTGGGAAGGAGACAAACCGGAAGAGACTCTTAATCTCACAAAACAAACTGAGAGTTGCTGGAGGTGGTGGGTAGGGGGAGGGTATGTGCTCTGGTGAGTGCTGTGAAGTGTGTAAATCTGGAGATTCACAGACCTGTACCCCTGGGGCTAATAATACATTATATGTTAATAAAAATTTAAAAATTAAAAAAAAAAACTATGCTTTTCACAGCAATCTTTACATAGCTTTTTAAAGAAATGCTTCCATCTTATTTCTAGGAAAACCAACACACAACTGAAATCAACTTGCACACAGTGACCTGACTTTATTTGCGAATGAGATACAAAGCCAAGAATTAGTGTCTCCAGTCCAGGTGACATTGCACTACTGAGTCACCTGGCTGAGTCCTTTCTAATCTCCCCAGGGCAGGACCTAGCTAAATAAGAATATCGACAAATATTGACAAACTCCAGACGGTTATGCCTGTGAAGGTAACCGACTGTTTTCTCCAGAATTTGTCTGGGAGGGAGGAAGAAGGGTCCTCTATCTCTCCTGTGCCTACACCGTACCGGGCACTCTGTAGCTATGCCCGTAGCCTTCTGCACATCTCTACTAGCTTGCCGGTATTCTCAGTTGGTATGTGGGAAACTGAGGCTCAGAAAGTAAAGTCCATTCGCAGGCTGGTGAACAGTGAAGCTAAGGTTATACTCATGTCACCCCAACCCCTCTGCCCTTTTTTGCCCTTCAGGGTGGCCAATTCACCTGCCAGCAGGAGCCAGCTGGGTGAACTTTGGTGAGTGTGACCATCACACATGGCTGTGTGTGGGAGTAGGGGTGCTGGAAATCATAAGGGAGACCAACAGGCCCATTTGCTGGGGGAATTCTTCTGCTTTTATATAGCACATGTCACAGAAAACTCCTCACTTGTGGGCAGATGGGGATCGGTGGGCTCCTAGAATGAGGCGGAGTGAAGCACACAGAATGCTGGAGGCATTCTCCATTAAATCTGCCTGTGCTCATGGGCAGCTCTGCAATCTCAGACCTGGGGATGGGAGATGAGGAGCTCCCTCCAGCCAACAGGAGCCCAGGGCTTTCAATTCAGAACTTTGGAAATCTGGGATCAGAAGACAAGGTCTTAAAGGTGATGAGTGAAGGATTTCAGGGTATATCACTGAGGGTCACCTGCTGGCTTATTCTGTAATGCCCCTCTGTCCATGGACTGCAGGAAATCTACCTGGTCTAGGCTGGTTCTTACCTGTCAATCTAAATTGGATTCTGAAGTTCCTGGAGAGTGGTAACATCAGTCCAACAAGGTCACGCATTACGCAGTTATAATAAATTATATAGCGCATTACATACTCTATAGGCAATGGCCCATTACATAGAGATGCTGGAAAAGAGGCTCGAGGAAGGCTATTAATCAAATCAAAGCATGTGGTCGCTCGGGAATATGGTGCTCAGGTTAAGACCGTATCCTCATGAGAGCTGCTCTTTACCAATTCGTGGTCACTGTAGACATCAGTTACTTGGAGAGCCATCTTCAACTTCTAAACATCCCCAATGTCCTCATTTGGTGATACTGAACTCCCAATCTCTCTGGAAAAAGGAGGAACCATCTGGACCTTGACCACTGTTCATCCACTTCCTTGGCTCCTTCATGAGATGGGTCTGGTTCTAGGATGTCTCTGTTCTCCATCAGCTCTGGAGACAGGAAGGAATCCTGGGGTGTTACGGATGTGGGGCAAAGTCCCCAGCAACACCTTCCACGGAGCAGGCACATTTCCAGGGCTGCTTGGCTCTCTGGCAACACGTGCCCCCTACTCTCAGTCTGTCCCTTGGCTGGCATTTAGGTACTTCCCTCTTGACATGACCTCCTTTGGGGGGCCATCCTGCAAAACGCTCGCTCCCCAAACTCCCAGGGCGCTCGTTGCTGGCCCTATACCATTTGACAGGTCAGAAAAAATCATTTAATTCCCCAACCACAGACAGTGTACTTCTCATTAAAGTGCAAAGATGTTCACTTTTTAATATTGTCTTCAAATCCAAATATCTGATCAGTATGATTGGTAAATATGACATGGCCTTTGAAAAAACCATAATTATTAAAGCAAATATGTAAAAGACCTATCATGGAAGCCCTTGCAAAAGCACACGTAAATCATGCTGACTGTTATTTTAGTCCTAGCAGAGACCTCGAAGACAGGGACTTTTTTTTTGCCAGACAGCAAAATATCTGAAAGCTCAGCCTCTCAGCCTCTTTGTCTTAATGTAATAATGGCACAGGTTTTCAGAGAGAATCGATACCTTCTGCTCAGAATGGGTCGAAATAAAGCGACGTACTTACTTGAGAGAGGGATGAGTATTTTATGGACGGGAGGCAGGTGTCACAGGGAGTCTGTTCTACATCCAGCTAGTCTCCGCGGCATGGAATATCTGAAAACGCAGGAAAAAAAATGGTGATTGGTTTTTTACTTGACAAAAAGAGGCAGGCTGCGAAGTATACATAACAGTAGAAAATTCTTTTTAAAAATGGTGAATAAATAAAAAAATAGATAAACATGTAAGTACACCAAAATGTGCTGGTTCTTATATGTTTCATGTAGAAGCTAAGGGTTTTGCTCACTTCAATTTTTTTTTTTTTTTTTTTTTTAAGGAGCCGTCTGACCAGAGACAGCACTTACACAGAAGAATATAAATATCAGGTTGAGAGAAGTCACATAAATAAAGGCTTACAGGACGTCATCTCATTTCCGGAATGGCTGCTCTGCACATCCGAGCCCAAGTCTATCTCACGGTGAGATAAGGTGTTAGCTCTTCCAAGGGCCTTGGCGCCCACCTGCTGTGCAAGCCCCATTTCAGAAGAGGAAACAGGCCCAGTCAGGTGAGGCACTTGCCACAGACCACTTAGCTGGGGTAGAACTCCTCACAGCCGCAGGGGCACCCTTCCCCTGCACTGTCACACTCCCATGGCAGCAGTCATTTACGCATGCATAAATGCATTCATTCATTCATTCATTCTTAAGTACTGACAGAAGCACTTCCTACAGACCGGTTCTGTTCTAGGCTCTGGGGGTTAAGGGAGGAATCTCTGGCCTCAGAGTTTATGTTCCGCACAGGGAAGGCTACATACAACAAGGGCTATCTCAGAACGCTCCTGCCGCCACAGCGGTTGGAGACATCTGAAGGTGGGGAGGGACCAAGCCACAGCTCTACTGGGAGATGCACGTTCCAGGCAGAGGGGGCAGGGAGGCCCACGAGGCACAAAGAGCTCAGGAGGCTGGCAGGATGGGAGTAGGGGACACATGGGGACACGGGAGTGCTGGCTAAGTCTGTGGCAGTGGAGGGACTGGCCAGTGGAGGGCATGTGACAGGGAAGCTGATGAAGCACAGAACTCCGGAGAACGTCTACTTAGAAGGAGGGCCACGGGGCGCCTGGGTGGCTCAGTGGGTTAAAGCTTCTGCCTTTGGCTCAGGTCATGATCTCAGGGTCCTGGAATCAAGCCCCACATCTGGCTCTCTGCTCAGTGGGGAGCCTGCTTCCTCCTCTCTCTCTCTGCCTGCCTCTCTGACTACTTGTGATCTCTGTCTGTCAAATAAATAAATAAAATCTTAAAAAAAAAAAGGAGGGCCAGAAAGGAGGAGACTGGAAAGAAAACATTTCCAGGCAGAAGAAAAACTGAAGGGAGCTGTCTCCCAGAGGCCAGCGGGTCAGCGGGCTGCTAGCTTGGGCTGTGGGCTCAGAAGGAGTATACCTCCCACACAGTGAGAGGGGGCGAAGATGGAGAGAAGTAAAGGCTATATTCCCACTTAAGAAAAAAGCGGTAGGGAAGCCTGACTAGGGCAAAACACAGCAGATTTCGGAGGGTTCTGTGATGCCAGGCTCTGAACACTGGAAATGGAGAACGTGTTTTAGAGAGACGCTTCACTGGTGGCAAGATCTAACACACAAACACACGATCCTTGAAGTGGACTTTCCACCAAATTTAGCAAGATTTAAAATATGACTAAATTCAATTAAATGTATACAGAAAGAAGAAGGCCTTACTCATAGTAAGGTTCAATACCAGTGTTATACTCCAAACCCCAATTCTGCAAGCTTGTCTCTAATGAGCATCTACAAAATGAATGACTTAAATAAAAGCATCAATAGGCATCCAATGGCAAATGATCATTCCTGGCTATGCCAACATTTGCAAAAATAATCACTAAATGATTGGGGAGTCCAACAGTAAGGAAAGTATTTGGTGACTCCTTTAAGATGAACTTTGAAACTACTGAATATATTTAAATTACTGGTGACATTAAAGAATCTTTTTTAAATCCCAAGCTATGTAAATCTATTAAAACAAAAATACTTCCATGCAACAGACCACTGTGTATTCTGAAAAGGTGTGTTAGCAGGAGGAAAAAAAAATGAGTTTATATTTATTACATTAATTACAGACCACATAATAAAACTGAAAGTCAGTGTGAGATATGGAACAGATCTGCGGCCCACACCAACCCTTGCTAGGTATTAGGAGTAGTGGATATTGTGTGGGTTGAGTGGCAGTTGGAGAGTTCTGGTTTGGGGGCTGGGTGCTACTATCTCTTTTCCTAAAGCCTTCTCTCCTCACCCTTTTTAAAGAACTGGTCACCCCTCCTTGGTATCGTCAAGCCAATGCCTCGGTTTTCCTTGTACACCATATGTTATGTATTATTATTCATTCTACTTTCTCTCGTCTTCCACAGGACCACTTCTTACAGACAGAGGGCCATGTGTCTATCTTTCTCTCACTTAGCACAGATCCGAGCACATGTTAAGTGAACATAACTACAGAATGAAATAACAAGAAGAAAAAAAAAAGAAAAAGAAATACACTTAGAGGAGAGGCCTGATGTCTCTTCAAAGAGTTTTCCAACCCAGGCAGATTTTGGAGGGTCAGTCCTGAGATGGTAATCAATGGCTAATGACAGATGTCCCTCAATTCCTTTGGTATCACAGATGCCCGGGTATCAAGCCAGAAAGCCACCCACAGGTGTTACACTGCAACCCTTACATCCAAGAGCCCGCAGTGCACACTGCTCCTTCTTTCCTACAATTCCTTCCAGACTGTGCTCAGCCCAGCTGCTTTGTGGCACATTATATATACGAAATGACTTTGCTTTTAAACTGATTTCCATTTTTCCTGCTGTGATTACGAGCCTCTACAAGAAAAAGAAAGTATCACTTCGTGTTTTAATTCAGAAGATTATCCATTTTCTGTTCTAGTTCGTGCTAACGGACCTATGTTTGATTGGTCAGGAATGTCATTCTCTCTTCAGGAAAGAGCCACAGAATTACAAGGAGGGGAAAGAACAAAATTTTCAAGTGTCTAAGAAATTTATTTTTACAGTTTTATCTCAGAAATACATAAAAATTTCCCTTAAAAAAAAGAGCTGTAATTCATCTGAGGATAAAAGTACAGATTCTGTTAACTTTGCCAAAAGCTAAATAACGTTTCATTTAATGCTATCTGAGAAATGCCCTTTTAGTGTTATGTTAAAAGGCCCTTTGGGATATCCTAGGTAACATGACACAATATCCACGCACATTTACATTTACATCACATTTTTAAGGAGTTCCTTCTAGACACACAGTCTTTTAAGATTCAGCCCATGAGAGTCTGTCACTTAGAACTATTTCCCACAGCTTCCTAGGACACACAGCCTAATGGAGCTGAGCTCACGAAAGGAGGCTTATGATGTTTACGGAGGAGGACAGCAATCATTTACTCTTAAGGCAGCCTACTTCTTGGAAATTCTGTAAGACCAAGGTAATTTAGGAAGTATTTCAGGAGATGAAGAGAAGGAGAGGGAGAAAGAGAGTCATGGAAATGCATCCGATTATTCTTCCCCCAACGAGTGTCCAAGCCGGACTGTCAGGAGCAGGCTGTTTTCCATGTCTGGACGAACCGGGGGCTGAAAGGGGAGCGTGGGGTCGGGGTGTGGGAAGGAGAGCAAGGAGCACTGGAGCCAACTGTGATCTCGGCCACTGCAAAGCACCCTTCTCAGGTCTGAAGCAGGCGTGGCTCGTGTCAGGGGAGTCCAGACAGGAAGTAAGCGGCCCTTCTCACATACAACCTGTCACATGTGGTGACTTAACATGGAACCGCTGCATCCTGCCTCTCGTCCCTAGAGACCCCGCGTTACCCTGAACAACTATCAAACTTTGTCATCACACATGATGCCCCGTCACCATCAATGACCACCTTTCATAATAGCCTTTATTTTTTTTTCTTCACACTGTCATCTGAGAGAAACAGGACATTCGACAATTTATTACACCTCGGGATAGCCTAGGGAGGGGAACGTGTAGTTGGGGTGGGGGTGGGGTGAGGGAGAGAAGCCCAGTTAAGTAAGCTCAAGTTTTCCTCTGCCAAAGAATGTATGGAACCCCTTCAGCCAGAAGAGAGCCATAAGTCAAAGCAGTTATTTTAACAAAATAGTGAAATGGCAATGTTTGGCTTTTCGGGAGCAGGGAAAGAATTCCTGACAGCCTTCAGCTCTCAGCAGGGCTCTCCACTGATAGAGAGACGCATGGTGGCAGCTAGCCAGCCGTGTGACTGGTGAGTCAATACACAAGTTTCTGTGGTCTCCACAGCCTGATATGGTAAGGACACCGATTTTTAAGTTTAAAGACTAAGGGATACCAAGGGGCTCTCCTGGTGTAAAACCACTCTACGGCGAAGGTACCCTGAGAAACAAGGAGTCCCACTGCGTTTGTTTGGGCTTCCTTCAGCCCAGCCTGGGCCACGTAGCTATTTTTCCTCCAAAATAGAGCATCTTTATGATGGAATTTAGGATCACTTATGATTTGATTTGGAAAACAACCCAGGAATTTTTGAATGCTGTCAAACCTGAGGCAAAGTGATAAGAACCCCACCTTTCTGTGATTTCATTTCAACTCCGAAAGCAATGTCCCTGTTAAACAAAGCCCAGAGTGAAAAATTCTTCCTTTGGCACGGAGGACTACACACCTAAATATATTTTTTGGCAAAACGGGATATGCCAATATTCTCCATATTCAGAAGGCTTAAGGAAAACTACAAAAGGTGAAACAAAGAAAACCATCCAAAATGAAGGCTGCACACATCTTTGAAGAAACAATAGCACATTACTTCTGCTAAGACCCCGCGTCGACACCAGGCGAATCGCTGCCCCGTCCTAATTAAAGCGTGTCTCACTGAACTCTCCTTGATTGCTCATTAATCACGGGAGTCCGGACTCCATGCAAACAAAGTCAACCGGCTACTGACACGCACCTCCAAAGACACTTACGCTGATGCAACATCGGACTTTCCCAAACAGAAGAGAACCAATAAGCATCAATCCCCACTACACAACACACTTGAATCCAGGTGAAAACAATATTCCTTCATGAACAGGGTAGCTGTTTACCGGCCGAGCCTTCTCTGGCAGAACACACCACAATCCGGGAACGCTGGAGTATGCATGATATTAACAAAAGCAAGATCAAATTAAACAGATGACATGAGGAACGCGCTTCATTTCATGCATGGCCCTGTTTTTCCTGCGAGAGAAAGCCTCCAAGTAATTACCGTGAACTGAAACTTCTTCCCTGATCCCCAGCAGCCAGCAGCTGGTGGCTCCAATACACTACAACAAAGACAGACACCTTCTCCCCGGTGCCCTCCTCCTCCTTTACCGTTACCAGCTGAGCACCTCCACCGTTGCAAGAACACAGAAGAGTATCTCTGTATCTATGTCTCCAATGCAGCATAAAGAGTGCTGTGGAAACCTATCAAACTGGCGAGCAGTGATGCTAGCAGCCAATGAGGAGAGGCTCATGCAGAATCCAGCACATGCTCTCTGAGGCGCAGGCTGTCACCAGCGCTTAGCAGGCTGCTAATCTAATTATAGCTAGTTTGCTAGCACAGAGCTCTTGGAGCAAAGCACATGAGCAAATTAAATTTTAATAATTAAACTCCACAGACAAAATCATCTTGATTTCCTGTCATTTTGAAGATTAATGCATCACCTTATAAACTATAAGTGATCTTTAAAAGTACATTCTTGTTTTTTTCTCCAATGCAGAGAAACAAAGAGTGGCTAAATCAATCCACAGAACTACCGGCTGACTTAAACTTAACAGATTCCAGCACTGAGAAATAATACAATCGATACAAGGAGGATATTAAAATCTGAGTGCTATAAAACCAAGCCTCACTTTATTTACCCTGGTTAGCAATTTGCCACTCATTTGTCATAAAGTGCTAATTAATCTCTCAGTATACTTGGAAATACCATGCACATTGCCATCCACAGTGGAAAAGGGCTAATCAAGGTGTCAAAAGTCATAATCTTGACTATAGTACTGAATAATAATTAAGAGCTAGATGAGATGGAAAAGGGATATCAGAAGTTATTAATAAAAATATATTAAAAAGAGGTTATTATAAAAGCAAAAATTAAATAAATTTGCCCACCTCACAATTTAATGGCAAAAATTAGTCTAGAAGCCAAATCCTGTGAGAGGTGGTCCGATGCACAGATAAAAGGCATGAACCTAACCATCAGACTGACTGGGTTTAAGTTCTGGATCAGCTATTTCCTCCCTTTGTGAATGGGCAGGGGACTGGATTTTTCTTGTATCCCTGAGGCCATAATGGGAGACACCTTGCAGGGTTATTTCAATGAGCTATTAGCACTTAGCACGGGGCCTGGCACACAGTGAGTTCTAATCAAGCTATTATTAATAGCAGCAAGCTTGATGCTACATCTTATTGTCTACCTTCTCTTCCAGCATCACACTACTCTAAAAAAAAGTATCTAAACACTTCCCCACTGCCGAGTTTTGTCAGAAACACCGTTTAGAATTAACAGTGACAAGCTAATGGCAGACTTGATTCATCACAGAAAATCATTATTGGTACTCACTCTAGAAACAAAAATTATTACACCTCCTTTTTGTCTATGTAATTGCTACAATTTTACTTGACTCTATAAGAACCAATCTTAGAGAAGGTATTTTCAGGAAATTATGGGCATATAATTACATTTCATTAATGATTTGCAATATAGATCATGTGATATACATTTTAAAAGTGTTTTCTATGGAATATAAATTGGGAAAGTAGATAATGAGAAGTTTGATTCAATTTAAAACGACACGTTTATGTGAGAAAGGGAGAGGAGAAGTCAGCTCGTCTAATGCAGCTTTTTGTCTGGATTTGTTCTCCTTTAAAGTCCTTTCTTTCTTCTCAGTATGTTTTACAAAATTAACCATCCTGCGGTGATATTAATCAAATCTGTTTGTTCACATGTTAAACTTTCCTTCAGTAATTCTCAGAAATGGGTATATTTTACCAGTCGAGTTGTAATCCAGTAGAATGATGCAAACTTCTCATTTCTGTAGTTTTGTTTTGCTCTGATTCTCCTTTGAAAACCTTCAGAGAAAGCTGACATTCTTAAAGGGCATTATGATTTGCTCCAAGGAACCAGATATCTCCAGGGATTAATCAGGAGCCACGGAAAAGGAATCTTGCCTACGGATCATTTTTCATCCTCCAGTCTTTGTGTCCCACACCTGTCTGGGAAGTGAGCTGGAGAAAGGGACGGCATGGCCCATAAACTTCCAAGGGAGAGCACAGCAACTCATGGTCCATAAACTCAAGAGCCAGCAAGTGTGGGGAAACGTACACGGAGACACAAACTCTGGGAGAATACGACAGAGACGAGTCTGCGAAAGAAAACGACTGCTCGGCGTGCTACCTGGAAGCGTCAACCATGGAATTATCAAAGTGCAATCAGTATCATCAGGAGCTATAACTCCAAGAGGAATTGGCTTCAGTGATTTGGCCTAAGGCACAGCTCCCTGGAGGCTGCCAGGATACAGACTAGTAACACTTCCAGGCATTTATCTAGGAAACATCGAACAGCCCTGCCTTCCCCTTCATTTAACAGACTGCTAGCTCAAAAACGGCACTTTAAAAAGCTGTTTGATGAATTTCTCTCATGCCTGTTTTGTATAAGCATTAAGCAGACCCTTTCTGAGAGGCGGGAGCGGCTGTCCTTTCTTCGGTCTTATCTTTCAACATGTTTGGAACCAATATTTGTTTGAAACTAAGTAGCGGTTAATTGGTCATCTTTCTGACTGCCACTCTGCTGAGTGAGCCTTTGTTTTTTTACCTCAAGAATAAGCAATTTTGTCTTTGAACTTTTGTCAACGCATCCTTGATTCTGAAAAATCATTCATTCCTTCAGTGAACACCTTCTGGCACCTACTATGTGCAAAGACAGCAGAGAGACAGAGTATTCTGATTCCTAACAGAGCTTCCACCTAATGAGAGAGAGAAACATTAAGTGATTCATTAACAAATGAGTAAGCACCATGGGGTAAACTGCCTTGAAGTGGGGGTGGACTGACTTGTCTGTGGCAGAAGGTTTCTAAAGGGAGGGCGGGTGAGGACCAAGAGTGTGTGAAGGTCCTGGAGCTGCTGATGGGGCCTGAGGACAAATGAAGGGCATGGAGACACAGAGGCAAACAGCACCCACCAAAGGAGGAAGAGAGTTTGGGACAAGCCCCCTGAAACTCTGCCGATTCCTTTTCAGTTCTTTCTAAAGAGTAAGAGGTTCCCACTATCTTGCAAGGCAAAACCTTCACTTACCCTTCCTTGTGCAAAGAACACAAACATGTCCATCTCATATTTGCACACCGGGCAAGGAAGATTAGTCCCTCACCACACATACCATTTACCCACCTGAATGATTTCCTCAAATTCTGTTCTGAATCTCCAACCTTGGAGAACGAGGAGAGGAAAGCCTACGTTTTGAGAATTTCCATCTAGTGGGGCACCTGGGTGGCTCAGTCTGTTAAGCGTCTGCCTTTGGCTCATCTCATGATCCCAGAGTCCCAGGATGGAGCCCCATGTCAGCGGGGAGTCTGCTTCTCCCACTGCCTCTCACCCCACTTGTGTTCCCTCAGATGAATAAAGTAAGTCTTAAAAAAGAAAAAAAGAAGAATTTCCATGTAGAGCTTTGTTAAATGTCCTTTCCTTGGAACAGAAACTAGGGTTTTATATACTAAAAATGATGCTTTTTAAGCCTATGGCTCCTAGATAACTTTAGACTGATCAGTTGTGTCTCAGTTTCCATTGTTGGTCAAAGTCCAGCTTGCTGAAAGGGATCCAGGAGGGCTGTTTCTGTTATAAGGAACTGTATCTGCTCAAAAGCTGGATATCCGTGGCTGATGATTCTCTCACTCAGCTGACTGGGAGTCCCAGTCCAGCTCTACTCCCCCAGCTTTGCCAGCGGAGGGAGCAAAGACCAGCAGCCGAGCCATGGTCCAGGACATGCCATGGATCCCAACCCATGCCCACTATGGGTTAGCTTGTGTCAGAACAGCCAGCCTGGGATGATGTGGCCCTGACCAGCAGCATGTCCACCGTGGGATGTCAAGCCACCAACTAACATGAAGTCACTGGGCAGAGATGTTAACAATCAGCTCCCCCCAGACCATGTGAGTTGCTTTAGCATACCACTTACTACCAACTCCAAGGAAAAGAAAAGCATGTCCCAGCTGTGAAAGTCTCCTCTGACTACAATGGGTAGGACAACTGGTGGAAAAGCATGTGAGTAGTTAGAAGTATGGTGCTCCTTCCTTCTCTGCTCATAAGTCCCAAGCACTGGCTGTTCGTTTTTCTCTTCCATTCCCTTCCTTTCCCTTTCTCCCTTCCCCCGCCCCCCTTCCTTTTCCCTCCCTCCTTCCCTCCCTTCCTTCTTAGAATGCAGCATACAAGGTGCCCGATGCAGGTGTAACATGGGCAGGCTGAGAAAGACGGAATGGAGCTGCTAGAAATCACCCCAGCTGCTCCAAAGACCACCTGCAGCCCTCAGGCCCCTCTTCATTCAGAGGCTTAGCATGCTGCCCTATTGACCAAGAAGCCACCCCACCGTGTCAACAGGCCCTCAGAGGCTCCTTTGCATATCAGCGCAGACCACCACTGTGGGAGTCCGTTCTCAGGGACGCCTGGGAAGCCACTCACTGATAAAAATGATTGTGTGTAGATGGTCATCTTGCCAGGCCATAAGCAGACTGCGTGAGTCCTCTCGGTGGAACTCGGTTTACAATCCAATGGTGCATCTTGTGGTGTCTTCTCAAAGCCTTGCCTGCGCCATCACCTTTTCTCTTATCCTTCTGATACGTATTTTACAGTATTGGCGAAGAGAGACGGAAGGGTAGGGAACAGTTGAGATAGTTAAGGAGTTAGGAATTTGGGGGCCACTAGCTCAGGAGAGATTGTCGTGGAGGCCTGCTATGAATGGTCTGCAGTTGGTAGCACAGTAAGGTGTGTCTGAGACCCTCGCACACACGGTCTCTATCTGTAAAGTGAAGATCCCACATGGCCCAAGCACCCTCCTAGAGGGCCTTCATAGGACCCACAAGTGCGTGTCTGGACAGCACAAATCAGTGGTTCTTGAGCACAGCGCTTGGACAGACCATTCCTCAGGGTCTCTCTCCCTCCCCACTTCCTTGGGCCATGCTCCTGCTGTACCCCCTATAATAAACTTATGAGACCCTACATGCTCTCAGCCTCTCCTAACAGTTTGCCACCCCGGCCCACCCAATGGACCACTGAGTTTAGGACTCCAGACTTTGAAATGGCTAAATTATAGGTCAGTCTTGCACTGGGATTAGCCCCATCATGCCTTTTTAACCAGGAATGAAACTGGTCTCTTAGGCCTAGAGGCAGAAGTCACTTGGTGGAAGAAGAGAACTAAGTGGGTGCCTAGGTGGTTCAATCGTTAAACATCTGCCTTTGGATCAGATCATGATCCTGGGGTCCTCGGATTAAGCCCCACATTGGGCTCCCGGCTCAGCGGGGAGCCTGCTTCTCCCTCACCCTCTCCCCCTGGCTCTTGTTCCCTCTCTCACTGACTTTCTGTCAAATAAATAAATAAGATCTTAAAAAGAGAGAAAGAGAACAAAGAATTTCTTAGGTATGGGACTAACCATCAAAAAAGCTGAAACAGGCAAAATTTACATCTGCTATGTCCCATACCCTCTGTATCCTTCTCCAACATTTAGATTTAGATTTAGACCTCAGGGCACAAAAGTATCAAGTGCCTACAACTTTAGCCGACCTTATAGATCTGCCCAGCCCTCACACCTCCACAAGTCCTAACACTAACCAGCCTGTCCCTTGCCCTTCTATGGGAAAATGAAAAACTGGACTCCAACTCCTACTTATGCTAATTTTGCAGAAATACATAAGACCCCTGCCCTGGAGGTGAGCTCTCGAACCTTGGAAAGAATGGCAACCTCAATGTCCAGCATAACATGGTTCAGATTAAGAATCCACAAGGGAGTTCCTGTGCAGGTCAATAGGGTTAAGAAGAGAGCTGGGATATAGTCATGCAAAAGGGACTTTTCCTCCCAAAACTAAGAAACTAAATGATTAGGGTAACATAAGAAAGTTTTGAAATTTTGATGCAAAAAGCACATTTACATGCCTAATGAACATCAGATTAAGAAAATTCTTCATTAAGATGATTTTATTTCACATCTTAGAGTCCTAACTCACAAACACAATATTCTTAGGAAAGTATCTTTTCGATTCAACTGTTTTCTAGAGCAGCCCAGTTTTACCCAAATGATTGTTTCCTAATTATAAAGTCTAATAACCAATGATAGGGTATTTTGAAAGTCTCTCATTGCATACAACTTTAAGCACTGCATAAATAACGAACTTTGATATTCTTCAGAAATCAAACCTCCTATCCTCCTCTCATTTATATTTACATAGATCTACAAGTCAAACACGGGTTTAATGTCCAAATGGTACTGCACAGCAGAGAGCCTTTAATGAATGAGCATTCTGGAAATTAAAAATTAATATCACTAAGAAACTTTCTTTAACAACAACAACAAAAATCACTAATTAAGACATCAGGATTTATACCTTAACAGGAATGATTTTAAATAACCAATTACAATTAATCTTTGACATTCTGACTGGCAATTTTTAAGAAATGGAAGTTTAAGACAAGAAGAGGAGATTATTTGAGAATCTAAAATACTATGGTAAAAATAAAATAAAATACTGAGGTGATGTTGCTTCATCATCTAGTTTAGTTCCAGAAATATATATCGGCTCCCTATTATATGACCCTGGTTTGAGAATATCTCCCTTGGCAGAATTTACAGACAAGGGAGGCCATAAGCACCTGGGAGTTTTGCTCCCTGGAGGGGTGAGGTGCAGAATTCAGAAAGGGGAGCCTCAGAGACTGGCTTGTTCAGGGACTCCAGACTCAATCTGTTCCTATTTTGCTCTGTTTCACACTAAAACCACATTTATTCTTATACTCAAAAAATTAGTTACCCCGTGGGTGTAATAATTAAATTTTATTAAATAATTTTATGTATGCCAATATATTATATATAATGATAAATAATATAATATAAATATAGCACACATAACATATATGTAATATATAAATCTTATATAAAATTATATAATAAGCTCTGAATTGGCTTGCAATAATCGTCCTGAGCTTATTACCTTCCCTTCTGTTCTCAAATCATACCATATTTAATGGACATTGATAAGCATCTTCTAGGATGTGAAAGTGTTTACCTTATCATTTATCTTTGTCTACCAAAAGGGCTCAGGATTGGACTCTTTCTCTACTGACCATGGATAATTCCTACAAACCTTTAAATTATAATAAATGGACTAACATCCTAAATTGTAGCTCTTGTCTCCTCAAGTGGAATGCCTAACCATTTCAGATTTCGGTTAAATGACATTTCCTATAATTATAAATAGTTCTGTATAGCATCAGCATCAGTGTTTGAGTGTTATCTCTACGATTATTGTCCAAAATCAAGGCATATCATCTTGCATGAGCAATATGTGCTGCTATTTTAAGCAAAAGGTTCATGGAAGAACTTCAACTATGCATGGTACGAATGCTCATAATCATGTTTTAACATTACTAACTTTGAACGATTAGTTTCATCCAAATAAATATTTAACTACAAAACAAAACTGTTATGAAATTCATCTGGGGTCTTTCTGAAACTTTCTTTTTTTTTTTTTTTAAAGATTTTATTTATTTATTTGATAGAGAGTAAGATCACAAGTAGGCAGAGCAGCAGACAGAGAGAGAGGGGGAAGCGGACTCCCTGCTGAGCAGAGAGTTGGATGCAGGGCTGGATCCCAGGACCCTGAGATCATGATATGAGCCAAAGGCAGAGGCTTAACCCACTGAGCCACGCAGGTGCCCCTTTTCTGAAACTTTTAATGTTAGTAGGAGCCAAAGGATAGGTGTCTTCAAAGGGCTCATATCAAAACTTTAGAAGTTTTAGCCTCCTGAATGATACTCTTTGGGAGTAATTATGTTGCTAGAACGTCATGTACTTCTCATCTTGTATCATGTTATATTTTATCCCAATCCAGCTACTTTCCAACTGGCAACCATGGGTAAATTACTTAACTTCTTCATGCTTGAATTTTCTCATCTGTAACATGAGGATAATGATATCATATGGATTAAATGAGTTAACACATCCAGAAAGCATTTAGAGAGTACCTAGCATTTTTGTAAGCATTATTTAATCATACTTGGCTGACCAAAAAATTAAACATCCAGGCCAAGTGATATTATTGGTATTAGAAAAACAGACCCTTCTTTTAGCAAAAGAAGTACATAATATAAATATATAATCAGCATGCTCTGGGGACAACCCAGATGGGAAATGTTATACTGTTAAGAACTTCATCTAGAAATTTGGAATTTAAATAAGCATGGATTTTTTTTTCCCCCCTGGGGCAATGTGGGAAAAAACATTTTGAAAATTTTACAAATGTATATACATTTACCTATGCCCATGTGCTATGGGAAAATCATTCTAAGGATCATGTGCACAAAAATAAATTAGAAATAACTGAGGATATTTGCAAAAAATATATAGTTATGGTATTTGTCATATCACAGTATCCCTTCTAGAGCAAAAAGAGAAAGAAAGAAAATTGTATTCAACAATAGCCAATTTATTACCATAATGTGCATAATTAAAATTAATGGAACATTATACAGTTATTCAAAAGCGATATTTAGAGGAGTATTTATTAAATGAGATTATAAGCTAAAATATTGAGAGTCATAAATCAACATATATTATGATTCCATTTTGTTAAAATTACCTCCCTATGTATGTATACAGAGATGTCTGAATATATAGAGAAAAGGTGTGGGAGCAAATCCTACAACGTGAATAGTGAATTTCTGCGTGGTTGACTTGTCTGAAGTTTTAAATTTTTCTACTGTGCTATTACTAACATTGAACATAAATTGTTTATTAAAACTTTGTGTTTCTTCCTACTCCCTCCCAAGGAAAAGAAAAACCTGTGGGTGGCAAGTTTTGAATGAGTACAGCCCCTCTAATATCTCAGGCTTGGAGATTCTTGCTGCCTTGTGTCCTGGTTGACAGATCTAGCCTACAGCCAGTCTTCATGGTGCAACTTAACTTTGCTAACCAGCAGGTAAATAACCAGCGAGTAAGTAGCAGCCTCAGCAAACACAATTTTGATGAGCTAATCTTCCCAGCCCTAAGTCAGACCATCAGAATGGGAATCAAGAGTTCAGCGTGGATTGTCAGTCAATTTGCTGATTAGACATTAGGGCAAGCCTCTCCTGGCACGGTTAAGTCCACACTGCTAAGCGCAATTCAGATACTCCTTGCCTTAGTTATTTGGATAATTGTCTCCTTTTATCTAAAAGCATTCTTACACACTTGGAAGGCATGACTCGGTTCAAATGTCTGGAAAGAAGCCAGTAAGTTTAAGTGATGAAGGAAATAAAAAATCATTTCTTTGGATATAAAGTTAGGAACATTAGCATGCTTCAAGATTGACTGAGACCTTGGCAGGTTTCTGAAGCTTTATGGATTGTTACTACTAGAGTAGCAATTAAGTTTAAAGTTAAGATAAAGCAAAACAACCACCTTTCAGTGTGTCTGCCTCTACTGACTGTTTTTACTTTTCATAGTCTAAAAAAACTTGTGAACCTTAGCTCAGGATCATTAATGGATAATGGTTCGATGATTTTGTTGGAAAGATATTTCCATTTACCTGTGTATATCTTAAAGGCAATTTTATTATATCCAGGGACCAATTTTTTAAGTGTCACAATAGAAATTAATGTGCAAGTGGGAAGTGTTTAACACAAATTTGCCTTGAAGCAACCTAAGCTCTACTCCATCTATATCATTAAATGTGTAATTATCTGTAAAGACAAGACTTTTCTTTTTTCCCCTACTGAAAATAATCACTCCCCCTCCCAGTTCCTTTTTTGAATGTTAAGTTTTTCATACCTGGTGCCTAGTTTCTGTATCTGGATTTCCTATTTTCTCCTGCTCCTAGTTCCATATGTAGACATTCTTTTCCATGGTTTCTTTTATAGCAAGAAAAAAATCTCTCTTTCAGAATCCTGTTAAAAGCAGCAACGATAATTACGGGACCCTTTTCATTTAACTAGTGTTCTTCTCCTGGAGTGTTTACTGCTCAGTGATTTTTAGGGGAAAAACAATGTGTCCTTCAAGAATGAGGAAGAAGTGATTTGAAGAGAAAAGAAACCTCTGAAAATAGGAACACTTGACTAGTTTCAAAATAAACAAAATCTGTGTTACTTATTGAAGGTTCTTTCTCGGGTTATCGCTTTATGCTTTACAGCGGCAATCAAGAGAAAAGTTACTCCTCCAAACATTACCGAGACACTTTGTAAATCTCTGGTGGTATCTGAAAACCATTTCTGCGGATGTGGGTGCTCTCTCTATAGGGAGCATTTTCTAATCACGGTGTCAGTGTCTCAGGGAGAATAAGCACAGGAAAAGATAAGCCTCATTGCATATTACTTTTATCGTATGTATGTTATTAACTTTGAAACTGGAAGAGACTTGAAGGACATTAATTCACCTTAAGGAAACTTTCTTGAGCTTCTCTTCTGCTTTATTTTCAAAGTCAGATTACAAGCTAATTTAAATTTCAAGTATTCGATTACATTCCTCTTGAACTGACTGCTCATGATCTTTGCCAAATCAGTGCTCCCATTCAGGGAGAAGGTATTTTAATTCTACTGCAGGCAGGTCTTCTAATGAAGAGGAGAGTTTAAATTCTTTCTACATGGAATAGCACACGATGAATGTTTTTTTATCATGAAGTCTGAGTCAAGTCTACACAGTGATTTGTGTACCAAATTACATAGAAAGTTTTTAATTTAACATCAGAGAAATGTCCTGTAAGGAATAAATGGCATAAAGTGCCTAATAGATTAGTGGAAAAGCACTATAGGAGCCCAGAGGGCAGCAAGAGAAACCACTCACCCCCTATCTTGATGGTATTTGGCACATGTTATAGACTAAAGGAGCATTTGCAGTTTTAATCATCTTCCTCCAAAAGGTAGGTATAATATTTGCATGTGTTCTCTCTTTTTTTTAGGTAGGTTTATTTATTTATTTATTTATTTGAGAGAGAGAGAGAGAGAGCACAAGCAGGCAGAGTGGCAGGCAGAGGCAGAGAGAGAAGCAGGCTCCCTGCTGAGCAAGGAACCCAAACCCAGGACTCTGGGATCATGACCTGAGCCGAAGGCAGCGGCTTAACCAACTGAGCCACCCAGGCATCCCTGCATGTTTTCTTAATGTCTTTTAAGAACATATGCAATTTGAATATGTAATATGAGTCAATGCCAGGATTTAAGAAGATAGTACTCCGTGTTCTGTTACCTTGAGGGTGAGCTGGGGGTACAGGAGGAGATTACTTAATTTCATTTTGCCTACAATAAGCACAGCTTATCCACAAAGAGTGGATCCTGTGTTTTTGGATGAAGTAATTAGAAATCCCTAAAGGTCTCGATACTTCATCAGTAATCATGGGTGGTCCAACAGCTCAAAATCAATACTCTTAACTTTTTTAGATGTTCCAGGCAAGAGTCAGGGCCCTGCATAGATGGGCCAGAGCCTCCTGCCTCAAACCCCAGCCTAGGACAGGAACAGAAGAGGAAGCATAGAGAAAGAAGATCTTTTTTGATTTGTAATTACTACTCTTCTTAATTTCCTCATTTTTAGCAATGGAACTTGAGCAGAATTTCCTCTATTATTTTTTTTCTTATGGACAAACAACTTCATTTCTGTCCTCCTAAAAGATATCCAAAGATGTATTTTATAGGGAAAAAAAAAAACTCCAATGACAACCAAGAAGGAGCAATACTAAAGCACTGTCATTTCAAACTCTGGCTGGACTCAGTTGTGTGAAATTAATTGGAATTTCAATTAACCTATCTTCCTTTTTTATATACTAGTTTTGTGCTGTTCTGTAGTCTGTGTTCACTCAGGCCTTCATACATATTTCTTTCCAGCATTATTCTCTGACCTAAATTGCAGTGAAATGGAATGTATTACACCAGATTTTTCATATCTGAATAAACCGAAGTCATCCAACTGCAAAACACACTCCACCTGCAAAATTCCATGTCAAATATTAGTGATGTTTCCCATTTTGTGGAAACGTGTCCCACTGTGAAGAACCTGTATGCTGGGTCATCTGAGCTTCCACTGATAAGAAGGGGTCCTAAAGAAAGACCATAAGCTATTGCATAAAGACAAGGAAATTCCAATATTATGGCATTAATAAGAACAAACTACTGGATCAGTGAACCAGAAGAGCTTAGAAATATATCCATAAATACACAACTGATTCTGGACAAAGGAACTCAGACAACTCAGTGGAGAATAAAAAACACTTTCAAAAAATGATGATGGATTAGCTGGATATTCATTTAGAAAAACAGTAAACGTTGACCCCTACCTCACACCAAAATGATCAACTCGAGACAGATCACAGACCTTCAAGTTAATATCTAAAAGTGTAAAGCCTCTAGAAAAAAACATGAGCATATTTTTGCAACCTTGAATTAGGTTAAGATATCCCAGAGTCACAAAAAAAAACAAAAAAACAAAACACTGTTAAAGAAACAATTCACAAATTGTTTCTTAAAAAAATTAAAAACCTCTGCCCATCAAGTGATGCTGTCCAAAAAAAAAAAAAAAAAAAAAAGACAAACATGAAATGGGAGAAGATAGAACTAATACGTATATCTGAAAAAGAACTTTTAGACAGAAAAAATAAAGGGCTACACATTAATTACAGAAAGACCAACAACCCAACTTTTAAAAAGGGGAAAAGACTTCAATAGACACTTTGCAAAAGAAGATGCACAAGACATGTGTAAGCACCTGAGGAGGTATTCAGCATTAGTTATGAGGGAGATATGAATTCAAACCCAGTAGGACACTAGTTCATAGCCACTCAAATCACTAAAAATAAAGACAATACGAATTGTCGGCAAAGACGTGGAATAACTGGAGCTTTCACACACTGCTAATGGGAAAGCCTGAAGTCAATCACACATTTGGCCCCTGACCCAGAAATTCCACTCAGGGGTATAAGCCAAGATACAGAAAAACATACGTCCACAAAAAGACTTGTGCAGTGTTGTTCCCAGCAATTTTATTCCAAATGTCCAACTGGAAACAAGCCAAATATCCATTAACAGAAGACCAGAGAAAAGGCAACTGCACTACACCCACAGAATGGGATACTACTCAGCATTAAAAGGAACCGGCTACTGAGTCAACAACATGGATGAATCTGGAAGACATATTATCGAACTAAAGGAACCAGAGCAAAGGATATTTACTGTGATTCTATTTATATACATTTAAAAACAGATAAAACTAACTTATGGTGCTAGAAAGGGGAAACTGACGGCCAAATGGCAAGACAGAATTTGCTGGGGTGATGGAAATGGTCTACATTTTGATCAGGGTGGTTCTATGAGAGTCTATGTTTCTTAGACCTTCTTATCAAACTGTACACTTAATATCTCTAAGTCTTACCTCAACAAATATCCCATACTGTATTAAAAGAATGCTATTTCCAACATAGTCTCACTACAAAGTTTTTAAAATCTTATTGCTGATTTGACGTCTTAATTAAAAACTATTTTTATTTTAAATTCTTCTAAACTTTCCAACCTCTTATTTATACATAGCGTGCCACGCATATATAAAGAAGAAAGACGACTCAGTCCCCCATGAATTCATGTCAGTTATAATTTTACTCATTTGAATGTCATGTTGCACCTTTATGTTTAGATTTAGATGACTCTATTAGGACCTGATAATTTTTTTTTTCTATTTATAGGCCCTGGGAAAGCTTATTTTCAACAGTCAACCACTGTTAGCACCCCTTTACAACACCTCTCTTAAAAGTTTTTGTTGACTCTTCTGCTTTTTACCTGACGATTTTTTTTTTTATCCGTCTCACATTGGTAATAAAGCAGTTTTCTGGAAGAAATTAAAACGTATTTCACAGGAATATCCTATATCCCTTTGCCTTTTATTTTTTTATTCCTGACTTGTATGTCACATAAACAAACTCACAGTTAAGCATCTCGAGGTCCTAGGAGGCTTTAAGACAGTCTTGGGTTTGAATATCTATTCTGTTCCTTATGAGTTATGTGGATTTAGGTAAAATTACTGAATTTCTTTATGCCTCAGTTTCTTCTGAAATAAAAACAGCTGTATGGATAACTAGTTTACAACTTTGAGAGGGGAGAGGAGAGAAGGCAAGGTGGGAGTTGGCTTCCTGAAGCTAATAAGGGGGTGTACCATCTATAGAAAATTTAAAAAAACAAAAAACAAAAATCCCCAGCCAAGCCACATGCAGAAAATTCCAAGATGTATCAGTGATAAACTGGCTGTCCCCAGGGACAAAGCAAATGAGATCAAACCACTATGGTCGACCCACCTGTGAGGGTGAGGGGCAGGAACAGGAGAACACAGACGGGGGTGAGTCTTCCATTCAGTTCTGGCCCAGGAACAGCTAATCTTCACTGAAAACCTTCTCTGTGTCTGGCCCCATCAGAAAACACCTGTTCCTCATTTCACCACCTCATTTCACTACTGTCACCACTTCATAGGTCAGGAGCAGAGAGAGGTCTGTAACCTCAAGGCTGCCAGTGAGAACCAGTAGAAGGAGGGGCGCGCGGGCAGCGGACCCTGCCATGCACCTTTGCCCCCATGAGGCTACACGTCTGCTTCTGAGCCTCTGAGCCTTCACGGGGTCTTCTAAAGGAGACTGGGAAGGGAGTGGGATGGGTCCACCCAGGGGGTTTCTGCACTGGAAACTGTCATCTTGGAGAATTTGGATCCTCGAGCTTGATGTACAACAGCACAAGAAATCAGAACAGTGAAGGGGGCAGAGCCTCCAATTAGATTCCTTAGGAACATACACTAGTTTCATTTCCTAATATCCAGGAAATGGGGAAGAGAAGCCTTGCCAAAAACGCTGCGTGTAGCTGTCTCAGTGTGCTGTGTGTGTGTGTGTCCAGCAAGCCCAGCATGACCTCACCCATGCCAGCATCAGGTGCCTGAAGAGCCTTGGCCTGATCTCCCCCCAGGGGCCCGAGACTTCAGCAACGAGAGGAGCCACCTGCTCCAGCGGCCAGCAGAAGCGAGCAGAACTCTCAGGCAGCCTGTAACCAGCCAAGTGTGCTTCATGGCAGTGAACTCGCCCCTCGGCTACAGTGTGATGTGGCTATAAATCAAGCAGTAATTAGATTTTGCCACATTTAACACAACCCCTCCGTTGCCCTCATTTACCAGGCCTGGATGGCTAAGAAAGGCAGGCCGTTCCCACCGAAAACAACAGACTTCTTCACTGGGAGCCCGGTGAAGAAGCACAAGACAGCCTTAGCCCTCGAAGCACAAGACAGCCATGGAGAGAATGTTCTCTGCGTCCGGCTTCTACGACAATACCCTGCAATTACCCCGGTGATGGGGGTGGAAAGAGCACGGGGAGGGGGTCTATCCTTATCATACTGGAACACACATTCACCACCAAAGCCTATGGAAAATAGAACAGCCGCTCAAAGAAACTACGCATTAGTATGAAAATGTAATTAACCCATCAGAAAAGCACTGGAATCTTCACAGACACACACGCACGTGCACACACACACGGAAAACGAAGCAAACTAAGCTCTTATTTGATTTCAGTCCAAGCAAATGCAGCCTCATTTTAGGCTATAATCACGTCAAACTGGGTGATAAGGGAGACCTGGGGCTATGTGTGAATTATGCCTTCACGAGGATTTTAATTCTAAATATGATCAGGCCCTATGAGAATGCATCCTAATATGGAGGTTACAGAGAAACGCCAATGTTCTCTTTTAGTGTGACCTGAAATGTTTTTTCTTTTACATTTCCACACATTCTGCTTAAGTTAAACACATTTTGATAACCTGTGGAAATGGAAGTGGTAGTAGAAAAACAACAACATTGAATTTTTATTTATTTTAAACCACTGGCTCTTTTCTCTATGGACTCTTCTGGACAACTTTAAAAAGCTGGCGACATCTATGATTCCAAAATTATGCTATGGCTGCAAATTTTTAGTTTAAAAAAAGTTAGATATTTTAGACCACCGTTGGCGAACTTTGTGAAAGGTTAGATAATGAGTATTTTAGGCTATGCAAATCACACAGTCTTTGTCATGACTTCTCAACTCTGCACCTACAGCATGGAACAGCCACAGTCAACACATAAATGGATGATCGTGGCTGTGTTTCAATAAAACTTTATTTACAAAACCTGACAGTGGGGTGGATGTGGTCCACGGGCCATCATTTGTCAACCTCTGACCCAGACTGGCCTAAAAGCAGTGTGGAATCTGGTCTTTTAAATTGGAAACTGATGCTTCAGAGCAAAACAGATACACAAATAAACAATCCTTTGTATCCAAGTGTATAATGTTAGATGTGGCAAATGTTTCTCAAGTTTCTGGAAGTTGCTAATTTTTATCAAGCAGCAGAAGACTTGAGGGTGTTTATCCTTTCTTACACACAGCACATTAGCAAGCAGGTGTTAACGCTGATCACAGCTGGAAACAGAGTATGTCCTAAGTGTGACTCAAGATGGCTACAGAAAATGTTCTTACAAAGGAAGGCTTCATTGGCCCGGGATTGGATATCTCCCCAGGCCCAAAGCACCTTTAAAAAAAAAAAAAAAAAAAAATTCACCGCTGTTAACGTAAGAGCTCAACTGATTCACTCAACTTGAAAAGGGCACTGAAAAATGCTGTGCTTTGGCACACAAAACACTAAGGGAGTAGGGAAAAGCATGATGTATTCTCCAATGACACAAAAGAATCTGTGTTCACAGGTTAAGGAAAATTAATTCAGATGTAATCTTTAGATGAGGAATGGTTAACTATTTAAATGCCAAAAGGGAATGTAACTGGAAATGGAAAAAAAAAAAAAAAAAAGATGCTTGCAGGGGTGGGAGAAGGGGAATGAAGTTGGAGATGAAACAAAATCCTTGGTAGTGCAGTCAGGTCTGAGCATAGCAATGCTCAAGGTGGGCAGAAAGGACAGGTACTCTGGACTTAAAGCACCATAAATCAGGGTGCGTACATCAAACAGGCTTGCCCTCTGACCCCACTGCTACTGTCCCGGGTAACAAGGCCAACCCGGTGTCCTCATTCCAGAAGTTCAACCAGTTGAAACCCAAACTCTGAAGGTTTGCCGCTCGAGCCCTTTCTGGAGCGAGAGAGGGCATGAATAATTGTCTCCGTTCCCAAAGATTTTCTATCACCGCCTGTGTGACCCTTTTTTTTTTTTAAAAAAAAAGGCACTACTTTGACAATGTAGCAATTCGATACTAGATTAAATCGCCCATCTGATAATATGGAGAACTGGGAAAGCAAAACAAGAAGAGAAAATGCTACAGAGTAATTGTTAATTTGGAAGATTTAGGAATAAATATGTTAATGAACCTGAAAAAGAAATTTATGAATTAAAGGGATTACTTATATAAAAGCAGATGTATCCACAGGTAGAGAGATCTTCTGCTTGTGAGGTACACGGCTCTCCCCACTCCCAATAACTCCAAAGGGGTGTGAGCTCCAGCTCTGGGGCTCTCAATAAATGCAGATTACACAGGGGTCCAGAGACTACTCTCTCCCCTCCTCTCAACTTCCCTGCTCTTCGGAGTCTCTATCTTTTCCTATCTGCTGAAGTCCCAGCGGGTACCCTCCTATTTTTGTCTATTTCTCTGTTTAGTGGTGTCTAACTGAAGATGCATAGCAAATTAGCAGAGCCTTGGTGACTCAGTCTGTTAGGTGTCCAACTCTTGGTTCTGGCTCAGGTTGTGACATTAAGTTCATGAGATGGAGACCTGCATCAGGCTCCACAGTGAGCATGAACCCTGCTTAAGAGTCTCGTTCCTCCTCCCTCTGCCCGGCTCCATTCGCGCTTGCTTGTTTTCTCCATCTTAAAAAAAAAAAAAAAAAAAAAAAAAAAAAAAGGCAAACTATACCAGCAAGTCATGGGTCTTCTGAAAATGCCATCTTGAAAAGCCACACTGATTGCTTATCCATTCTTTGGTAATGAAGTTGAGGTCTCTGATAAGATACACAAATGCTCTGCTTGTTCTTATTCAGCTGGGGTTGGAAGGAGGTCTAGGCTTACACATCTATTTCCCCTCAGGAGGAAGAGATCTGCTCCTAGTTAGTGCTAGAATATTCCAGCATGAGGTGACAACAGGGTTTCCTATCCAGCTGTACTTCCCTACTCACCAGGGTCCAACAGATAATACCATATCTTGAAAGCAAATAGGAAAAAAAGTGTTGAGTGAGTTGAAGTTCTGGAGAAATAGAAAACACATTTTTCATGGCGATAAATCAATTGGAAATATGTTACTGGAGCACCAGTGCTTCAGCCTTTAATCTTTTTCTTGCCTATCTACACTGACTATCTTGGGGTCCTCACGGCCTTAGGTCCCATACATGTGCTAACTAGTTCCCCATGTGTATGTTCAGTCCATCTTCTCTCCAGAATGCCAGACTGGTACATCCAGAAGCAATCTGGTGTCTCCTTGTGCCTATCATCAGCCCCTCACACTTAAGGGGCCCAAAGCTGAGCTCCAGATCCCCCTCCTGACCCTATTCCCTGCTCTTCTCAATGAATGGCAGCATCTTCCTTCCAGCTATCTTGGCCAGAAACCCTGGAGTCATCCTTAATGCTCCTCTCTCTGCCACACTATGCATCCAAGATGTCATTAAATCCCATACACTCAGTTTCAAGATATTCTCAGAACCTGACCTTTCCTCATCACCCCGATACAACTGAACCTTAGCCCAAGTTGCCAAACCTGTGCTCTGAGTTACTGCAAGTGTCTTACCGGTCTCATGCCATCTCAGCACAGAAGCCAAGGAGACTTTGTTAAAATGAAGGTTGGACTCTGTCACTCCTTGGTCCTTACCCCTTTAATGACTTCCCATTGCCTTCAGGGCAGCAGCCGAAACCCTAACAGCCCAACGGCCCTTTCCACTCTGGCTCCAAACACTCTCTGACCTCACTTCTGATAGCATACCTCCCCCACCCCCCTTTCACCCCATCAGTGATGCTCTCGTGGATGCTCCCTCTGCCTGGGGTCCTTTCCCACAGAACCCTGCCTGACTGGCTCACACTCTCCGAGGTACAGGCTTGACTCAAGCATCCCTTCCTCGTCAGGCCTTCCTTGGCCCCTACCTGTATCAGTTCTCTGCTGCTGTGTCACAAATTACCACAAATTCTGTGGCTTAAAAAAGCACCCAGTTAACATCTCCCAGTATTTGTCGAGGCCTGGGTGTGGTTTACCTCGGTCTTTGGCTCCAGGTCTCACAAGGTTGCCATCATGGTATCTCCCGGGCAGCTTTCCTTTAGGATCCTAGGGTTCTCCTTTGAGTTCCTGTGGCCAAATTCAAACCCTGAGGCTGCAGGACAGAGGTCCCAGTTTCCTGCTGGCTGCAGGTGGGGCCCACCCTCATTCCCTAGTCGAGGCAGCTCCCACTCTCGCCATGTGGCCTTCTCAAGGCTCACGTCCTCACGGCCAGCAGGAGAATCTCTACCCCAGTCTGCTGAGATGCCATCTTATACGACATTATGGAAAAGCCACAGCATACTCTGTTGGCCTCCCCACCCAATACAAGGGTTGTCCTAGAGCCTAGCATACCCTCTAAGATGCTACTGTCTCATCCTACAACACATACATCTATCCCCATCCCTGAGTTTCCTGAATGCTACTTTTTACCACTTGAAATATCAAATATTTTATGTATTTTTCTTCCGCATCTCTGCTCCATCTCAAGGAAACAGAAGCCTCTCAAGGGCAGAACTCACTGTCTGATTTGTTTCCTACTATATCCCCAGCTGTAGAAGAGGCTCAAATACATATTTATGGAATGAATAAATGGTTTCCTCTGTAGCTTTGCTTTAAAACCGTCAGCATGTCCACATCTCCGGTTCCGCCGCTACCCTGCAAATTACCATGTCCTCTTCGTACTGTGGTTGCATCGCGACTTTTAGTCGCAGAAGATGAAGCTAAATGCTCTCCTTCTCAGAGGTACAAAGCTCTGAAGTTTGAGTTTATTTATAGTTCTATCAGCCAACGATGTGGCGAGAACTCCACGGTGAATAGCTGCGAAAGCAGCAGCATTTTTTTGCTTATGTGAAAACAGATATGTTCCCTGTCTGGTTCCCAGGCTCAGAGATGACTTTTATGTCTATTTGTTTGTATCTTAAAAATTCTTCAGCCGAAAAATGAATGGAAGGGATAGGAAGGAAAACCCAAACTCCCTTTGAATACTGACCCTGAGAAA
Source organism: Mustela lutreola (assembly GCF_030435805.1). Lineage (NCBI taxonomy): Eukaryota > Metazoa > Chordata > Mammalia > Carnivora > Mustelidae > Mustela > Mustela lutreola. The sequence goes on from NC_081292.1 coordinate 75,144,454, forward strand.
ACCAGGAGTATGTGATTTAAACAAGGAGAGAAGTGTGGTATTCCAAAACAATAAACAGCTTATCACTATGGTAGTAAATTACCCATCTCATTTAAAGGAGTGTTGCATTTTTTTTTTTTTTTTTTTTTGCAAGGGATAGGGCAACAAGCAAACCCAAATGCTATCAGTGTGAAATACAACTCCATGTCAGTTACACATCGGGTACTGGGCACCCATATAACCCCAGGTGTTTCTGGTTAGCAAAGTTGTTTGGACATGAAGAAAAACGGATAGGCACTTAAAGCAATACTCATCAGCCCAACTGCATCAGCAAGTTAATAACAAATGGATCATTCACCTGACATGCAGCCTGAAAAACACCTATCCATGGTCTCTATTAAAATTAACCAAGTTCTACCCAGTTGATCAGAGATCGTACAAAGCAGTTTGATTCTCTTTTATCTTGTTTAAGCTCCCCCCACTCTCATGTATTTTACTAGCAGCATTTCTATTAATGTAAGTCAAGGAACATAATAAATTTCTAGATCTCCTTGCCACTTATAAACATTCGCTTCTGAATTCCTAGCTGGTTGCTGCTTCTGGCTTCTCCCTCTAACCATAATACAGTTTCCAGGTTCATCGGCCAAACACAGTGACTCTGGCAAGTCATTCCTCTCTGGTCATGAACTGAGGGCGGCTCCCTATGGTCTAGCTTGTCAAGTTCATAGCCTTCCCTGTGGCCTCCCTTGTTAAGTTCTTCTCCTGGATTAAGCCCTTACTTAACCTGGGTCAGTTTGGTTTCCATGTTAATTGTAAGACTCTGCACACTTGACTCCAGTCCTCATAGGGCCCCCACTGGCCCTGGAGTGATTGGCTGAAAGAATACAGATCAATGATGAAAACCACAAACAGTAAACCGTAAACCTTACTGACTATAAAGACCTCTCTTAATATGAAGACAGACGACTGCTCTTTCCTACAGAACTATAGTAGGATTGAGAAAGAGAAAGCCTATAGGCTGAAGCCTATAGTCTTCAGCTTCTCAAAGTAAAAGTGTGGAGGTACACTTGGCATTTCCCAAGTATCTTAACTGAACTTTCTGGGGAGGGAGAATTCTAACACAGCCCCCAGGAATTCCCAACCCCGTACACATCCTACATAATCCCAGGATGGTCAATATAATGGATTTTACTCCTGCACTCAGGGATGTTATATGGTGCCTTAACCTTAGGATAGGGAAATTATCTGGATGGGCCTCACCTGATCTCATGAATTCTTTAAAAGCAGAGAGTTTTCTCTGGCTGGGCACAGAAGAGAAACTAAAGAGATGGGAAGTGACGAAGATCTGATGAGAGGTTCTGCTGGACCTGGGCAAGGAAATGCCAGAGGCTTCTAGAAACGTCTAGAACTAATGGCAGCCCTCGGTTGAGGGCCAGGACATGGGGATCTCAATCCTGCCAAAAAACTGAATGAACTTAGAAACTGATTTTTCCCCCAAATCTCAACCAAGAACACAGTCCAGCCAATACCCTGAGTGTGAGATTGTGAATGGAGAATCCGGGTGAGCCATGACTTGTGAGCCATGACTTGTGAACTAAGAAATGGCTGCTTGTGGAAATTTGCTACACAGCAACAGAAAACTAATATGCTTTCTTTTAAGCCAGACTCTGTTGACATAAAAATAACATTATCCTAAAAGTACCTCCTCCCAATAACGCTCAGGATTATCAACCGTCCTCATAGGCATGAATGTGTAACCAACAAGTGAAAGAAAAAAGAAAAGTAGAAGCAGCACTGAAGGAAATCTCCACACATCCTATAAAACCATGAAATCTGAGGACAAGCAGGACATACATATTTTTTTAAAAGATTTTATTTACTTATTTGAGAGAGAGAGAAGCAGGCTTTCCTCTGAGCAGGGAGCCTGACGTGGGGCTTGACCCCAGGACTCTGGGATCTTGACCTGAGCCAAAGACAGATGCCTAACAGACTGAGCTACCCAGGTGCCCCAGGACATACACATCTTTAATGACAGTGACTTTTTTTTTTTTTTTAAGACAGTGACTATTCTAAAGATCATCACATATAAGCAATACTTCTCAGAAATGTTAAAATATGAATCAGCCCTTCTGCAATAGTTTACTAATGTTAACATCAGCAAGAGCAACATCAACATTACAACTTATTTAGGTTTGTATGATATATATTAGGAAAAGTGTTCATCTTTTATTCATCAAAATAATAACTGATTATCTACTATATCCTTTGTAAGTGCTTATTGACTAATTCCAGGGAATGCTAAGATACACATGCCATCCACATATTATAAGAAAAAGTAAATATCAGAGGATGTTTGCCCGTTGCTTAAGAGTAGATATTTATTGTTAAAATATAAATATTCAGCATTTCACTTTGCTTTTATAAGCAATCCTGCTGTTATTTCAATTTATAGACATTTGCTCCATTTCTATTTCATGCTAGGCTCTCTGCTAGGCACTACTGATAAACAAGGCAGCCCCTGCTTTTCAGTAACCCTCAGACTATTAGAAGAGAGCAAAACAAGTCTATTAGAATTAAAACAAAGGCACCTGGTGGCTCTGTTGGTTTAGTATCTGGCTCTTGATTTCAGCTCAGGTCATAATCTCAGGATTGTGAGATCAAGCCCCGCCTGGAGCTCCTCACTGCAGGGGGCCACCTGCTTCAGATTCTCTCTCCCTCTCCCTCTGCTACTGTGCACACTCTCTTCAAAAGAAAAAAAAAAGGAAAAAAAGAAGAATTAAAACAATTTCAATCAATACAGTGTTATTACTGGTATGTGTGATGTATAAGATAGAGTACACTCTGAGACTCACATAATGTTTGGTGTGATGGTGGTGAGTGATCAATTAAGAAAGTGTATACTTAATTTGTTTGTTTATTCATTTGTGTTTTTTAGGTTCCACAAATGAATGAAATCATATGGTATTTGTCTTTCTTTCACCTATTTCACTTAGCATAATATTCTCTAGGCCCAGCCAGGTTGGCAGGAATGGGAAGACCTCATTCTTTTTGATGGCTGAGGAATATGCCTGTGTGTGCGCGCGTGTGTCACTTCTATATCCTTTCATTTACAGATGGCTACTTAGGCTGCTACCGTATCTAGGCTATGGTAAATCATGCTACAACCAACATAGGGGTGCAAATATCTTTTTGAACTAGTGTTTTTATTTTCTTCGGTAAATACTCAGTTGTTGAATTCCTGAATTACTGGATCATATGTGTATTTATTTTTAAAATTTTGAGGAACCTCCATACTATTTTCTGGATGGGCGAAATGGGTGATGGGAGTGGGAGCTGCAGGCTTCCAGTTGTGGAATGAATAAAGTCATGGGGATACAGGCACAGCATAGGCAATATAATCATTGGTACTGGAATAGCGCTGTATGGTGACAGATGGTAGCTACACTGGTGGTGATGAGTACAGCACAATGTGTAGAGCTGTTGAATCACTATGCTGTACACAGTAAACTAAAGTAACATTGTGTCAACTACAGTTTTTATTTCTTAACAAAAAGAAATAAGATGGAATGAAACTAAAGAAAAAATGTTAGAGTAAAATAAAATCAGAATTTTGGGAAAAAAAAGTATATATTTCCATCTATCCATCCATCCATCCATCCATCCAAGACTGTGAAGAGTTATACAGAAACATCTAACCTAATTAATGGCAGTTCTGACATTTGTTCTATGCTTAAGAATTGTGACCAACTACATTTTTTTTTAGTTAAAGAAAACTAGCTTTTCATGAAATACTTGTATCCACTGTCATCTGCTTACATATGAAAGGTAACAGTTCGCAATCTGTCACAATCAAGTTTGCACATGTCTAAAACAATAGCCTGAGTACCACAAAATGGTGCCCATCCATGGGAAGGGCGCATCAATTAGTTCACTAACTTCTAAAATTCTCCAAATAAAAAAGTTATATTAAAACCAAGCTGACTTCCCAGAAACAGAGTAGACTATATGAGAGTTTGGGACTTAAACACACGAAACCTTTCATTCTTGACCCAGCAATGTAAAAATGACAATAACCAGGAAATTGGAGAGACAGAGTGGTTATAATAGAAAATACTGAACATTACAGTTTAAGAACACACACACACACACACACTAAATATCTATCATACCAGTTTTGTTGAGAGGAAATAAAAATCTTCATCCCTATTATAAAGATTCTTCTTACATGAGAAATTACCCCCAGAATAATGCTTGTCTAATTTGGCATTTATTTTTAAAAGAATGAGCTATGACTCTTCACATAAGCTGTTTTCAAGTTCCACCACTAAAAATTATTCCTAAAATAAATGTCTAAAACTCAGTTGTCAGATGTTTCACATCTGCTGTACGCACTAGACAGAGTCAAGGATGCAAAACATAGTGTTTGGAAACAATAGGCACATAATGAATGCACAACTGAAGGAAATGAAGCAAACAATACCTAACCCAAGGCTTCAGTTTATGTATCAGCTGTAGAGATGCAGCTAATCCACATACAGAAAATTTGAAACTGATAATATAAAACAGTAACATACCACCACCAAGAACCGTACACTTAGATATTAAGGTGGTAAATTTTATGTTGTTTTTTTTTTAGCCCACAGTTAAAAATAAAACAACAACAACAACAACAACAAAAAAAAAAAAAAACCCACCAATAATTCAAAACTAACTGTGAGATCATAAAACAATAAGGGCTATAAATTCAAGTAAGAGTTTTGTCTTTGAAGAAGGCACGGGATGCCCCTTTGGTTTTGCTGACTACAGCCTGTATTACCATTATTTAGCTAGGCGAAGAAAGGGAGCAGGGACTCTACCCCAGGGTGAGAGTGAGGAAATGAGCAGCGTTTGCACAAAGCATTCAAGATCTCCCATAGATCAACAGAGCTGAGAAGGATTCCAAGTTGGAGAACAGAAATGGCTAAAAAGGTAAATCAGAGCTTGCCTATGGCAAAAGGTAGCCACCCACCTACCTTATTTGTACCTTTTACCCCCACAGTCTAAGGCAGTTAGCAAAAGGTTTTTAAGAATGAAGGTGACACGAAGACTATTTTATCAAGATGCCCCTACAGGCAACACACAAAGTAAACCAGAAAGGGAATGCCCGAGGGACAGAGCAACCAACTGGAGATAGCTTCAGCAATGTTAGATGGTGAAAGAAGACGGGCGCTTGACTTGGAACTCAGGAAAGACAAAAATTAAAGAGCAAATATGAAAAGTCCAAGAACCAAAATACTTAATGAGTGACTGCTGAGGAGTCCAGGTGATTCTCCAGTTTTTCCAAAGATGGTTCCTTAGTAACAACCTCAGTGGTACTCTAGCAGAAAAGCTAGGAGAATGGTTTTAGCAGGAAAATCTGGAGATTTGTGAACTAGTACATTTAATTATGGAATAGATTATCGATTAAGTGACTCCAGCAGGTGACATAAAGTTTGAGATAATTGGGGTGCCTGGGTGGCTCAGTTGGTTAAGTGTCTGCCTTTGGCGCCAGTCATGATCCTGGGTTCCTGGGATTGAGCCCCACATTGGCTCCCTGCTCAGCAGGGAGTCTGCTTCTCCCTCTGTGTGTGCGCTCTCATCTCTCTCTCTCTCAAGTAAAAATAAATAAAACCTTAAAAAAAAAAAAAAGGCTGAGATAATCAATGTTTGAATAGTTGGAAGCAGGTGTGGGTGTGATGTTAAGGGTGCAAAACGACCTAATGGCTGAGCCAGAGCCCTGGTGTGAGCACACATTTCAGTCACAAGAAGTGGATGGACAAGAGGGCAGGAAGTGGAGGGGATGAGCGCCTCTGACCTAGCAAGACAAGAGAAAACAGCAGCAAGTCACAAGGTCCTGAGGTCAGGGCAAAAAGGAATGGAAGTGTCCCAGATCTGCAAATCAGGATGGAGAAACTCCAGAACATAACAAAAAAAAGGCAGTGCTGAGGGAAGGCAGAAGGGAAAGGAAGGCCCAGGGTGAGCACAAGCAGGACAGCAGATCACCCAGACATGTTGTGAGGTGCAAGGCAGGGAAGGGAGATGGGTAGATTCCACAGTGGAGATGACGGAGTCAGGGTTCAGCAAGGTGAGAACAATGGTGAGGTCAATGTAACATTCTTTTAAAAGTGAAAAATATTCAGCAGCACCAAAATATTCTCCACCAAACATGCACCAAAGGAATAGTCAATGCTTCTATTTTTATCCTCAAAATATGCCTGGCTTTGTAATAATGGACTATGCTTAAGCACACTAGCATTTCAGAGTGGGTTTAGGGATTATTAAGCAAGTATTTAGAACCAAACACTGAATTTCAGCAGCACATATATACCCCAGGGAGTGTGAATCCATTAAGCTTTTATGCTAATAACTGTTCTGGGGAAGTTGAAAGTTAAAAGAAAGAAGCTAAAGTTTAAATTAAGTTCGACTCTGACATTAACATTTTTTCCCCAAAATTCTCATATTGGTGACCAAGCACACCAACCTCCTACATGAAGACGCTATTTTTAAAAACACTAAAATCTCAATATTCATTACTGGCATGAAATAGCCTCTCAAGTATTACAAGAGAGCAGTCATTTACCAAAACAAGTATAAACTGTACAAAGACAGAATTCCTCTATTACTGTTTGATAGGAAATTACTTCTTCAAAGATTTACAAAGAATCATTGCTTGATTAGCATCAATTTAAAAAGAAGAGAGAAAGAAGGGAAAAGAGAACATGATTAATTCCAGTCTCAGGAGGCCTCTGGTGCCCCTGGTCAGCTGCGGTGCCTCAGTGACTAGAACCAAAGCCCAGGCCCAGTGGCTTCCAGGGACAATGCTGAGGACACGAGAGAAAAAAACAAACATGGCAGCTCCCAGTACACCCCAGATACAGCTACAGTTTAGGAATATACACCCTAGCCCTCAAACCTCACGACAACCATCCTACCAAATGCAGACCATGGATGCCATAGCTCAGGTAACTAATATTTACCTTTTCTCTAGACAGACCAGGACTGCTAAAATAAGGAAGGGAATTACGTTACCATCTGAAATCCTTCAGAAGGCTCACGTCACTGCTTCCAAAAAATGGAAGGCATCTCATTCTTGTACAATCTTTACAGTTCTCAAAGGAAAGAAATCTACTGAGTTTCCCACTTCCACCCAATTAGGTTCACTCCAGGAATACCATTTCCGTATTGTTTGAAAATGCTCTCTACCATCACCCAAATTTTAAATCTTCCAATGAACTTTCTTTGGATTTGAAAGCGTGTGAACATGACGGTTGTTCAACAACACCAGCTCTTGAAATCTGTCACAGATACAAAACAGGCTCCTCAGTTTAAGCCATAAGACCTGTGGAACCTAGGTAAGTAAAGCAAATTCCCTCCAGCATTTGTCAAGCCATCAAGCACCGCATATTCAATTGGACACTGATCACTACAATATCGTGACCCCACAGCCGTCTTTTGGCAGAATGCCACAGTCTAGTGTAAGACAGGAGATGTAGTCGTTTGAATGGCACAACTAGTGGTTGCTTGACTTGACATGTCATGTTTTTACAAAAGTGAGTTAGGGTAGGTGATGCAAGTTGAAGATTAAGACATGCGAATACAAGTTCATCATGTATTCATCTGTGGTAAGAAGCGCACACGAATTTCCTTCTTCAAATCTCTGCTCTAGTGGGTTCCTCAAGTTGAAAGAGCAGGGAAGAAATTATGTAAGTGGTACTGAGACATTCTGATTATCTCGGGTTTGTTAACGTGTGACTACGTGCTCAATGAAGACTCTTGGTATACATGGTATAACAGAGAAAACCCGATCCATGGAAGTACAAGGCTTCGCTATACATATGACAGTTAATGTCTGGGCTCTGACAACCTCTCTGGGCCTCAGTTTCTCTATCTCTGAAGTGGGCACTCTTCAGAATTGCCACAAAGCGTACAAATAATTTTGGAGAATGCAGCAATCCTAGATGAGGAAACAGTTCAATTCACTCATTTGCTGTCTATTAGTAGAGCACCCATTGGGTGTCAGGTACTGCTCTAGGCCCTGGGGATAGAGCAGTCAACAGACGAAACTTCCTGCCCTCATGCAGTTTACCATGCATCTTGACTAGTCAAGACCCTCATGGCTGAGCCACACAGGAGCAAGGGAGAGTGTGATCATGTTTTCAGAGATGGGATACAGCTGTGTAGACCTGATTACCAAAGATGTATCCAGAACTGCTTTGAGTGGCTAGAGAATGCAATTCCAGTGTGCTCTGAACCACACAACATGGTGGACTCAGGGCTATGCCTCCCCATGTAATAAACATGGTCGTTAACTATTCTAATTACACAGATGTACACCACGCTGACTTACTGTCTGATTACAATTAATTCACTCCACTAATTTTCACGAATTTTTTCAAAAGATTTTATTTATTAATGTATTTATTTATTTGTTAGAGAGAAAGAGAGGAAGAGAGAGCGTGCACAAGCAGGCAGAGTGGCAGGCAGAGGCAGAGAGAGAAGCAGGCTCCATGCTGAGCAAGGAGCCTGATGCAGGACTCCATCCCAGGACCCTGGGATCATGATCTGAGCTGAAGGCAGGGGCTTAACCAACTGAGCCGTCCAGGCATCCCCATTTCACTAATTTTTAAAATAACTTTTTAACAGACTATAAAGCTTCAACTTCTAACTAATTCAAGCTGCTTAAAAAGAGAGCTTTATTTTACCCCATTAACTCAGGATTTCCTAAAACTAAACAGTGTAAGTGTTCTATAACCTCTTTACTACTCAACGTCTTTAAGAGATACAGTGGGTTGAGGGCTTTGTTTCAATTCACCCACACAGTATTTTGTCCTTATCTCATGAGGATTTCCAAGTGCTACCTGATTTGAAACAGAAGTGGGGCTTTGTTGAAGGATAGCCGTGAATCTCTACAATCTGATGTGTGAGTGAGTTGTGTTGGCTTGAAGCTAAGTGACAGCTGAAATATTTCAAGCTGGCTTTTATTCTGTGACTCTGTTGGGTGAGGTCTGTAATTTGCAAAATTACTAAGCTGATTAGTTTGTAATTCTAATACCCACAGTCTGGCCAACTCATGTCCATCCAAATGAGAAATTAGTACAGGGACTTATTTTCATTCTTCTGTTGCAATCCTACCAGCCTCTTTATTTACCTGGCAGCTGCTGCTTTCATATGGGCATGCCAGCATATAGAGGTATGCTATGTAAAATAATTGTTTTTTTTCACTTCATTCAAAGGTAGCTTTGATACACGAGGGTGAGCTTATAAAGCATGAACTATTATCACAGGTGCAATATGTTTTTCTATATGTGCATGGATGTTTTCTAAATAAGGCTATCAGTTAGCTTATACAGGGTTGGGGATACAGCGGTACAGGCGGCCGGTGATGCCATGTGAGAGATGTCATGACTATGGTGGTCTGTGTTGAGTGGCACCCTAGGGCCATCCACAATTCATTTGCACAAGTGTATGTGGTGCCTTGAGCACCCAAATGTCTAAGTATGAATCCAGGCCGCTACAGAAACTCATTTCCAAGTAGCACAGTGCTTTACGCAAGCCCCCCAGAATTTATGTAAGTACCAAATGGTTGTCATATTCATTGGTTCAGATACCTCGCAGGAAAGAATTAATTTATACTCACACAATCAAACCACTTACACAGGAATCAGGGGCTGCTATACTAATGTTTCAGAAAGGGACAATCCAGCATGTTGTTTAAGAGAATGGAATTCTAGAATCAGTCTGATTACATTTCCCTACTATTTCTATTACTATTTCACTACTGTTAGCTGTGTAACCCGGGATGAAGTCTTTCACTTCTCTATACCTCAGTGTCTCCATTTATAAAATGGGGATAATAGAACATAACCCAGAGCCCTTACGAGGATTAAATGAGGTAATACATTTGAAGTACTGAGACCAGTGCCAGACCACAGTAAACAGTGTTTAAGTGTTCAAATTTGGAAATCACTGTCACTGGGTAAGAAAACCAAAGCAGGGAGAGATTAGGTAACCTGTCATGGGTTTAAGAATTAGTCAGTGATTTCCTCCAGAATGGAAATTAAAACTCTTGATTCACAGGACAGAGCTTTCATGAGACCAAACTGCTTGACATCCCAACTTTCTGACAAAGGTAAAACCCATGATTTGAAGTCATTCTCACATCTGAAAGCAAACCGCCAGGCACCTGAGTGCTTTGATCACGGACATGAGTCGTCCTCCACAGGCCACCAGGGCTGAGGCACGGGGCCTCCTGAAGCTACGTGCCGCCAGTGCCTGGGCTGACATTTACCAGCCCCTCTCTCCTTGTGGGGAGACACACACCCAGTGGACAAACAACTCCGATTTACACAATCAGCCACCAAGAAGGCTCCCAACCCAGAAGGGAACAATCGTCCAATAGCTCTCATGTCCTGCTCTGGCGAGCTGTCCACTGCTTTCATTCATGGTCTTTAAATATCAGACAATCCCTGAGGCGTTACACTCCTACCCTGGAAAATCATGTCATTCATCTCCGTTGCAAACAGTGTCCGCTCCCGGAGCCCTGAGGGAGAGGGATGTATTCTGAAGATCAAAATGTCGCTCAAAGTCTCAGGGACCGAAAGGAGTCAGGCCCATTTCCACAGTGTCGCGGGGGAAGGGGGGGGCAGCTAGACATCACAGGGAGGCCCGGCATGCTAATGAACAGATGCTTTTTCTCTATTTCAATTCTTCTACAAGGATCCAGGGAGATCTGATAACTGGTTTTGATGCAGATGGCAGCTCTTAGAGAGTGGAAAACAGCGTGACACCCAGGAAACGACTTCCTCAGCCACCTCTTCACCTAGTGGAGTGGAAAGGGCAGTCTCATCCCATAAACTTCAGCACACGGTGTGTGTGTGGGGGGGTGCACGCATTACCCTGGTGACCCAGCTGTCCAGAGCACCTCTTAAACCCTTCCCTACAGGCTACCGTGTTAGCATCACCGAACTAGTTGCCCTCGCTTACGCGAGGAGACGGGGAGAACTCACTGTGATTCTGAACAGCAGAAAATCTAGGTAAACCAGATGGGTGAATGCACTAGAAACAGACATGCTGTGTGAAACAGTCTGCGTTACAAAGCAGCCAAAACCCAAATAGGTCACACCATATCGTCTCTGCAGGACATTGACATCTTACCCACAGTTATCGCTGGTGCTTCTGGCTAGAAAATCAGGAAGAAGCACCCAAACCCTGTTCCTCAACAGCTTAATAAAAATGCAGACGTTCTATTTTTACATCAATTAACATCTGTGATTTTAAAATGTCTTCATCATAAATGCAATTAGTATAATATCCCGGAACAAGTATGAAGCATGGTGTCTAAGAAAAAGGAATAACATGATTTTCAGTCCCGTAACAACACTTTTTCTAATTTACCACCTGATTATCATGGTCAAATCAAAAATTGTATGTCTTGTGAAGCAGAGAAATCAGAATCTACTTCTCTGCATGGTAAACACGAGGAGGTTAAGGCTTGGAGACTTTATCCGGCCTATCTGAGGTCAAGTCCTACTAAAGAACTGAAGCCAGATCCCCGTTTACTCCCTGTATGACAGACTCAGGGACAAGGAAGTATCTTTGATTCTCAGTGCTGCTTCCAGACTCAAGCAAAAGTTAGCCGTCTGCCGACCATCTGGTGATCAGATTACTGCAGGATTACCAAGTCCTGTAGCTAAAATGGAGAACGTGGTGAGACACACGCTAGTTTGGGGAGCATCCTCACTTACCAGATGGTTCACACCAGGAAGTGCTGTTGACCCCAAGTTCTTCCTCCACCAGCCAGAGTACCCCAGAACCTTGAAGCCACATGTCTGTGACAGCTGGTGACCACTATGGTGAGCACACTGCACCACCCAGGGCAACGCCTTCACTTTCCCTATCTGGCAACGACACTGCCCAGCGTGCAGTGCACCTGCTGTGATTTCTTCTGGCTGCGGCTTCCGTAAGTAGGAATGCCCACCAATCCAAACGAGGGAGGGGAGAGACACAGTATCATAAAAGAACGTGTGCTGACGTGGTGACTGAAATATCACCATGAATTAAGTGACAGGGACCATCAAAAATATCCAGTCATGGTGGAATGTTTCCAGTTTTGGTAAAAGGGCAGAATAGGAGAAGAGGCAGAAACGTGACCATGGTTTACATTAGTACGGTCCTATTTCTCGCTGGAGTGAACACTTCCACTTACTGCTTATTCACGTGGTTAAGTTACTGTGATGTACGCTAGCAATTACCATTTCCCATTTCTAGCCCCCCCGCTTTAAACAAAAAACCCCATGCATTTGTCACTAAAATTTATTTTACCAATAAACCATCATATGCCATCTGGGCTGCTGAAGTAAGGGCAACAGAGAAAGAAGAAACATCATGAGTGGACATTTTAAGCCTCGCTGAAAACAGAGTTTAAAAAATGCTTGTCCTGATCTCAGGAGAGACCATCCAGGAGCACCTGTGTCTCTGAGTGTGCGTGTATCTTCTCTTGGTGAGCATTATCTCAGATATTGGTAAAAATGAAATGCTTAGAGAAAAACAAACTGCTCTTGCTTTTATGTTCAAAAAATAAACTGTCACAGAACGCAGATGAATTGGCTTTGGGGACAGAACAATTTGTGCCCAAATCAAAAGCAGGAAAAAGTAAATGTGCTGCAGGAAGAAAAGCAGAAGTAAGAGAGAGCCGAGGCAGGTACAGCGTGTCAAAACACAGGTGACCTTCAGAGAAGGAAGTGACCTCTCTAGGCAACTCAAACCACTGCTAGACAGCAGAGCGGGATTCAGCTCTCAAATTCCCGTCACCCCTCCCAGGGTCCAACAGACGGGCCTGGCTCCGAACACAGCCGATACAACAGAAACAATTTACCAAATTACTATTTTAAAAATTGTATGAAGGGTACCAGGGAGTAAAAATTTCAAGACCGTGTGATCTCGGTGCCATCCCACATTGATAAGATTTTCTACATGGATGGCAAAGAGTTCCAAGGGGAGCAAAAGAAATCAGAGCTGGTGACAAAAGCCTTCTTTAGAACACAAAGCCCAGGGTGCTTTGGGGCTGCCGTCAGCCCTCTGCCTCCCCAGCATGGGATCTATTGGGTATTAAACACATTACGTGCAATCTGAGGGAAAGGAGTTCAGTCTCTGAATCACACGGAGAATCATCTAAGCTCTTAGCAATTTTCACAAGACCCACTCATGGGAGGCTCTCACAAGGACATTCTCGCAGCTCTCTTAGCATGAGGATGACTCAGGGCTCAGTTTACCTCCCTGAAGCAGGGCCAGTGAGGAGGCCCTGGGACTTCCAGCCAGCCAGGATAACTGTACCCTAACTCCAGGCACTGCAGGCAACACCGTGCAGAATGACCTCAGAGGGACAAGCGGGAAATGCAGTTGCGTAAACTAACACACCGGTGATAGGATTTCTTCAGCTCCTTCAGGAAATTTCTACCAAAAATGTCTCTGTGGCCCAAGAGAATGCTAAACTTACAGAAGTCCAGGATTAGATGAAATCGATCTGGCAAATTGTGTTGTTTTCAAAGGCAGGAGCCCAATCTTTCCATATGGTTGGTACTGTGGACGCCCAAAGACACGTCTGTTATGTGAACTATTACATGAAGACATAGAAATATGTGACTGTTTAGGAAATCCCAGTGCCAGATCGGCTCTGATAGGTCCCAGATAAAGGAAATCTATCCCTTCCTGCTTAATCACTTTCAATAAGATTTAATGTACTAGTTACTTCCCAGAAATATTTCAATTACATAAAAATACAGGGAGAATAACAATAGAAAATGGTATCTTTGCTGAATTCCTATAAATATTTTAAGTGACGGCAACGAGAACATGGTCTCAATTTTCTCCTCCATAAAACCAAGGAACTGAAGTGAAATCCACATGTCTAACTTAGGCATGTCATGATTTCAAATGCAAACACAACATAGCTCCTGGTATAGAGAAGAGTCATCAATAGTGTTCCCAGGGCTGAAGGGGAGGCACGATGGAGCTTTGCCACCTAATTCAGAATGAGTAATATCTGAGATTTAAAATTTAAGTGAAAAGAAGCTAACACGCGTTTATACTTGTGCTAGCTATCGTTCAGGGAGAGGAAGACAGCTCATTTTTTTCAATAGGCACAAAGATCCTCCAAATAGTACCTTTTGAAGATTGAGAAACAAAAATCGGGTGAGTTCTTAGGTCAGAACAATCTAGAATTCCTTTGGTTCCTACAGCCTGCATTTCAAACCCAGACAGTCCCTGCTTTGTCATGGTTTGGTGATGCCTCTCTGTCCGGCTGACCAAGGGAGAGGAGCTTCTGAGATGGAACGCTGATCAGGGTGGGTGGAGAGGTGTCCCTGAACAATGAGAGGGAAGAAATGTTTGCTCTCTGATTCTAATCAACCTAGGAAGCAAGTCAGAAAACATAGCAAAGAAGGGTACTCATTGAAAAGGGATGCTACTAGAAAAACTTTAAAGATTATACCCAGTACTTCTTGTTAAAGCAGAGCCTCTCATCTCTACAATTTAAGTGTGCAACCTAAACTGGTAACGTTTTAAATCAATACAAAAGACACATTTCCCTTTAGAGAAGGAAAGCCAAATTACACATTTGGGTATGAAACCTGAAAAAGCACTAAGTGCTTTTTTAGAAGAATCGTATGTAGTAAAAGTTAGAATTTATGTACTATAGGTAACAGGCTTTCTAGGTTAATCAGAGCCTAGGATTAGAAAACCAAGTTGGCAAAAAAAGAAAAAAAAATAACAACAACAACAACAACATGTACTGAATGTCACTCATATATGAAAGGTCTATCAACAGCCCCTGAAAAACTGAAACATACCATCAGATGTTTTTCTTCTTCAACTAAATAATAACAGAAGGGAGGAAGGGAGGAAGGTGGGTTGGCTGATTGGACATTATTCAGAAAATCTCAGTCTAGGAAAATCTGAGTTTACATTCCAGAAACTCAAAAAATAAAAATTAAAAAACAAAAACAGTAACAACAACAAACAAACAAACAAACAAACAAAAAACACAAACCAGGATGCTCAGTACTTGGAAAAGAAAAATTAAAATATTCCTAAGATTTTAAGAATTGTATATTACATATATACAAATATATTCCTGCTTAAATGGCTTGTTCTGTGATGGTACTCAGGTCAGATCTGTACCCAAAGCAAAGAAGTCTCCTTGAGAGTTTGAACCAAAGCTTACCTTAGGGTGGAGGGGGCAGGGGTATGGAGGGGAGGGGCTCACCAACATTCCATTCAGTACAACAACTAAACTACTCCCTGGTTTCCAGAAGCTCTGCCTTCCTCATGCTACAAATTTTGAGAAGTAGCTGCACTCTTTTCACTTGTTCAATCTCAGGACAAACCATAATTTCTGTGCAACCATGTAACAAAGTCAAATGTTTTAAATTGTGCAAATCTCCAAAAAAATCATAATGATTATGTCAATTTATATGCAAATACAAAATTTTTAAAGAGCATTGTGAAAAAAGATTAATGTCTATTTCTGGGAAGAATGCTAAGCCAGTTCAGGAGTCACAGTTCTAGATTTCTATCATGAGGAATAAATATTGGCAGATAAGAGAATAAGTCTGATTTCAAACAGAACTTCACACTTCTGGCTGAGCCTGGGTCTTTCCTGTGAAACACAACCATAATACTGTTCTCTGCCAGAAAAGAGTGATGTTAATAGAAGCAGAATGTTTTCTTCCCAAATTAGCTGAGGAAAGATACAGCAGAGAACATTGACAAAAACTACTCTAAGAGGTGGACTTCAGGCTCAGCCACTGGGTGGCTCAGTCATTAAGCATCTGCCTTCCGCTCAGTTCAGGATCCCAGGGTCCTGGGATCAAGCCCTGCATCCAGCTCACTGAAGGCAGCCTGCTTCTCCCTCTCCCTCTGCCCCCTCCCCACTTCCCGTTTGTTCTCTCTCTTAAATAAATAAAAGAGAGGTGGGGGCGATTTTAACTCCATATCAGAGATGTACAGTCATGGAGTCTAAGAGAGAGGCTGTCCCTCCCTCAGGTGGGACGGGGATCTACCAGAACACAAGTCATAACAGAAAGGGCAGGGGTTGCAGCATCATTGATCAAAGCTGATTGCTGCTATTAGTTTGAATTCTCCTTGGGACCTCTGAAGACAACAACCAAGGACAGAGAGGGCCTGGTCCATCTCAGAAATAGGCAGGAGGTGGGGGCGCAGAGAGGGAGGAAGGCAGACAGAGAAGAAGAGAGGGCATGAAGACAAAGAGGTAGCAGGAAGGACGGGCAGAAGGAAAGACAAGACAGATCTCAGCCTATCAGCATCGTAAACTTCAGACAGACCAAAGAACTAGTTTCACAGCTTCCAAATACATGCAAAAAGTCACTCCCATCGAAAGGTCTTTATTTATAATTCAAACTGAATTACAGTAATACTAAAGGCAAATTTGAAAAATCATCATATTCTTGGTATTCTAGCAAGGGCACTTTCAGTTCTCCAACTGCCTTGTTGTGTTTTTAATTCAGTTCCCATCTTCACTGAGCATGCTCTCTGCCAGGCACAGGTGCAAGGACAACAAGACGGCTTCTGTCACTAGAAGGGCTCAAACACATTCACATCCTAAGGTGACTCATAGTCACTTGAATGATATACTCTTTTCTTTAAAAGACATTCTCAAGCCATGGAATGTCATTTGTTTCAAGTGTACCAAAAGCAAATATCTAAAAAAAAAAAAAAAAAAAAAAAAAAAAAAGGCAAGAGGGCCGCCTGGGTGGCTCACTCAACTGGGTGTCTGCCTTTGGCTCAGTTCCTGATCTTGGAGTCCTGGGATTGAGCCCCGTATTGGGCTTCCTGCTCAGCGGGAAGTCTGCTTCTCCCTCCCCCTCTGCCCCTGCCTCCCAACTTGGGCGCGCTCTCTCTCTCTCTCTCAAATAAATGAATAAAATATTTAAAGACATGGTTAGAAATTCTCTAATATACTGAAGACTCCAATGTGTTTGGCTCAGAGTATAGGAAAAAAAGCATGTCAAAGCTACTCCTGTAAGCTTCACTTAATTTAGGTATAGTAGAATCAAATGTTATTAGAGTTATTAGAGTTCAGTTCAGTTTCAGTTCAGCTTCCCCTTTTATAGTTTTGGAATAACCATATAACATGGGTGATAATATTTCAATATACTTAATACTTAAG
This sequence comes from Mustela lutreola, assembly GCF_030435805.1. NCBI lineage: Eukaryota > Metazoa > Chordata > Mammalia > Carnivora > Mustelidae > Mustela > Mustela lutreola. The sequence goes on from NC_081292.1 coordinate 75,161,636, forward strand.
AATGATGAAAGAAAGGCATTATCTAATGAGAAATACCAAAATATTTACACATATATATTGTGATCAAAGACATGTATAGGTAGGAGAAGGGATTCTAAAGTTATTCAAGATCTAGTATCTTTATTCTTATAGTAGTTTTACGATTTCATAAAAATCCAAGAGAAGGCTATCTTTCTTATTTAAAACATAGACACTAATAAGAATAAAACAATGAGAGGAATATATAACTTTGCATCTACTTACTTCAATAGTTAATCATAAACAAAGCCTTTCTGAGTTAACTTTTGTGTCCAATGTGTGGGCAACGATTTAATAAGCTAATGATGGGATTTTAAAAAATGCTTTCAATGAATACATACGGTCTGGTAGACAAACTGACTTTGTAGCCATATTTTTTAAAGATTTTATTTATTTATTTATTTGAGAGAGAGAGAAAGAGAGAATGTGAGCATGAGAGTGGGGAGGGGGCAGAGAGAAAAGTCTACTCCTGGCTGAGCAGAGAGCCCAATAAGGGCTTGATTTTGGTACTCTGTGATCATGACCTGAGCCAAAGGCAGATGCTTACTAACTGAGCCACCCAGGTGCCCCCTGAATTTGTAGCCATTCTTGCATAGTACTGTTAGATATTAGCCCGCACTCAGAGTCACCGTATCTGTCCCATTCTGCATACGTTTGCTGGCAATGCTATTGTTAGTTTACCATTGCCCCTGAGGGCTACCATTTGCTGAGTGCACTATGTGCCTGGCATAATGGATTTTACAGTCGACAACATGTGGGTTAGGGGCGCCAACCCCCATGCAGTCAAAAATCCTTCTGTCTCCCCAAAACTTACCTACCAATAGGCTGCAGCAGGCTGGAAGCCTTCCTGAGAACATAAATGATTGACTCACCGTATTTCATATGTTACACATATTACATACTATATTCTTAAAAAGCAAGTTAGAGAAAAGAACATGTTAAGAAAACAATAAGGAAGAGAAAATACATTTACAATACTGTACATACGTCTATGGAAAAAAAAATCTGCATATAAGTAAACCTACACAGTTCAAACCCATGTTGTTTAAAGGTCACGGTATAGGACCACCTCTTTTCATGCTTCTAGGAACCATGAGAAGTGAGTGTGATTATCTCTGCTCTGCAGAAGGGGATTGTAACAAAAGCTACTAAGCATCCTGCATGCGCCCTTCTATGTTGCAGCTCACTCATTAAATGCTCACAATAATCCTATGAAATGGCACTACTATTATCCTGACTTGACAGATGAAGACACCAGGGCACAGAGCAAACAGCTTTCCCAGCATCACATACATTACATGGCAGAGCCCAGATCCTCAGAACAGCAAAGCCACAGTCTTATCCACAGACCCCAAGGAATTTGGCTCTCCACGGCTGCCCTCCATCCCACCTAAGAGAAGGGCTATGAGAGTAGATAGGAAAGGGGCCAGGGCTAGTGCAGTCAGAGCTGAACCACCTCATCCACAAGCCAATGCTTAAATCTGGCTGGGACCCACCCCTCAAGTTTCCCTGAAGAAACTCACAAGGAAACCGAAATCCAACCTCAAAGCTGGCACAGCTCAATGGTCCCAGGAACACGTGACCCAAAGTCCAGGGCTTTTAACTGACCGGAGCACAAGACATCACAGAATAAGAAGCCTTCCTCTGAACAAATGCCCCATGTCCATTCAATGGTTACCAACGTCTTTCCTACTATGGCCCACTAAATGCCCAACCACACGAGGCGCTCAGTTACTAAAGCCAGGGGCCCACCTCAATAGCTAAATGTACAGGGAAACAAACAACATGAAATACAGGCTTTTGGGATCATGGCCAACTGTGCTCAGACACCGTAGCGGGCCTCAAGGAGGGAGAAGGTGGGGTCAATCCTAACAGTGTGTGAGGAGGTTAACGAAGCCTAAAGAAGAAGGCTGGTAGGGAGCTGAGTCTTGGAAGGGAGGCCAGGAAGTCTTATTCCAGGAGGAAGCTGGGAAACCATGGTAAGAAGCAGTCCCACTGGAAGGAACACACCTGTGTTGGCAATGAGCTGACTTACTTACAGCCCCCAACCTAAAGACAGAGGCACTGTGAAGAAATGAGATGAATGCCCCAAGAATCATGCTGGAGTATATTTGCTACTGAAGATGTTTTCCGCTGAGAGAGAAGTTCCCCATTGCCACCCAAGGCTCCAAGATGAGGGTGCTCACCTTGACCTGAGTGAGGTTCCCAGGGAATACCGCAATGCCTAATGCATTTTTTTAAAAGATTTTATTTATTTATTTATTTGAGAGTGAAAGCAAGAGAGATCCCAGAAAGAGACGGAGAAGCAGACTCGCTGCTGAGCAGAGAGCCTGACATGGGGCTCGATCCCAGGACCCTGAGATCATGACCCAAACGGAAGGCAGATGCTTAACCAACTGAGCAACCCATGCGCCCAGACTAATACACTCTTAAAGCAATGTGGTCCAAGTGACAGCTTGACTACAGAATACCAACAAGAACCCAGCACATGAGAGCGCTGGTCAACCCCACCTCACAGAAATTACCATTTCAGTTAGAAGGACCAAGAAGGAGACAGAAATCAGGTGTTCTGTTTAGCAGAAATTATGAAACCACCTTTGCCCCTGATATTTTCGCCAGCTGGATTTGAGCACCTATGACAGATTGAAGGCCTTTATTAACAATAGGAGTCTATGCAAGGCGACAAAAAGAACATATTTGTGCCTCAATTTAAGCAGTATTAACTCTGGGGAGCATCTTTTGTGTAGATAGTCATAGTCTATGTTATAGATCCGTGACATCTCACTTTTGTGCAACCTATGCATTATGTGAGTGATTGCACAAACTATAGCAAATCTCCCGACATCTGAGAATATTTGTGAATTCACTAGTCAGGAGATAGTACACTGCTGCGGCTTTACTTATCCTGGTGAGCGACTGCTGATTCCAACAGTTCAAACTGGGGAGGTTAAATATCCACAGAATTCACAAAAAAGCTGCTGCAAGTAAACACCCAGGCAACTTCAAAGAGGGCCGGGAGAGCCCCTACATTTCAGGACCCACGGGCTCAGTGAGAGGCAGGGACAGGAGTTGAGGTCAGCCTCTCAGCCCGACCAGCAGACAGTGTGGTCCGGTGGGCAGCACGTTCACAGCACTTTCTGCCAATTCCTCTCATTCCTGCCGGGGCCAGAGAGACAGGGAGGGACGGAGCACAGGTGCCCAGGAGAGCCAGCAGCACGGAACAGACTTCGCAAAGCTGAATGGAGGAATGCTCAGAAAGAAAGGGGGCAGGGAGGGGGTGGGGAAGGGAGGGAGGAAAGGGGAAGAAGGAAGGAAGAGAAAGGACCAGAGAAAGGAAGGAACAGAGGAAGGAAGGAAAGGGCAGCTGGAATGGAAGGTGGACACCTAACTTCTGCTCCACAAATAAAAAGGTTGTACTTTATGATCCTCCGGGTCACGCATAAATCTAATAATAAATGTTTTCACATGGAATTACCTTTTATTTCCTTCTCAGACCTCCAAGAGTCCCGGTAACGTTCAATTCAAGATGCAGAAAGAACAGGGTAGGTTCTCTTGTTGTCCAACTGGGGATTTCTAAAGGGAAAGGACACAGATTAAAAATTATTCCAGAGGATAAAATTAATCCATTTTTAAAGGATCATTAAAAAGAGACCGATGTTGGGGCGCCTGGGAGGCTCAGTGGGTTAAGCCTCTGCCTTCAGCTCAGGTCATGATCTCAGGGTCCTGGGACGGAGCCCTGCATTGGGCTCTCTGCTCAGCTGGGAGCCTGCTCCCCTCCCCAAACCGCCCTCTGCCTGCCTCTCTGCCTACTTGTCATCTCTCTTTCTGTCAAATAAATTAAAAAATCCTTAAAAAAAACAGAGAGAGAGAGAGAGAAAGAGAGACCAATTTGCCTTGAATGAGAGACAGTATATTTCTTCCTTATACCGGGGGGAAAAAACTGAGCCCAAAGCCTCTTTCAAATATAGCCGTTCTAGCCAACTTTAAGTCGATTCTAGGAGAAAACAGAAATCAACCACAGGGTGGGCTTTGCTTGTGCATTTATTGGAAAACAATCCCAAGGAGGCTGTGTACTGCATCTTTCTGGAGTCCCCAGCCCCAGTGGCTCTGCGCCCCTCCAAACACACAACCACCCACGTGTCTTGTCAGTCCTTCTAGGTCACAAAACCATGCAGGACACAAGGTAGCCCCTCACCGACAGTGGAATTGTGCGGAGGGAAACACATGTACTTCAGAAACTTTCTTAATGCTTCTAAGCAAATAAAATATTACAAAACAGGCGCTTCAGCTTGTCTCGTTTTTCAAATGCAGTTGTGCATGAGCTCTCACATATGTCCAGTTATCCTGAGGCTTCTCTCTCGGAGGCAGGGCAGACCTCGGAGGCAGCACTGTCCCAAATGGTGAGCACACAACGTTTCATGTTTAAGAAGGAAACAATTGACCAGGCATGTACTCAGGCTCAGAAACAACGTGATTCCGTTTTACAAATGGAGAGAGAAACTGAGGCTTTTTGAGGAAAGTCCAGTCCACAGGTCTTCTGACACATAAACGCTTTCATTGTATTTGGATTCATCCTGAAAGAATTGTTATCTGAATTTCCAGCAATGCACCAAGAAAATACCATGGTGGAAAATCTAAACATCTTCTCCAGCATCTGCTTTCCTTGTATACCATCAATCCAAATAACTACATCTTTGTTTACTTGAAAGTGGGAGCTAGAGACAGGAAAGAAAATACCCCGACTGCAAAAGGTATCTTTTCTTTTTAAATTGAGATTTACTGTATATTTTCCATAGATGTAGGAGTAATCCACAGTAAAATTTTTAAGGAGGCACTTGCGACTTCGACAGACAATGGCTTAGAACTACTTCACTAAGGTCAATGCAATGTCCCAACCCTCATTATCTTCTTTGTGGAGTAATGTGTAATGAACGGTATGTCGGAAGTTTATTAGTAAGGCTGCAAATCTTGAGCCAGATTTTGCAGAGCTTTAAAAAAAAGAAAAAGAAAAAGAAAGCCTGAAAATGTCTATTTAAATAACAACTAAGACTGATACTTCCCACACATTTAAAACTTTCAAAACAATCTTCTTTCCCCTGTCCCTGTACCTAACAATGTTCAGCAAGAATATAAAGTAACAATTAGCACCAGATTAAAATAGAAATATGCACTCCCAAGTTCTACAACTCTTTTTGATTATTTACTACCTGCAATTTAAGGTTTTATCAGCCTGCAGAAATAGATGATTCCGGAATTCAAACGAATAAAATCATGTATACTTAAAAAAAAGCATTAGAGAAATTTTTAGTTAAATTGGGCCCAGAGGTGTTTGAGATTGATGGTGACTCATAATAACAAAGTAAAAAGTTTTATATTTAACAATTTTTCCGAGTATTTTTTTGCTTTGCCTTAAACTGTATCAAAAATTCCTTTAAAAAAATCCTTTTCATCTTTATCATTATTTTTGCCTTTTCCTTCTCACACTTTTGAAGAGAAAAACAACACAGATGTCAGCTCTTCTTCTAATGACTGAGAAATGTCAAAGTCACATCATTATGATCGGGTTGAAGAATAATACCCTAAACGAATTTCAGGATTGGATTTTTCCTCAAAGTCGCCATGTGACGTTAAAGCCATCCCGATAGAAATAATTCACAGCACATAGTTTCAAGCTAGGATTGCGTGGTCAGCTGCTGTAAATCCACTCCTTCCACAACTAAGGAAATAAAAGCCCAGAGTTGTGAACTGACTTTTCCAAAGTCACACAGCTCAGTAGGTCCCGGACCTCAGATTTCAGAGATGCCAATCAAGTGCTCTGTTAGATCATAACTAGTTTTTACTTTCCATAAATAAACGCTTCAAGAGCTTATTATTTCATCTGTTTTCTAAAAATCTCTTACTCTACACAGCGTGAACACCACTCGGTAAGTCAACTTCACTTTACGTTAATATGAAACACTACTCAAAATTATCAAAAACATACTCTGCCTTTTGCTCCCCTGGAAAAAATAGATTAAGCCATTCATGCCCATGAGAAACCGGAAATAAAATTTAGGATACTCCTAGGTTGTCTAACCTAGATACGTCTACTCTAAAAATAGACTTTCCCTCTCTTATTCACAGTCAAATCATAATCATAGCTTTGCTAAAACACAATTTCAAGAAGATTTTATAGAGAGCTTATATAAGCAGTTTGTAAAGTAAGAATTTCAAGATATTTCCCTATTAGACCTACCAGTTCAGACAGAACTCTTATTCTCTAAAATTCTGGAATCACTCAAGAGCACTTAATTTACCTAGATCAGCAACTTATTATCATCAACAGTCATCTGCTGACTCCTCGGTTATTCACACTGCACAGTGCCAGGTGCAAAGGGACCCAAAAGCACAAGACGATGTCCTCGCTCTCTGTAGGCTGATGAGGGAGATAATTAAGGAGGCTTTCACAGTGGCATCTGACGGAGTCAAGGTTTGCACGTGATGAATGTATACCTGTGAATGTTTGCTTAGAGAGCTAGTTAATAGAATCCTCAGGTTTTCTCAGAGAATACGAGTTGACAGATTTTGTCAACAGAACAGTTAGCCCTTGACCAATATGAGTTTCAACTGTGAGGGTCCATTTATACCTGATTTTCTTTTTTTTAATAAAACAGTACAGTACTGTAAATGTATTTTCTCTTCCTTATGATTTTCTTAATAACATTTTTGTTTTCTCTAGCTTGTTTTACAGTAAGGATATAATATACAGTACATATAACATACACAGTATGTGTGAATTGTTCATGTTATAGAGGAGGCTTCTGGTCAATAGCAGGCCATTAGTAAAGTTTTGGGGGAGTTAAAAGTTACATGGGGATTTTCTACTGCATGGTAAGGGATCAGGTCCCTCACTCCTGTACTGTTCAAAAGTCAACTGTATAGGTAGGGAAGCAGGGCAAGTTAAATTAAAATAAACCAACAGATAACAGAAGACTCCCTCTAGTTATGCCCAAAACAGCAAAAAAATGGTGTAGGAAACAAAATATCCTTTGAATGGGATTCCTTTCTTGAAAATAAGTCAACCACAAAATACAAAATAGCCACAAAATACCTCCCTTACATTTCTTCATAATCACTCATTCATGGTACTAAAACTCAGTGCCAGACACCCCCCCCAAACAAACAAACAAACAAACAAGCAAAACAAACCACTGTGGGGGGAGGGGACAAGATTTAAACACTTGCAAGAAGAAAATAAACAAATGTCAAGTAAGCACAGGAAGAGATATTCAATATAATTAGTCAGCAGGAAAATGCAAAGTAAAACCTTAACGAGATACCACTAAAAACTCACAAGAATGACTAAATTTAAAAGGGCAAAAATATCAAGTGTTTGTAAGGATATAAAGCAATTAGAAACCTTTTACAATGTTGGCAGAAAATCCAAAAAGTCACAGGCACTTTGAAATGTAAATGGCGAGTTTCTTTTTTTTTTTTTTTTAACTTAAATTCAATTAATTAACATATAATGTATTATTAGTTTCAGAGGCAGAGGTCAGTGATTCATCAGTCTTATATAATACCCCATGCTCATTGCATCACATGCCCTCCTTAATGTCCATCATCCAGTTACTTCATCTTCTGAACCGCCTTCCCCCTCCAGTAAACCTCAGTTAATTTCCTATGATTAAGAGTCTCTGATGGTTTGTCTCTTTCTCTGATTTTGTCTGGTTTTATTTTTTCCTCTCTTCCCCTATGATTCTTTTTTTCTTAAATTCTGCATGCATGAGATCATATAATTGTCTTTCTCTGATTGACTTCTTTCACTCAACATAATAACCTCTAGTTCCACCCACATTGTTGCATACGGCAAGGTTTCATTTTTTGATGGCTGCATAATATTCCATCATAGATCTAGATAGATAGACAGATAGTTAGATAGATAGATAGATACACACCACATCTTCTTTACCCATTCATCTGTTGATGGACATCTGGGCTCTTTCCATAGTTTGGCTATTATGGACGCCGCTGTTACAAACATTGGGGTGCAGGTGCCCTTTCAAATCACTACACTGGTTTCTTTGGGGTAGATACCTAGTAGTGCAATCGCTGGGTCATAGAGTAGCTCTATTTTCAACTTCTTGAGAACCTTCATACTGTTTTCCAGAGTGGTTGCACCAGCTTGCATTCCCAACAATAATAGCATAGGAGGTTTCCCCTTTATACACATCCTCCCCAACATCTGTTGTTTCCTGACTTAATTTTAGCCATTCTGACTGGTGTGAGGTGATGTCTCACTGTGGTTTTGATTTGTATTTCCCTGATGCTGAATGATGTTGAGCACTTTTTCATGTGTCTGTTGGCCATTTGTATGTCTTCTTTGGAGAAATGTTGATTCAAGTTTTCTACCCATTTCTTGATTGGGTTATTTGGTTTCTGGGTGTTGTGTCTGATAAGTTCTTGATGGATTTTGGATACTTTTCTTTTATTTAATAAGACATTTGCAAACATCTTCTTCCTTTCTATCAGTTGCTTTTTAGTTTTGTTGACTATTTCCTTTGCTGTGCAGAAGATTTTTATCTTGATGAAGTCCCAATAGTTCAGTTTTGCTTTTGTTTCCCTTGCCTTTGGAGATATGTCTAGCAAGAAGTTGTTGCAGGTCACTGAGGTTGCTGCCTGTGTTCTCCTAGGATTTTGATGGATTCCTGTCTCACATTGAGGTCTTTCATCCATTTTGAATCTATTTCTGTGTGTGGTGTAAGGAAATGGTAGAGTTTCATTCCGCATGTGGCTGTCCAATTTTCTTTCCCAACACAATTTGTTGAAGAGACTGTCTTTTTTTTTCCATTTCCAGCTTTGTCAAGGTTAGTTGAGCATAGGGCTGAGGTCCATTTCTGGGATCTCTATTCTGTTTCATTGACCTATGTGTCTGTTTTTGTGCCAGTACCATGTTGTCTTAATGTTCACAGCTTTGTAACAGAGCCTGAAGTCTGGGATTGTGATGCTACCAGCTTTGTTTTTCTTTTTCAACATTATTTTGGCTATTTGGGGTCTTTTCTGATTCCATATAGATTCTAGGATTATTTGTTTCAGCTCTCTGAAAAAAGTTGATGGTACTTTGATAGAGATTGCACTGAATTGAGATTGCTCTAGGTAGCACAGACATTTTAACAATATTTGTTCTTTCAATCCATGAGCTTGGAACATTCTCCCACTTCTTTGTGTCTTCCTCAATTTCTTGCATGAGTGTTCTATAGTTTTCTGAGTACAGATCCTTTGCCTCTTTGGTTAGAGGCAAAGGTTTATTCCCAGGTTTTTTCCTGGGTATCTTAAGGTTTTGGTGCAATTGTAAATGGGACCGACTCCTTAATTCTCTTTCTTCTGTCCAACTGGGCAGTTTCTTATAAAGTTAAACACACACCATATGACCCAGAAATTTCACACTGAGGTATTTACCCAAGAGAAACTTAAAGTCACAAATTCCCAAGACCTGTACAAAAATGTTCATAGTAGCCTTACTCCTAATATCCCAAAACCTGAAAGAACTCAAATATCCATCAACTAATGAATAAGTAAATTACGGTATAGCACACAAAGGGACACTACTCAGTAATTAAAGAATTACTGATGCATGAAACAATATAAGTTAATCTCAGAAACGTTACACTAAAAAGCCAAACACAAAGGACTAAATGTCTAATTCCATGTATATGAATTTTTTGAGAAGGCAAAACTACAGCAGTAGAAAACAGATCAATTGTTACAAGGGGAGACGGGGCTGACTGCAACAAGGATGACAAAACGTATGGTGGGGACAGAAATGTTCTATATCATGACTGTAGTCGTGCTACATGCCTGTGCATATTGTTGAAAATATGAATTTTCATATTTTCACTGAATTATACCCTTAGCATCAGTGAATTCAATTATATATTCAATATACTTCAACAAAACTGATTAAAAACGAAACTCTGGGCCACCATCATGTAACCTGGAAATCAGTAACCTCATCAATAAGACCTGAAAATCCTTCAGCAGATGGCACTCCACATCTTCACATATTTAATAATCAGTGGTGGGTAAGTAAGTACCAGGCCGGAGACCACCAAAAAAGAGAAAGAAAAAAACCAACAGTCAAATTTACTGCTTATAGGGAAACTAAATTATTCCATTTTTCTACAAATCCAATATGTTTTGGCTTTATAATAGATTTCCAGAAAGTGGGCTAATAAAATGTAGTCTAACACAAACCTCCTCAGGGTGCCTGGGTGGCTCAGCCGGGCAAATGTTTGTCTTCAGCTCAGGTCATGACACTGGGGTCCTCTGAAGGAGCTCCGAGTCCAGCTCCCTGCTCACTGGGGAGTCTGCTTCACCCTCTCCCACTGCCCCCCCCACCACTCATGGTCTCTCCCTCAAATAAATAAATAAAATCTTTTAAAATCTTTAAACAAATAATAAAATAAAATAAACCTCCTCATTGTAAAAGAAAAGTCTTCCTAAAACTGTTGGTGATCCAGAGGTGCCTGGGTGACTCAGTCATGATCCCAGGGTCCTGGGATCGGGGAGTCTGTTTTTGTCTCGGTCCTGCCCCCTTGCTTGTGTGCTCTCTCTCACTGTCTTTGTCTCTGTCAAATAAACAAATAAAATATGGGGTCCCTGGGTGGCTCAGTGGGTTAAAGCCTCTGCCTTCAGCTCACATCATGGTCTCAGGGTCCTGGGATCGAGCCCCACAACAGGCTCTCTGCTCAGCAGGGAGCCTGCTTCCTCCTCTCTCTCTGCCTGCCTCTCTGTCTACTTGTGATCTTTGTCTGTCAAATAAATAAATAAAATATTAAAAAAAAAAAAAACTGTTGGTGATCCATGTAGGGTAATATATAGGAGACTGAAGAATTACCAAGAAATGCATAGAAAAAAGCTATCAAGTATGGAAACGTGAAGAAATATGGGTCAGCTTATAAATCAACTCCAAAATTATTCTAAAACTCTTTGATATGTTATTTGGGAAACACCTCTTAAGCATCCACAGAGCTTTGACCTGATCTACAGGATATGCCTATCTACGATGTAAATAAATACTTAAGATAGGCTTATCAAAGTTACAGCTGACTCAGAGGTTAAAAAGGGCTAAAATATTATGTAACAGAATCATGATTCTAAATGTATAGAGATGGAAAAATTTTATAGTATTAGTGTCAAATATAGAGGGAAAAAATGGCATTCATTCAACAAATATTCTCTGAGGGGCTGCCATGTTGTTGGTAACTAGATGAGAAAAGACACCAAGATTAAAAAAGAGCCCTTTCTTTGCCCTTTCAAAATTTATCAACCAAAAAATGTAAGTAATGCACTCCGTGATAGGAGTTCTAAACTAATTAATCTGAAACAGACCTTCAAGCCTGAGTTTATCACACAACTCTTTACCTATGGCATAAATACTAGTGAAATCACATGCTGAGCTAACAGAGTTATCAAATTCCATATACATACACACAAATACTACTGTGCTTCAAATGGGCCAGCTGTGTAGGGGTGCGGATAACACACCATTACACTCTGGATGTACTCATTCCAAGTCCCATTCCAAAGCCCAGCTTAGGTGCCTCCATCTTCTACCGGTTGCCATCCACCCAGTGCTGGTGTCCCCAAGAGCGTGCATAAGCCTGGAATCACCCTGTACCTCCTACACAATCCAGGCTCTGGTAAGAGCGTTACATACTGTCTGATCTTTGACAAACTGAGGCACAGGCCCATGGGAAAAAGACCCAGCAATACTGCAATCACCTAGGGAAGTGGAGGTGGAAGGTGGAAGGAAGAGACATCATTCTGAGAGGCAGAAGTTAGAGGGGCAAATATGGCTTACGAAGCAGCATTCCAGCCCTGACCAATCTCAACTTTGAAGAGACTGCCTCATGAGGTAGGGACACCGGGCAGCGTAAGTTCACTGAGCTGACAGTTGAGCCCTATTCTGTTTCCAGCACTTCATCATAATGTGCTACCTGTCATCCCGCAACCTGTCTCCCAACAAACGCCCAGATTTCCAACCTTCTGCATGGATCCTTCTCATAACCTGTCTCATAACGTTGAGGGTGTATGTATGTATGTCTCATAACGTTGAGGACTATGCCCGGCTAACCCACCCTCATGCCTATGATCCTTCTGTTCTTCCAGTGGCTCTGTATCACAGACAGGATCAAAGCCAAACACCCCTCGTGTTTGGGGGCACCCTATTAAATTCGCCTCTCCTGCCCATCTCCCTTATATGCTGGGTCCAGCAGTCCTGAATCACTGCAGAACACGCTCATGGGGCTGCACTCTTTCTTGCCTTCACGCTGTGCCTGCCATTCACCGCCTGAAATATCCCACACCTCCTGATGTGCGTCTGGAGGCTTCAGGCAACCTGGCCTCCACACAATTCAAACAATCCCTCCTCTGAGAAGGAGCCCTCCACGCTTTACCACTTCCTCCTCTCTGTGCCCATGGCGCCTCTGGTCTCCATGAAAACATTCACCCCAGATCCAAAGATTAGTTACGGCTGTATCTCCCTGATGAACCTTAAACCCCTGCCTGGTCCTCTTAATCCCTGGGACTTAGCCCAGGTCATGATACTTCATAGATACTTCTGATGAGTCAGGGGTTCCAAGATACTCCAGTTCTGTATGTCCTTATGCCCATCAGCAGCATATCAACTGGGATTTTGTAGTGGGTACAGGCAAATGGTGTCATCTTGGGGCTACAGAAGACAGAAGACCCTCTAATGATTCCAGGCAGCCTTCACTGGGATAGAGGAACAGAACTAAAATAATTACTTCACAGACACTCTTGGCTATTGCAAAGTCATTTGGGTTCACATCTTGCTTTCCCACCTTCACCATGTGACCCTCAGTAACTAACTTAACCTTTTAAAGCCCAGATTCCCGGTCCATAAAATGCAGATAATTGCATCCTTACCTCAAAGGATCAGGAAGGATTACATGCCAATGTGTTATAAAGGAGATAGTGAAGGAATCAGAATGGGCAAACGCCCCCTGAACTTTGTCCTGCCTGCTTTTCCATGAAGGAATGGAAATACTACCTGCTCTGGGATAAGGTATTTCAACAAAATGTGCAAAAATGCCAGGTACACAGGAGTCACTTGATTATGAACCATTGATTTCTTTAAACCTAGAAAATTACCCTTTCTTTTCAAAAAGACAGGATTATACAACTAGATACTCTCTTGAGTTTCAAACCAAAAAGACAGTAATCACCTCACATGAAACTCCTCACATACCGTGAAGACTCCTTCAAAAGAGGCTTTTTATGTTTTCTAATAATTAATGTATTTAGACTGAATTTAAACAGATCCCTATATTTCTCTAGGCTTTACCAAAACAAAACAAAAGAAAACAACAACAACAAAAACACACTCAAAAGTTTCATTAAATTCACTCAGAGGTAGCCCATCACTTTTGTTCATCTATTCTCCATGAACAATAACACTTAGCAAACCGTATTTGGTCAAAAATGTTCTATCCAAGATAAAAATATCTGAAAAACGTCCCAATGAAAAAACCTGTAAACGGCTTACTACAGTGTCCACAAATTTATCTTAAGGATAAATGCACCTGTTCCAAACAACACATTTTGTAGAAAGAGTGTCATTTCAAATATTCACTTTTAACACTCAACACAGAGCTTATTATACAAATATGTGTTTATAAACCCAGCACTTATTGACTGGTTTATAATCCAATTACTAATATTGTCATTTATCCAGGGTTTTAATGATTGTGAGTCAGTACCTGAAATAATATCTCATTTAGAAAAGATTAATAAAACTCCAAAGCAAACAGTTTATGGTAAGTAGTTCCCAGCTGACATGCCAGCAACAGCTGGGTGGGACAGTATTTAGATGCACCAACGTGAATATAAAGCAGGAGTAATTCTGATATATTCCAGAGGACTAATATGCTACCCTGGGAAGAAAAAAAAACAGAAGTTTCCTTCCTTGGAAATTTTCAAACTTGAGGGGCACCTGGGTGGCTCAGCCAGTTGAGCCTCTGACTCTTGATTTTGGCTCAGGTCAGGATCTTGGGGTCCTGGGACCAAGCCCCCTGTGTGGGGTTCCAGGCTCAGCAGGGAGTCTGTGTATGGATTCTCTCTACCCTTTTCCCTCTGCCCCTCACCTTGCTCATGCTCTCTTTCTCCCTTTCTCAAATAAATAATCTTTAAAAATTTTTTTTTTCAAACTTGTGGAGTGCTTAGCTGGCTCAGGGAGGAAGAGCATGTGATTTTTGATCCTGGGGTCATAAATTCAAGCCCCACACTGGGTATAGGGATTACTTCAATAAATAAAACTTAAATTTTCTTTTGAACTTGTACAACACCAGAGATTTCTTAAATCCAAAATATAACTTCCGAAGTCACTGTACTTCTTTGTCCAGCAGAAAGTATTTGCAGAAAACATGTATTTTGCAGTTACTCAAATTTTTATGTACAAAATCCCTTATTAACCTATATTATGGAAAATACTTCTTCCAAGAAAAAAAACGCAGCAGTAAGGAACTTCCTAACCTAAGGCAAAAAGCATTTATCTTTTCTGGAAACTGATCTTTAAATTGTTATATTTAAACATTTTTTGTTGTGGTAAAATACCCAACACAAAACTTACCATCTAAAACTATTTTTAAGTGTAAAGTTCAGGGGGATTAAACGCATTCCTAATGTTGTGCAACCATCACCACCATCCATTTCCAGAACTCTCTTTATCTCATAGAACAGAAACTCTGTACCCATTGAACAGCAAATCCCATTCCCACGCCCCCCTCCCCCTGACAACGACTTTCTGTCTCCATAATTTTGACTACTCTAAGTATTTCATGTAAGTGGAATCATGTGGTATCTGTCCTTTTGCAATGACTCATTTCATTTAGTCTATCTCCAAGGTGCATCCACGTTGTAGACCGTGTCAGAATTTCCTTTGTTTGGAAGGCTGAACACCGTTGCATTCTATAGACATACCACATTCTGCTAACTTACTCCTCCACTGATGGAGACGTGAGTTACTTGTATGTTTCAGTTACTGTGTATCATACTGCTCTGAATATGGGTATACACAAGCTTTCAGTTCTTTTGAGTGTATACCCAGAAGTGCAACTGCCGGATCATGTGATAATTGCACTTTTTTACGTTACACTTTTTGGATGACTAAATTAAATCAATGAGTAATTAAATCAATCACTATGTTCCTCAAAAAATAAAAATTATCTAATAGTACTTACATAACCCTACCATGCCAAGAAATTGTCAACAAAATTCTGTTTTCCACTATGATCATAAACTGGTGATTTCTCATTCTACCAGGAATGTCCAAATCCCAAAAACGAGGGTGTTGATGAGATGTTTTGTCTCTCTTCACTTTTTTTTTTTTTTTTTTTTTTTGCTTTAAAAAATTAGTCTCCATGATATATTCAATGCTGGACCGCAGGGACTCTAAGAATCAATTACACTGTTTGTAAAACACACACACACTCGTTATGCTCATCAAACATGCAGGCACAGTGGCTTTCCCACACTGTTGTTTTTTATTTGGTCCTCAAGAGACTAAAACTGTTCAACAATGCTGAGGTCTGGGGCCCTTTGTCTAGGCGAGAACTATCACTGGAGTCCCTTTCAAGTACTTTCCAGAGCAGGTGGCAATGATATCAAGCCAAAGAATCTTCTACTTTTAGCTATCTCTTAAAAAAGCTATTCATCTCATTAATAAGCAAGGAGAGAACAATGTCAGCATCAACACTGGCATTTTCTGCTGTCCTATAAAAACTAAGCATAATCTTAATAAAATGCAATGCAATCTACTGGGCATTCCTTTATTTAACGTTTAAATACATGCTTTTACTGACATGAGGTTTTATGTAATTAGGTTTCTTAATCAGTGGTGTAATACACTTGATATAAAATTTACCATCTTGGGGTGCCTATGTGGCTCAGTGGGTTAAGCCTCTGCCTTCGGCTCAGGTCATGATCTCAGGGTCCTCGGATCGAGCCCTGCATTGGGCTCCCTGTTCAGCGGGGAGCCTGCTTCCCCCCCTCTCTCTCTGCCTACTTGTGATCTATCTCTCTCTCTGTCAAATAAATTAAAAAATAAAATAAAATTTATCATTTTAACCATCAACACATTCCTATTCTTGTCCAAGCATCACAACCATCCACCTGCAGAACTCTTTTCACCTCGAAAAACTGGAATTCTGTACCCATTAAATATAAATAAATAAATTCTGTACTCTGCCCCCCGCCCACCCCCAGTGGCCCTGCACCCAATATTTAGCAACTGCTGATTCTGTTTCCATGAACTGGACTTCTTCAACTACTTCGTGTAAGTGGGATTATACAGCGTTTGTCCTTTAGAGACTGGTTTAGAGACTGGTTCATTTATGCTAAGGCATAAGACTTCCAGGTTGATCCACGTTGTAGCCCATGTCTACTGGGTACTTATTTTTTTTTCTTTTCATTTTTTAAAGATTTTATTTATTTGAGATAGAGAGAGAGAACAAGCACAAAGAGGTTGAAGTGCAGAGGGAGAAGTGGACTCCTGTCTAAGCAGGGGCTCGATCCCAGGACTCCAGGATCATGACCAGAGCTGAAAGCAGACTCCTAAGTGAGGGAGCCACCCAGGCGCCCCTCTACGGGCACTCCTGACCTCACGTATCACAGGAAAGCTTTAGCCATCAGAACAGAAATGTAGAGCCAGACGCATCTCAGCAGTGAAGCCCTGACAGAAATCACTATGTTTATTAAAGCAAGAGTTGGACGGTATCAGGAGGATCCAGGAAGATGAGCATCCACAGACCACACGATGCTGCTCGTGCCTCCCATCCCAATGCTGCTTCCAGCAAGTGAGCAAGTAGGGCATGGGAGCCACACCTGGCATGTCTGTAAAATCAGTTAGGGTACGGTTTCACGGAGGACTGAACTTTTCATTTTTCATGTCTGCTATACCCAATCTTTAGGGCTTCGAGGAAATGAATTGTTAATATATATATTCCCGGCCAGGAAAAAGTGACACCATTAGTAAACATCAAATTAATGGCTCTGTTATATTTAAGACAATTTTCTTATCTTTTTTTTAATAGTAGTAAACTATTTCAAAATTACATAACTCATCTTTTTGGTTTTGTTTTCGATTGTTCTAAATTTAAAGTCAATTAATTAACATATAATATGTTACTTGTTTCAGGGGTACAGGTCTGTGATTCATCAGTCTTATATACATATTTTTTTAAGATTTTATTTATTTATTTGTCAGAGAGAAAGAACGAGCGAGCACACACAAGCAGGAAGAGCGGCAGGCAGAGGGAAAGCAGGCTCCCTGCTGAGGAGCCTGGGATCACGACTTCAGCAGGAGGCAGACACTTAGCCTACTGAGCCACCCAGGCATCCCACAGTTTACCTATCTTGATGGTAATACCAAACTGCATGATAAAAAATACAACTTGCTCCATAAAATACAGCACTTATTACATGATCTTTTGTAGCACTTTTTGGCTGTGTGGCTATTGAATGTAAGCCTTATTTCCCCCAAATAAATTATATACTTCAAAAAACATAGTCTTGGAATTCTTTTATAAACATTTCACATTATTGTTCACAAAAACTATGTATTGGGTAAAATGCTACTGGATGATCAAAAAGGAATTGATAGGATCATCGAACACATATTAAATAACAGACTGATCATAAAAAAAAGTGGTTAAACAAGGGGGTATTAATAGCTTAGTAGTTAGAGGTGTTTGTTTTGTAGTCAAACACTTACCAATTTAAATCTCAGTTCTACTCAGAATTGTTCTGAATTAAATGACAACACATTCAATACCACTGGGTTGAAACCTGAAATACAGTAAATAATCCATTATGTTTCAACCGTTAGTGGTAGTAATGTTATTGCAATGGTCATAAGGACAGAGGCGTCGTAAGTGGAATTAGTGCCCTTGTAAGAGAGACACAAGAGAGCTTCCTCACCCCTTCTGCCCTGTAAGGACACAAGACTAGACAGTTGTCTATGAACCAGGAAATGGGGTTTCATGATACAAAGAATCTGCCTGAACCTTGATCTTAGATTTCCCAGTCTCCAGAACTGTAAGAAATGAACGTTTATTGCTTAAGCTACCTAGTCAATGGTAGTTTGTTACGGCAATCTAAGAGACTAAGACAGCTATGGTTCCACTTTATGTATCTTTAACTTCTCCTATTTGCTGACTTGTATTTGATTGGCCAGTTTCATAACTGAAAAGAAGTCTGTCTCAGGGCAAGTGCCAGAGAACAAGGTTTGATTTTATTCTTATGCTCTTTCAGATATTTTATTGTTGGGTATCTCTAACTAGGGGTAGCTCATTAAAATTGTATAGGTATCCAATTTTAATCTTGGAAATGGGAAAAAGGGGAAGCATCTCATCCAACACATTCAACTTGCACTGATCACCTGCCAGTGTTCTCCACTGATTAAACCGGACCATAATCCAGAAAACTCACTGAGGGATTTCAAACTGTGGGACATTTGCTTTAAAAAATGTATATGAGATTTCCATTTCCAATTAGGATACAGAGCATGTAGAAAGGCCTTTGATCTTGTGGTCACAAGGAATTTCACCTGCACAAAATAAAACCATACTCTTCTGTGGGTCAGTCTAGCAAAGAGTAGTAAGACCTAATTTCAACAAGACCTAATTTCAACAAGAAACAAGCCCTTCACGAAAGCCAGCGTAGGCGGCATATCTGAAGGCTGCGCCTGGCTAGCTTGTAGAGCAGGATGAAGATCCCACAGACAGACCTGACCTGGCAGGAACACGGAGACACCAGCCTTCAAGGACAGTGTGAACTGGTAGGACAGACAAACAGGAATCTGGAAGAACAACAAATGCAACAGCAAATTACTAGTAAGTCTTCCCATCTACCCCCGTACCTGCCTCTCTAAAAACCAACAGAGCGACAGTGAAGAGGTTAGAAAGCTAAGAGAAATCACATAGCCCACAGATTCTCATGGTACCTTAGGCTCTGAATGCGGAGGGGAATCAAAATATCTAAAATGGTAGTCTCACACTCTGCCAGCTGAAATACTGACAGAGATAAGAAAAGAAAAAAAAAGGGAGATCAGGTGAACTCAATTTGATTAAAAGTGCAACCCAGGCTTTAGCTGAATTCTAAGGGATCTGAATTTCCAGCTCCTCACCCTAATATCCATGAAAAATGAAGAGCCTGCACACTCTGAGATTTGAAACAAAATATACTTCAGTTTTTACTGTTTTATTTACAACATCTAGGATACAATTTTTAAAATTACAATATATATAAAGAAACAGAAAAATGTGATCCATAATTAAGAATTAACCTAGTTTTGGGTGCCTGGTGGCTCAGTGGGTTAAGCCTCTGCCTTCGGCTCAGGTCACGATCCCAGAGTCCTGGGATGGAGCCCCGCATCGGGCTCTCTGCTCAGTGGGGAGCCTGCTTCCTCCTCTCTCTCTCTCTCTCTGCCTGCCTGTCTGCCTACTTGTGATCTCTGCCTGTCAAATAAATAAATAAATCTTTAAAAAAAAAAAAAAGAATTAACCTAGTGAGTAAGAAAAGAAACATGGATGACTCCATTCATGAAACTAGTAGTTAACAACTTTAAAACAACTACAATAAATATCTTAAGGAATATATAGAAAAATAAGCATACACTGGGAGCAGACGGGATAAATATTAGTACAGAATAGAAATTCTAAAATAGAACTAAATAAAAATCCAGGATTAAAAATACAGTATTTGAATAAAAAGTTTATTGGATAGGGTGATAGGGTATCTCCTGAGGTAAGGTAAGTAAAAGCCAAGATGGGCTTTGGGACTGCATCTAAATGAAAAGCTTCTGCACAGTGAAGAAAACAATCAACAAAACTAAAAAGGCAACCTGCTGAATGAATTTGCAAATGACATATTTGAAGAGGGTTAGTATCCAAAATATTTATTTATTTATTTATTTTAAATATTTTATTTATTTATTCATGATAGAGAGAGAGGCAGAGGAAGAAGTAGATTCCCCACTGAGCAGGGAGTCCAATGTAGGACTCCATCCCAGGACCTGGGATCATAAACTAATGCAAAGGCAGATACTTAATTGACTGAGCTGCCCAGGCACCCAGTATCTGAAATATATAAAGAAGTTATACAACTCAACACCAAACCAAACCAAACCAAACAAACAACCCACTTCAAATAATTTGATTAAAATTGGGCAGAAGACATGAACAGACACTTCTCTAAAAAGACATCCGACAGACACAGGAAAAGAGGTTCAACATAACTCAATATCAGAAAAACGCAAATCAAAAGTACAATGAGATATCACCTCACACTTGTCAGAACGGCTAAAATCAGAAACACAAGAAACAACAAGAGCTGGCAAAGATGTGGAGAAAAAGGAACCCTTGTGTACTATTGGTAGGAATACAAACTGGTGCAGTCATTTTGGAAAACAGAACGGAGGTTTTTCAAAAATTAAAAATAGAAATATCTTCCATCCAGTAATCACACTACTGGGTATTTATCCAAAAAATATATAGAAACACTAATTCAAAGGGATACATGCACCCCTATGTTTATAGCAGTATTATTTATAATAACCAAGATATGGAAATAGCTTAAGTGTTCATCCATACATGAATGGATAAAGAAGGGGCGGTATACACACACACACACACACACACACACACACACCCAGGAATATTATTCAGCTATAAAAATGAAATGAAATCTTGCCATTTGCAACAACATAAATGGGGCTGGAGAGTATAATGCTAAGTGAAATAAGCCAATCAGAGAAAGACAAATACCATGTGATTTGACTCGTATGTGGAGTTTAAGGAACAAAACAAACCAGCAAAGGAAAAAAAAGAGAGAGAGAGAAAGGCAAACCAAAAAAAACAGAGTCTTGAGAACAAACTGATGGTTACCAGAGGGGAGGGTGGACAGGTGAAATTGGGGAGAAGGATTAAAGAGCACTTATCACGATGAGCACTGAAGATCTAGAACTGCTGAATCACCATACTCTACACCTGAAACTAATATAACATGGTATGTTAAAAATACTGAAATTAAAATGCACAACTTTATTAAAAAAGTGAAAATCTGAAAAAAAAATTTACTGGATGGGCATCGCAAAAGACAAGTCAGTGTGCTTTACATTTTCCAAATTAAACACAGAAAATGACAGGAGAAAAATGAACTAAATAGCAGTGACATGAGAAATAATATCAAACACTTCAGAATATGAATAATTAGAGGAGCAAGAACAATAGGATTTAAAATATTTCAAGAAATGTGAATGAAATGTACCAGATTTGAAAAATATCAAACCATTAACCCAAGATGCTCAATGCATCCCAAACAGAAAAAGGCAAACAAATCCACACTTAGGCATATCATGGTCTAACTTCTGAAAACTCACCATAAGAAGACACAAAAATTAAAAAGCAAGAAGGAAGGCATGTATTGCAAGGGAAACTGGAGGTAATACACAAACAATGAATCATGGAATACTACATCAAAAACTAATGATGTGCCATATGGTGAGTAACATAACATAATATAAAAAATTTTTAAAATTTTAAAAAAAGAGCAAGAAGGTAAAAAAGACATTACATACAGGAGAACAAAGATAATAATAATAATGGCAATAGAAGAGCAATAGAAGCCAGAATGGAACAACCTACCTGAAGTGCTAAAAGGAAAAAAGAGAAAACCGTCAATCTAGAATCCTTTGCTTGGCAAAATTACCCCTCAAAAATGAAGGCAACTTAAAGACATTTTCAGCTAAACGAAAGCTTAGAGTATTTGTCACTAGCAGATCCACATCACAGTAAATGACAGAGGAAGTTCTTCAGGTTGAAGGGAAATAACACCAAACAGAATAATTCAGATTTACAAGAAGGAATGAAGAGCAAAGACCTGGATAAAGTGTGGATAAATATTTTAAAGTTTTTTTAAATTAAAAAAACCAAAACAAAACAATGATAATTGGCTGTAAAGCAAACATACTACTGTATTACACAGTTTATAACTTATGTAGAAGTAAAATATATAGCAACAGCACAGCAGATGACAGGAGGGTAAATGGAAATGTACAGCTGTAAGATTCTTAGATTAAATTGGAAGTTGTAATATGAATTCAGCATAGATGAGTCCCTAAAACAGCCAGTAAAAATAAAACCAAACCTTCGCTTATTAAAGAATACTGGAATAATCCAAAATGAGGCAAAAGAAAGGACAAACACAACAGAATAAAAATAATGAAAGGGCAGACAAAATTGGCCCTATCAATAATGACATTAAATGTAAATGGACAAAACCCTCAATTAAGAGGGACTGCATGGAGCACTGGGTGTTATATGCAAACAATGAATCATGGAAAACTACATCAAAAACTAATGATGTACTATATGGTACTAACATAACACAATAAAAAAAAAAGAGAGAGAGATAATATTCAAGATTGATTAAAAAGTAACAACTAACTATCTGCCACTTATAAAAGATACACTTTAAGTATAAAGGCCAGATAGGTTAAAAATAACAGGATTTATAAACATATTTACATACACACATGCACACACACACACACTACACATACATGCGATGGTGTGTATGTGTGTGTATGTATACACCAATCATAAACAACAGGTATGCCTACATTACTATCAGATAAAGTAGACTTCAAGACAAGGAGTATCCCTGAAGATAAGAAGGGGTATTATATAATGATCAAAGAGTCAATTCAGTGCAAAGACATTAAGAGTGTTAAGAGTGTATGCACCTAATTATAGAACCTCAAACTAAATGAAGCAAAACTTTACAAAACTAAAGAGAGAAAGACACAAATCCGCAATCATAGTTGAAGACTTTAAGCATCCTGTGCTCAATAACTGGGAGAACAAGTAGACAAACTGATAAGGATAAAGACATTTTAATATATTTATTTGAATATTTAAAAACATAATAATTAGTGTATATGTTCTTTTCTTTCTTTCTGGTTTTTCTGTTGTTTTTTTTAGAGACTTTATTTATTTGAGAGAGAGAGCAAGAGCAGGGCAGGGGCAGAGGCGGAGGTAGAGAAAGAAGCAGACTCCCCACTTAGCAGGAAGGGCGATGAGGGGCTCAATTTCAGGACCCCAAGATCATGCCCTGAATCAAAGGCAGATTCTTAGTGAATGAGCCACCCAGGTGCCCCTATATGTTCTTTTCTAAATAAACTTCACATTCTATAGCCCTGTGAAATGGAAACAGAAGCCTAAGCTTTTTGGGGTTTGAGAATAAAATGTTCCAAAACATATGAAGTGCTTAGAACAGTACATTATAAAATATAGAGGAGTTCTGAACACCAAGGTACATTTCTGAATAATTTTTAGGAATTCCATTGGTTTCCTTTAAATCTTAAGAAACCATAGGACATTAATACTGGTGTAGGCTCTTATAGTCACATATTTTTCAGTTTTTGGCCCCAGTACAAGTATTAAATACCTCATTAGCACCTTTCAGCTACTAACTCAAATGAAATATTAAATCAAACCAAATACCAAATATCAATAAAATCAATTATCAAAAATCAAATATGAAAATCAGTACAATCCAAGATACCAACTTGATGATATCTTCTTCACAATTTATTTTTGAGAGACTCTGGTAATCTTAGCAGAAAATACTGCTGTAATGTCCACTGTAATTTCATTTAGAGACAAACCATTACTTTGCGTTCATGCCCC
This sequence comes from Mustela lutreola, assembly GCF_030435805.1. Taxonomy (NCBI): domain Eukaryota; kingdom Metazoa; phylum Chordata; class Mammalia; order Carnivora; family Mustelidae; genus Mustela; species Mustela lutreola. The sequence continues at coordinate 75,185,404 of NC_081292.1, forward strand.
TCAAACCCATACAAAAGAGACTGAATCCCCTCTCCTCTAATTTCCCACCCCACACTGTACAAAGTTCAAGCCTAAAGCAAACCTGGCTAACACCTACCTTGCCTTGGGTAGAACAGATGTGACAAAGCTCAGATCTAACCTGCCTCAGGAAAACTTCCCTGGGCTATTATTCCCTCCCCTCCCTTTTAGGCTAGCACATTCTGATCACTCCACCATCTCTTCTGGGATCCTTGAGGCAAAGAACATTGCAGGTGTCTGCCTAGAGAACTCTGGTGCAAAGCTGTACCTCAGGAAAAATTTGGTGAATATGTGGAGTTGGGTAGGGATCCAGTCCTGGGTGTTGTGAAAAACCATTCTCTTGTGCTTCCCTGGCCAAAAATTGGACCTATAAAGTAAACAGTTCAAACAGCAGTCAGAAAGGCCCCAGGTGGGAAGGAACTGAGCTCCACGCCCTAACCAACAGCCAGCCTCAACTTACCAGCCTCCTCACTGAGCCCCCTCTGATGCATCTGCTCCAGGCCCCGCCCAACCTCCAGGTGACTACAGCCCCAGCCACACCTTGACTGTGGCCTCCAGAAGACACCCCACCCCGAATCCTCACAGAAGTGTCAGGATGGGACACTTAACATTTTTTGAGCCACTAAATTTTGGGGTCATTTCTTATGTAACAAGAGATAATACAGATATTACTTGAACTCCTAGCTTCCTTTTTTGCTCAGTATAATCATTTATCTAAAAGTATCTATTTCATAGATTAAAAAAAAAAAAAATCAAAGAGCCACAGAGAATACATGCTCTAGTTCCCTCTGGCCACCCTCACCAAAGACACATCAGATTTCTCAGATTCTAAAATTGTTTAAAAGATACCCTAGTTTCCGTTTGGTGAGGTATTCAGATTAAATGGGTCAACTATATAATTAAACCATAAAAATAGAATGGGTTGAACGATATAGTAAGAAATAGCTCAATATTCTTTGAGTTAAGTTTGTTTCCAAATAGGACTTATTTCAATTATAGAACACACATTTCATTAGATGTTTCCTTAAAACCCTTATAACTTTTTAAAACCATGTTTCAGTTCACTGAAGGCATTTTTACTTAAGGGCCTAAGACTAAATTTAGAAATCACCTTTGCTATATTTATTCCTCCAAATTTAATCCATTTAATAATATCTACATTAATTTTTGTCAAAGTAAGAAAAATTGTTCCAAGAGCGTACATTTTATGTACTCTAAAACAAACAAAAAAGAACCTCACTGTCTAAAAGAACATCAAACTCATCAGCTAAAAGACCAGAAACTCCTAAGAAAAAAGGATATCATTTCACAAAAACATTTTTTTAAACCTGAGGAAATAAGTACATTTTCATGGACCAAAGTTTTGATGTTAACAAAAACATCTTAGAATGCCATTTAAAAACATTTTATGAAGGCTGAATATGCTCCAAAGACAGATTTCCATTAAATTTTTTAAATTTTGAAATAAAACATAGCTTCATCATAGTCTTGCTTCCTAATGTCTAAAAATACTTAGTAAATGGTACCCCCAAAAGCAAATCATAACTCATTGATACTTTAGACATGAATATCCACAAAGACTATAAAGACAAATGCAAAATGGCTAGGGAAAAGCAGACATATATGTGGCTTATTAAGAAGAAATGTTCCATTAAAAATTATGCATTTTTTAAAATTTATCTTTTATTTATTTTCAGCGTAACAGTATTCATTATTTTTGCACCACACCCAGTGCTCCATGTAATCCGTGCCCTCTATAATACCCACCACCCAGTACCCCGACCTCCCACCGCCCCCCTTCAAAACCCTCAGATTGTTTTTCAGAGTCCATAGTCTCTCATTTCACCTTCCCTTCCAATTTCCCCCAACTCCCTTCTCCTCTTTATCTGTTTCAGATTCTTTGTTTGTTTCATATTCTTTTTTTTTTTTAAAGATTTTATTTATTTATTTGACAGACAGAGATCACAAGTAGGCAGAGAGGCGGGCAGAGAGAGAGAGGAGGAAGCAGGCTCTCTGCTGAGCAGAGAGCCCGATGCGGGACTCGATCCCAGGACCCTGAGATCATGACCTGAGCCGAAGGCAGCGGCTTAACCCACTGAGCCACCCAGGCGCCCTTGTTTCATATTCTTGATGAGAAGTTAAAGCTTATGACAGAAGGCAGATCTTGTCTGGGAGAATGTCTGTAACCCTTTCGGGCCTGCCCAGCATTTTCTTACAGGACATCCACCTTCAAATAACCTCTGTCTCCTTCCCTCCTGCACAGGCTCTTGCCAACTTTACTGTGCCTGGGAGCTCTCAATGAAGCACCATGCACCCCTAAAAAGAGGACTTCACCCAGATCAGCAGTTCTATATCAACAAGGAACCTGTTTGAAATTCAATTTCCCAGGTCTTCCCTGGACTTATTAATCAGAAACTCTGGGAACAGACCAGCAATTTATGTTCATGTTTAACCCTACTATTTACTGAGTGTGGGCATATGCCTGGCTGGGACAGCTGTCTTGGACAGGATAATAGTTCATCTCCACATAAGCCCCTAGTGTGTGACTGAGGACGGCCGCTGGGCACATCCCAAACCCTCTCCCCTCACACTCTTACACTGGCCTTGGCATTTCTTGCTGTTACAGTCCATCTTTGATACATTTAGGTAAAGATTCTGGAACATCAAAATATTTGCCTTCATTTGCGGTACTGAGAGAAATCTTTTGTTGGGTAAAGCCCGGCCAGTCTCAGTTCCAGAGAAAGTACACTATATAATTCCAAAACAGTCTTTTAGGATGGGGAGATGCTCTAGAAAAACCCATCAGATGGGAAAACCCATCAAGGATCCCCCTCAGGCCTGCAGTGGGGGGTCAGGGAGGGGAGGTAGTGTTGGCAAAAGGGACATGCCAGGGGAGCGTGAAACACAGGACTTCTGGGAGCCGCTCCAGGGAGGAAGACACCAGCCAGAGAAGGCACATGTGGAAATGTTCACTCCATTTTGCCATTTCAGGGAAATGAGACGCACCACCAGGGATGGCCAGGCTGTGGAGGGCAGTGGGAACGCCTCCTGCCCACAGCTAACACTGCACACAGCTGTGGTTCACTGAGTCCATGCACTATACTAGCTCTTCCACTCCCCAGTGACCGCAAGATTCCATCTCACCTCCTGGCACAACTGTCCCTATTAGTAAGGTTGGACCACAGTAATACCAACACTGCAATGTTGTTCTGAGAAAGAAATGGAGTAACTTTGAGTGACCTCCAGCAGGTTCCTTCCACCCCCAACAAGGCACGGGAACCCAAAGGTATGCCTGCCACCCATGGTCCACCAACCCCTCCCAGAGAATGCACTGTTTGGGGCCCAGAAACATCGTCAGATCCCCCTCTGAGATTTTCTAGACAAGAAATCATTAAGTTGGAAGATTTTTCTGCCACAGGTCTCCATAGAACTTGTGATTTGGGATGTGAAAAAAAAGTGACCACTAAATATTCTTCTCATCTACAAAAAATAAATAATTAAAAAGCTGACTGCCACTGATTTAAATATTTAGTATGAAAGTCTCAACAAGGTCAAATACACAACTCATATCTTCTCAATATAAAGAGTTTTATACAACCCACTTACAGACCAAAAATTACATTAAGAAAGCCTCCAGTTTTACTATAAATCCTGCTTCTTTCACAAAAGGATGTGAGATACTTTGAAGAAAAAAAATAAAATAAAATCAGAGAAAAACAGACCTAGAGAAAATTAAACACAGAAACAGGTCAAGATAGAGAAGAAATTGATCATAATTTTCTACTAAGTTGCTACAGCTGAGCTTTTATTTTGCGTCAAGTTTATTATTTATAATCATATTATTTGCCTTTCATGTTTCTGACAAACTTTTAATGTGTAAAGTGTAGCGCACACTGGATGGTAACAATGCAAGAGGTACTTACTGACCTCTCCACCAAAATACAGGAGGAGGTGTCACCTGGCTGCCTCTGGAATCTTCTTCAGCCAATGCAGAGAGTGTGATGGGTGAGAGGGCTACTCAGTCAGGAAGATGATTTTAGAAGGGTCTAAGACAACTCCTTGCCACCTAAGTGTTACCGAGAGTCACCTACTTAGAAGACCAAAGCTGACAAAATCAAAGCAGTGGATGGGCTATGTAAAATCTTGAAAGAATCATCCACAATAAATAAGCCTCTTAGATTGATAAGAGCTCAGTAGATTCATAATTCTCAGCAGAAGTTCCAAGCTGCCCAGAATGCAGAATTATCCACTTCTGTATGAATGCAGCTGTATATGTACCTAGTGGGCAAAGCCAGAATGTTCTGAGAAATGAGTTTGAAGGACCCACTCTAGTACATGGGTCCAATAAACCCCCAAAAGTATATTGTCAAAGTGTTTTTGTTCTGGAAATGTTTCAAAGTAGATATTACCAAGCTTTCTACCATAGCAATAGAAAAATAATCTCACACACTTACATGCAGAATCTAAATAATTCAAACTCACAGAAGCAGAGAGTAGAATGGTGGTTGCCAGGGACGAGGGGGTGGGAGAAATCGGGAGATGTTGGTCAAAAATAACAAATTAAAAAAAAAAAAAAAACATTGGGGCGCCTGGGTGGCTCAGTGGATTAAGCCGCTGCCTTCGGCTCGGGTCATGATCTCAGTGTCCTGGGATCGAGCCCCGCATCAGGCTCTCTGCTCAGCAGGGAGCCTGCTTCCCCCTCTGTCTCTGCCTGCCTCTCTGCCTACTTGTGATCTCTCTCTCTGTCAAATAAAATAAATAAAATCTTTAAAAAAAAAAAAAAAAAAACATAGAGAGGGCGCCTGGGTGGCTCAGTAAGTTAAAGCCTCTGCCTTCAGCTCAGGTCATGATCTCAGGGTCCTGGAATCGAGCCCCGCATCGGACTCTCTGCTCAGCAGTGAGCCTTCTTCCTCCTCTCCCTCTGCCTGCTTCTCTGCCTACTTGTGATCTCTGTCAAATAAATAAATAAAATCTTAAAAAAAAATAAAACAAACTTTAAAAAAAAGAAGAGAGAACAACTTTCAGTTATAAGATGAATAAGATCTAGAGACCTCATGTACAACATGAGTATAGTTAATAATACCCGATTGAAATTTGCTAAGGGTGTAGATCTTCAATGTTCTCAACACACACACACACACACACACAATAACTTCATAAAGTAGTGGATGTGTTAATTAGTTTAACTGTGGTCACTAGTTCACAATGGATACATACACCAAAATACCACATTGTATGTCTATCAATGTATGTCTTAAACATAAATTAGTTTTATTTGTCAATTATATGTCAATAAAGCTGGAAAAATATAAATAAAACCAATTAGGAAAAAACCCTCTATAAATTAATTTGCTATGTATTAAGTTGTTAGATATGAACCATTAAAGATAATGATTTTAGTTTCAGATCAATTAATACTAAGCCATTCTTGGTGGCAGCAGAGCAGAAGTGATATTCTTAGCATTGCTGGGCAGCCAACACACCAATGTGTTACCACACAGTCCGTGATTTTATGGGGGTTTTTCTTACCCACAAGATGAAATTTTGAAGTTAGGGACAATGCATTATTAATCTTGATTCTTAGCACCTGATGTAGTGCCTGAGCATATATGAACTAAATACATGTGTGCCATGAATGAACTCCAGACCGTCTGGCAGAACATGGCTGATGTGGTATACCTTCTTCCAGACCCCTGAAACCTGGTCAAACCTGACCTCTTCACAAACGACCTTAGTTTATGTGACTAAAATGGAATAAGCTCTATGGGAAGCCTGAAAGCATCCCTAGTCTTTTCCTGACACGAAGGTTGATACAAGATCTTTTTTTTTTTAAAGATTTTATTTATTTATTTGACAGACAGAGATCACAAGTAGGCAGAGAGGCAGGCAGAGAGAGAGGAGGAAGCAGCCTCCCTGCCAAGCAGAGAGCCCGATGCGGGGCTCAATTCCAGGACCCTCGATCCCAGGACCCTGGGATCATGACCTGAGCCAAAGGCAGAGGCTTTAACCCACTAAGCCACCCAGGTGCCCCTATACAAGATCTTCTAAGAACTGAGTTCAACCAGCTACAGACACAGCCACACAATAGACAACTACCCTATGTACTCTAAATTGTTCTTGAGCTTATCAGAGATGTTTCAAGTGTTTTACAGAAACCCAAATAGAAATCTAGAGAAGCATTCTGATCTTCTGGGCTAGTAACCTGAATTAAAAAAAAAAAAAAATGAGGTTAGCTTGGCCTGATTTGTTCTTAGTCAAACTATGCTTGCTTTTAGTTATTACTACTTCCCTTTCTACATGTACACAACCATCTGCTTAACACTATGTTTTAGAATGCTCTTGCTAGAGTGAAATAATTAAATCGTAGAGTCTAGAACAGCATCCTCCCATGGAAATACAATGCAAGCTGCAAAGGTGAACAATATGTTATTTCTAATCCTCTTGTGGGTATAATAAAAATTAAAAAGAAAAAGATGAAATCATTTTTGACAATATATTTTACTCAATCAGTCCAAAATATCCCCCAAATATTAATGAGTTATTTTACATTCTGTTTTCAAGTGTAATCTGCAAAATTTGGTACTTTATGCCTACAGGATATCTCAGTTCACACTAGCCATGTAGCCCGTGCTTGATAGCTATGTGTGGCCAGCAGCCCCCATACTGGTGCAGGTCTAGGATCTCGTCGCTTTCTGAAAAATCAGGACATCTGACTTGATTCTGGCACCTCTCATCTTCTCCATGATCTCTCAGGATATCATCAATAGTGGTGCCTTGATCCCAGCCTCGAACCCCTTCAGCATCTAAGAGATCATTCACCTCAATCTTGAGATGTAAACTACTCACGTAGCAGAGTGGCTTAAGATGGAGACAGATATGCACAAGAAGCTGCTGTTTTAAGTAAGATTTATGCCCTCTATCAAGTCCTACAGTAGTCATAAGGCAGAGATATACTTTTATGCCCTCACATTCAAGTAACTTCAACATCATAAAAGACATGATTGTTTCTTCTGTTCTTCTTCTTTTTTTTTTAAGATTTTATTTATCTACCAGTCAAAATGGCTAAAATTAACAAGTCAGGAAATGACAGATGCTGGCGAGGATGCGGAGAAAGGGGAACCCCCCTACACTGTTGGTGGGAATGCAAGCTGGTGCAACCACTCTGGAAAACAGCATGGAGGTTCCTCAAAATGTTGAAAATAGAAGTACCCTATGACCCAGCAATTGCGCTACTGGGTGTCTACCCTAAAGATAAAAACGTAGTGATTCGAAGGGGCACGTGCACCCGATGTTTATAGCAGCAATGTCCACAATAGCTAAACTATGGAAAGAACCTAGATGTCCATCAACAGATGAATGGATAAGAGGTGGTATATATACACAATGGAATACTATGCAGCCATCAAAAGAAATGAAATCTTGCCATTTGCGACAACGTGGATAGAACTAGAGGGTATCATGCTTAGCGAAATAAGTCAAGCGAAGAAAGACAACTATCATATGATCTCCCTGATATGAGGAAGTGGAGATACAACATGGGGGCTTAAGTGGGTAGGAGAAGAATAAATAAAACAAGATGGGATTGGGAGGGAGACAAACCATAAGTGACTCTTAATTTAGCAAAACAAACTGAGGGTTGCTGGGGGGAGGAGGGCTGGGAGAAGGGGGATGAGATTATGGACATTGGGGAGGGTATGTGCTATGGGGGGTGCTGTGAAGTGTGTAAACCTGGTGATTCACAGACCTGTACCCCTGGGGATAAAAATATATTATATGTTTATAAAAAATAAAAAATTTTAAAAAAAGATTTTATTTGTCTATTTGCGAGAAAGAAAGAGAGAGAGAGAGAGAGAGGACGCACGGACCTGCAGGGAGAAGTAGGGGGAGAGGGAGAAGCAGCCTCCATGCTGAGTGCAGGGCTCCATCCCATGACCCCGGGATCAAGACCCAAGCTGAAATCAAGAGTTGGATGCTCAACTGGCTGAGCCACTCAGGCGCCCCCTTCTTCTGCTCTTTTTTTATTCAGACCATATATGGTCAAGGAAAATAATTAGAGAGGAGGCATGACAGATGTGTTTTAGGGTGACCGGAATCCTATGAAGCAGAGCAGAGGTGAGCAGGCACTCCGGACAGAATGAAGAGCCCGCGCAACACAGGGAGACACCCAAGGGAAGGGCCCAGAGGGGCACAGAAGCCACACTGGGAAGAACTGGAAAGGCAAGTTAATGGGACTTGGTTTTGAGCACGTGGTCTGGGCTTGGAGCAGGTGAGCAATGTGGCAGACGGATACCTCAGCTAATTTTGGAGACAGTACAGTGGAGGTAGGAAAGGGAAGAAAGTTCAGGGCAGGGCCATCAGCCAGAAAGGTCAAGATGGCCCAGAACTGAACTAAGATGGAAGGGAATGAGGGGCAGGCAGGAGAGAGATTTCAGAGTTAGAGAGAGAGGGAAATAGAGCGGGGACGTCACGGCGGACAGGGGTCCTGACCTCAATATCAAGATGCCACACTTCAGCTGGAAAGAGCCATCAATCTGAAAGCCTCTCCCCTTCATAGGGCTCATTCCCCATGTCAGTGTGACAAAGCTTTATTTTTCTCCAAAAATAAAGAGATGAATCTTGGCTTTATTGGTGCTGAATCCTCCATGTCAAAGAAGGCATCAGCGAGATGCATGTGACCTCATTCACAAGATACCCTGACAATTCCAACAAGGGCAACAGGACACTTTGGAGGATGGACGAGGTCAGAAGCATCCCTGAGGTCACCTCCATTCTACTACAGGCAGTGACATGGCATGAGGACAAAAGAAGTCTGTGCATTAACTCGACTGGGACACAAGGTGCCCAGATACTTGGTTGAATGAGTACGTACCTGTAGGAATGTTTCTGGATGAGACTCACTTGAATGGATAGACTGAGTAAAGCAGATCGCCCTCCCCCACAATGTAGGTGGGCCTCATCTAGTTTGTCAAAAGCCTGAACACAACAAAAAGGTAAAGGAAGGATCTGCTCTCGGTCAGCTGAGACACCCGCCTTTCCCACCCCTCACTCGGGAACATACACCATGGACTCCCCTGGGTCTCCAGCCTGCAGATGACAGGTGTGGGACTTCCCAGCCTCCGTAACCTCAGGAGCCACTTCCCTACAACAAACCTCCTTCAAAAGGAGATGGAAATAGAGACAGGGAAAGAAGTCTATTGGTTCTGTTTCTCTGGAGGACCCTGACCAACATGAGGTATCTATGACTAACAAATTCTACCTGGTCAAAACAAAAAACTCCAAATTAAAATGATGAATATTTAAGTATTCCAGACATGGAATGTTTGAATATATCTTAGTATCCTGAATTAAAAGGTCCTCAGGATGCAGTCTCTTTATCATTAACTCACAGTATCTAAACACCTTTTGGGGAAAGGTCTGAAGGGCAGACAGAGCTCTTCAACAGCTGAATGCCTCACACTGAATTCACTCTGGAAAATGCATGTGGAAATAGCACTGGGAATTAACAACTAAAGCAGTCTGGTCCTGTGCTGGTGAATTCTGAGAGGAAAAAAAAATACCTGAAGGAGAAATCAGATAAGCAAAATAGGCCATACGGGCTGGAGTATGTGACAGTGGGGAAACAGCAGAGCTACTTCTGACTGGGAAATGCGGCCACTGTGAAGATCATATTGAAAATTGACCTCTACACACACACACACACACACACACACACAGCGCTACATCATATGCATAGGACTCCTCTTCACTTCTGTGGAAAATTCACTTTAAACCAATTTCCAAACAATACAGATAGAACCTTATTTCAACTTTCCACAAAATATAGGTTTCTATGATTGTAATCCTCTTCCCATATAAGAGCTACAAAGACAAATTCGCTAACAGGAACTAGAAAAAAAAAATCTTCATTACGTGAAATAACTGAGTTGCTAGATAGCTAGTCTAACCCCTCAAAGATGGCCACTTTGGCCAAAACATTATATAAAGATTTACATGGTTACACACCCAATTTGTGCTGTAGGTTAGAACAAGGTCCTCAAAAGCTACAAAGAACATCCCTGACCAGTCACATTCAGAACCAACACAAAGATTTCTCCTCTTCTCTCATGGTCACTAAACAAGAACAAAATGTCTTGGGAATAACAACATCAGATTCTTAAAAATCACAACATTCCAATTAATGATCATTTGAATGAGCACAGGCCAGGGATAGATTAAAAGAATTTTTTAAATCCCCAACTCATATCAAGAGTACAATAGTACAATTAAGTACAATTTCACCTTGTTTTAACCATGGAGTCAAGGCACAGAAGTGCTGTCAGGATTCACTGGTATTTCTCAACACTTCTGAGTTCAGTTTCTGTTTCTGACCACCTATGGAAGCAATGGCCCCACGGTAGCCAGAGAAAGAAAGACGACAAATAGTTTGCACTTGTAGGTGAACAGACACAAGCATACACCTATGACTGCGGAGTGTGTCTGCACGATATGAAAGTGGGTCCTTACAAAAAAGAAAGAAAGAGAGAGAGAGAGAGAGAGAGAGAAAGGAAGGAAAAAAGAAAGAAAGAATTTAAAAAAAAAGGAAAGAAGAGAAGTCCTTACATTTTATTCATTTCACTTTACTCAAAGACCACAGCCGAATAGTGAGGAGCACTGTGACAGCTTAAAAGCCTGGAAAGGAATATATAAATATTCTTATTTCTAAAATGGGTATGATTTCCCTTTGCGAAATACAAACGCGTCCAAATGCCCTGAGCAGAGTCATTATAGTGAGATGTGGCCTTGTAAGTAACATGATCCTGCTCAGATGCAGGGGCGAGAGCCCGCAGCCCAGACTGCTGACTGCGCAGGTCTATCAGACAGCAGGCTACGGCCCCAGTTTCAGGGCGGGGTTCTGGAACATCCAGGGCAGTCTGACAACCACTGGTTGTTTTTTACAGTGGGTATATTTCTCTACCTTGTTTCCTCTTGTGGTTTTGACAGAAGGACTAGTTGCCTGAGGGACGTCTGGGTGGCTCAGTCAGTTAAGTATCTGCCTTTGGCTCAGGTGATGATCCCAGGGTCTTGGGACCAAGCCCACATGGGGCTCCTTGCTCAGTGGGGAGCCCGCTTCTCCCTCTGTCTGCCGCTCCCCCTGCTTGGGCTCTCTCTCTCTCTCTCTCTGACAAATAAAAACAATCTTTTAAAATACTTTGAAAAAAAAAAAAAGGAGGACGATGACGACAACAACAAGGAGGGGTGCCTGGGAGCTGCCATCTCATGGACCAGGGAGGCCTTGGGTGGCATTTGGCTTGAGGAGGAAGCTAGTGACGCTCTCTGAAAGGCCAGGGTGAACCAACGAGCATGTCCTACCCCCAAGAAATCCTTGTTTTTGAATACAAACTCTGGCTCTCCTCTGACTCTCTGTCCCCAAACTATGTGACCAAGGACTGTCTGAATCCTGCCTGCTGGACTTCAGGTACCCCACTGGAGAGCCGGTCAACCCACAGCACAAACACCAAGGTGAGGGCAGAGTTCTGCTTGAGTTCTGCCCTTTTTGCTGTGCCTTCAAGGTCCTCCTAACCAGCAGGTCACCCTTGGACCCCACTGGGTAAGTACTTACGAGGCCCTGAAAGGGGCCTGATGTGGCTCTAGGCAATGTGGATTCGGCAGCCGCGTCAGTGTCCCTTTCAACCTGGGGAAGGCGCTTTCATCATGGAGACAAATTATACTGTTCTAGTTCGACACGGGGGCTCTGAAGCAAATAAAGCAGGATGATGGGAAAGAGGGTGGCTGGAGAAGGGGCTACCTTAGCTCCCGGGGTCAGGGCGAGTCTCTGAAAAAGGGACTTTCAGCCTGTGACCTGTATGATGAGGACATAAGGGAAGTCTGCAACACAGTAACACATAACAGCAACTAGCCTCGGTGAAGTGCTCCCCGTTTTGCAAGCACCGTCTTACTGAAACCCTCCCAGCAACCCTATGAAGCAGGTACAACACGAAGTAGGTTATCCCCGCTTTACAGAAAAGAAACTGAGGTTCCAGAAGCCTCCATAACTCACTCACGTTCATACAGAACCAGTCTTTGCACCCAGACAGACTCACCTAGAGAACTGTCTCAGTAATGGGCTGGCCTTCAACTAAGTGTTTGGCCTGGAATTCTCATGGCCCTGACTGAGCCCTCACCCTGGCCTCACTCTGCCCTGCTCCCGGTATCACAGAAAGAGAGCCAGTAATTCCCCATTCTGACAAATACGGACTGTCACAGCTTCCTCAATCTCTGACACCAGTGGGTTTGTCGTGCATGTGGGGGCAACAGAATGAATGTCTGTGAAGCCCTTCTCTACACATTTTTGAAAGTATCAGAAAGACTACCAACACTGGATGCAATTGTCTACACCAGCCTCTAATCCTGAGGGAGGGGATTCCATTACATATGACCCGCAGGTCTTTCCAAAAAACAGGATTCAACTTGATCACTGATAAACAAACAGAAATAAAATACAAACCGGCTCGAGCTCCAGAATATGCCATATTTCACCAATTCTAAGAACATCTATTTTCCCATTTTAATACCTGAAATCAGGATTCGTATGTCAAAGCTTAACTGGCTTTGAATGTTTTCTTTTTTGGTGTTAGTACAATAAAGATGCATCGTAAGAGCAATAATGAGTTTGGTTAGGAGAAATTCAAAATTGTGCAAACCTCGGGATCCCCCCTCCCACTTCCTTCCCTTCCTTCCAATTCACCTGGCTGGTCACCATGACAGCTTTTTGTCTCCCCACTTCCACTCTTTTCTGGCCATCCATTCTCCATAAGCAGGCCATGTGAGCTGCCAGATTGCACACTAGAGCCTGGCCCTCCTGTGTCACACCCTCAGCAGCTCCCACTGCTTCAGAATAAACAGAAATTCCTCCCTTCCCCCCCCACCCCCTGGGGTCTGCAAGGCCTTATTGACCTGGTTCCTCTGATGCTATCTCCTGTTCTTCACAAAGGCAGGCGCTGCCTGCCTCAGGATCTTTGAGACCTTGCAGAGATTGCCTCTCCCTCGCCCCCATGTAAGTCTCAGCTCAAACAACCTCCCTGGAGCCCTCCCACACCACCCAACCAAGCGGGGAATGTCACCCTCATTCCAGACTGCAGTTACTACTGCTTCAAACTAACTTTTCAAGGGGCACCTGGGTGGCTCAGTTGGTTAAGTACCTGTCTCTTGATTTCGGCTCAGGTCATGATCTCTGATCATGGGATTGGCCCCATGTTGGGCTCTGTGCTCAGGAGGGAGTATGCATTGAGCATTCTCTCTCTCCCTCTCCCTCTGCCCCGCACCTTGAGTGTACCCACATGCACATGAGTGCTCTCCCTCTTTAAAATAAATAAATAAATCTTTTTCATTTCTTTATTACCTTTTTCCTCCACTTGATACTATAAAACCTCAAGGGGGCAAGAACCTAGTCTTTCTTGAGCACTACTTATCCCTAGTACCTAGGCGCACAGTGAATGCTCTAAAAATATCCATTTAACATAATAATCATAATAGAAGAAATTACCAAACAATATTCTTTCTCATAATTACTTTCTTTTCATTAAGTTCCAGACAATGATACCAACAAAAAAAAAAAAAAAAAATGCTGGCAATGATTATTTTGAAGCCTATCTGTGATTCCTCCTGAAAAAGACCAAAAAAAAAAAAAAAAAGAAAGGAAAAGAAAAGACACAAACTTCCAGTGGAGCTTTTGAGGAGCAAATGCTCTGCCTTACAACAAAACCATTAAAAAATTTCGTATATGCTTCTAACTGTATCTTTAAAAGCTTTATCTGGAGCTGGACAATTTCAAAACCCATTGATCTTGCTTGGACGTATAAAACGTATAAAACCACGGAATTCTTATAATTCTAGAAACCTGTCTGCCAAATGACATTTATTTCCTTTTGCTTACTATTCACCTTTGGACTTCCCTCTGAAGTGTTTACCATTTTAAAATCCCAGCTTTTGTGCTAGTTCCAGTTTAAAATTGTTTAATCATCCACATGTTCACTATTTTTGTCACCAAACATACTGGAAAGAGGAAGTCAATTGCTTCATCTACTAACTACTAAAGTTTCCAAAAAAAAAAAAGAAAGAAAAAGAAAAAACCAGCCTTATATCTTTGAATGCTGTGTTCTTATGTGACTCTCCTTATGAGACTTGAAATGTTAAAAACATAAACATGACATGCAGTCCCCTTTCACAAGAAGGAGGAAAGCTAACGTGTCATAATAGGAATATGCATGATTTAAGGTTATTAACCTTGTACCACAAGAGATCATCTAAAAAACAAACCCAGGCTTAAAAACAGGAGGAAAATGTATTCTGCAAACATTTTGAAGCCTTGCCCATACCTTCATTATCTGTAGTTCATTGTGTAGGTGATGACAACCACAAGCAATGAGAAACGGTACTTCTTACCACTTTCTCCAAAACCTTGCATATGAATGATCCTGTTAACTTATGCTTTCAAACTTCAGAATCAATGCTACCTTTAGTTTCTTGGGTAAACATTTTGGGTAAAATTTGTGCTCTCTTCTGAATAATTGCCCAATGCTACTATTTTATATTTCTAGAATGTTTCCAATACAAAAATGACCACTAAAATTTAAATCAAGCTCTGGCTAAAGTGTAAAATTAAAAAAAAAAAAAAAAGAATACATCAAAGGAGTTCGATCTGGTGTTTCATTAATCATTGTAATGTATTTAATTATTTGATGTAGTTAAGTGATGGAAACGAATAAAGTTCCTTTAACCCAAGGGGAGAAAAGTTAGTGGATACAGGGGAGGCTAGGACTCTCACCAGATCACCTGAGCAAGAAAGTCAAAAACGGACCCAGCACGACTTCATCTTCTAAACCATTTGCACTGGCCTTTACATAGCTCAAAGAAGTTAAACCTGCCAGCCTTCTCCTGAGTCCTTCCGAAATAAGCAATCTTTAGTAAGTATTGAGAAATCTCAGGGGTTTACCTCTGAACATTAAAATGAGCTTCCTCTCTTCTGTTTTAGACTCCCAACACTACTCAGGAAATTCAAAGCATGTCACTGAGTTATGACAAAGAGACTTGTCGGTATCAAACCCCAAAAGAATGCAGTGAGCACCTCCTGACTGTGCAAAACAGACATTAGTCCACATGGTGTGGTGAAAAGATCCACGGGTTCCACAGGCACACTGTCTTGGGGTTAAAATCGCAGCTTTGCGACTTAGTAGCTATGTGACTCAGCCAGTTACTTCATGTCATCCGAAGAAAGAAGATAACAACTATCCTGTGTTGGAATAAAGAGAATCCACTGTCAACTGCCCACGACCAGGCCAGTCCCCCAGCCAGCCACAGAGCTAGCTCGGATTACAGTCCAGAGAGCCCTGGTTCTGAGTCTTCTTATTCACTCCCTACCCTCTGTGCTCTACTAAATAGAATGAATATATTTTTCTTGGATGAGTCATGGCTTTGCAGAGCTTCAGTCTTCATCCTGAATATCAATGCTCATTGCATCATACTGGGACTCAGAAAAATGGTAAAAATCAGAGTAAATGAGAAGCTGTTTTCTTAAAGTCATGATGCAACTGAGTTTCTTATCATTTGTTTCTCTCTCTTGCAAGTTAAGTACTGAAAAAAAAAAAGTCCAGGTTAGTTGGAGATCCTCTAGGCTCAGAACGGTCAACCTTACCCTATCATTAAAAAATAAGAGTAAAGAGTACAGGTGATTAAATAAGACTTTTACAAAGCATTGTCTATCTTAACACCTGGAATACTATGGTTTTCGGGAAGAAAAACCTGGCCCAGTAAATAGTCCAAAAAAGGTGGAAATACAAAGGAGAGACTTTTTAAAAAGTTTATTCCTAAAAAGACTGTTAAATGGTACCTGTGTAGTGAGAGCATATTTTGGGGGAGAGGGCAAGCAATAGGAATACTAATTAACCCCTCCAATTCTACCTGACCACAAATGCACCCTGCTCACCAGCATTACCTACAGCACCACCTACTGTCAGACTGTGCCTACAGCAGCTTTGGTACTGCAGGGCCCCAAGAGTTTAGCCATGTCTTTGATTAGCTAAGTAAACTGTTGAGGAATAAGAGAGATATCATTTCAAAGTTAAAAGGGCATGGGGGAGGACCCCAAATGAAAGTAAATCCCTGGCAATCTTTTAAAATATCTAGGTGGCAAACACAATCATCTGGTTATGGACACATGGCAAGTACGTAGTTTTCATTTTCCTTATGTTAGCTAACTAGGCTGCTTGAAAGATTTGGAAGAACAAATAAGAATGGTAAGATCTGGTTGATGTATATACATCATGTTTATCTTTTATTACCTTTGACCAAGTGGGAGTTACCCCACTGTTGTGCCACCACGGTAGAATTTCAAGTAGTAACTGGAAGTATTATTGTCAACCTGGAGAATGAGGGCGTTCAGAATGGGGTCCAGACGCCACGTTTCCCCGATGTCTAGGCTCCTCCTTAGACAGTTAGGCCCTTAAGGATAATTAAGTCTCCTTATTATGAAAAGTACCTGGATGTGACAGCTCAGGACTGTGTTTTTGCCCTTACAGATCTGCTGTATACTGTACGTAAGAATGACACACAGAATGGATTGTCAGTCATAAGCAAAACAACTCAACCTCAATTCTGATCTAAAATTAAACAAGATAAAAATAGACCATGACTTAAAAGTGCTGCGATCTGAAAAACAAAACAACTGTTTTCCAAACAGAAAAACACATGGACTGATGATAAAAATTAAAAATAAAACTAGGTGACACTTACCTAGCACTGTGTTCCAGGCGCTGCTCCAAGCACTTTAGAGATTATCAGGCTGACAAAGCATGGTCACCTCCCTGTTCAATTAGTGACTCTACTGTTACAAGATCTATAGTCGCAACTTAAATACCATGGGATAAATCAATGGGATATTATGGACAAAGAAGTCTGGCTTATCGTGACCTCGCCCTTACGTAAAATAACTATGCTTAATCATTAGCTCATCTGAATGACCAGGGGCTGTGATGTCACAAAACAGGCACGGGTTAGTACAGGTATTTTCCATGGAAAGACTCCACGTGTAAATTGGGGAGAAGAGGCTATATATGGGACTTCAATACCAGCAGGGGATATGAGGACAATGAAAGTCATTATTTATACTGCAAAGATGCGCATTCTACTATCACATTCCGCTTCTCAAAAACAAACCAGTTTGCAGTCCTTACAATGCCAGCCACGCAATGTTGTCACAGATGTGTGCCAGATTTTGCACAGGATATGGCCGTGAGGAAAAACCCAGAGTTTGCCCGTATCTTAGGCAGCAAAGACAGCCTGTTCATTTTTGTGGCTATTCATTTTGGAATCTGAATAACAACATGAAAGGGTTAAAAAGCCGGCACCAGGTGTTTTCTTTCCACTTTCCCGAGTAACTGAAGCACACAGCAAAGTTATCTCTGCTACCCTCCCCACCAGCCTGCGCGGAGGGAGAACTGTCACTGCCATTTCCACCACGCACTCCTCTTCCAACAACAATCAGACGGCACTAGGCTGGGCAGCAGGCACCGGCGGCTTCCCACAGCCTGCACGAGCTTTGCTGCCAAGTTATGAGCTCCGCTGGGTGACGGGGGCACGAATGAGCCAAGGATAATTTCATTCTACTTCAAATCTGTGTGCTTTCAAAGAAAGTGGAGACGATCGAGACCATGAGTGCAGCTGGAGGGGGTAACCAAAAACAAACTTTCAGAGCCTCTGAATCTGCATCTCTTGCAAGAATTCCCAGACGGCGATTAGGACATACAGATACCCCCTAGGTATTTAGCCCCCGAGATTGGGAACGACGCAAGGAGCCGTCCCCACAGCCTTCGCCTACACAGTGCTTCAGCAGCAAGCGGCAGGCGCGCTTTCGCAGCCCGCCGCTCGCGCCCCGCAAGCCCGCCCGGCTCCGCAGCGCCCCTGCCCGGCCTCCCCGCCCAGCCCCGACGCGCAGCGAGCGCCTCCTCTCGCGGCCCACCCAGCGAGCCGGGGGGGGGGAGGGGGGGGGTCCGTCCGGGCCAGTGCGGCTCCCCGGTCCTGCTGGATGGACACCCAGGCCGGGCGCGGAGGCTTAGAGGCGGATCCGGCTTCGCTCCAGCCGCGCGCGGCTCGGGCATTGTGCGCAGTCGGGGTGCCGCGCGGCCACCCGCCCGACCCCCGCCCGGGCCGGATTCCCGGCCCAGACTTACCTCGGCCGCGCTCCCTGGCCCCGGGCGGTGCGGCCCCAGCCGGGCTCCAAGCTGCGGGGACGGCAGGGAGGAAGGTCGGGCCCGCCAGGAAGGGGGTCCGGGCCGCTGGCGCCGCCGGAGGGCCGAGCGCGGGCCGCAGGGGGCGCCTAGTCCTCGCGCCGCCTCGGCGGGGCCACGGATAGAAGAGCTGACCCGGTAAGCCAAGGGGGCTGGGGACTCAAGGCCGTGGAGGGCCCGGCTGGCTGCGGCCGCGCTGGTTCGGTCTGCACCGAGTGGGAGGGCTCAGGCGGGCTTCGCGGAGCGCGAGGGAGGGAACTTGGAGCGAGTTGCTGTGCCCCAGAGCGCGTGTCCCTGTGGAGTGTGCACGCCCCTATAGAGCGCCCCGCCCCGCCTCTGTCCCGCCCCCTCCCCAACCCTCCCTGTTCCCGCCCCCTCCTGCACCCCCACTTCCAGCCCGGCCGAGTCCCTCCGCTCTATCCCCTCCCCCATTCCCACTCCGGTTCCCACCTCCAAACCCCTCCCACAGGCCCACCCCACGCTCTCACCTCCAAACCCCTCCCACACGCCCGCCCCCACTCCCACCTTCAAACCCCTTCCATATATACCCACCGCCGCTCCCACCGGGTGGGAAGAATCCACATGATCTCAGCCCCAGATCAGACCCCAGCGCACTGGGGATCTAGAGCCTGTTTTGTGAATGTGATAACCTCACCTGGTTAGTCAACCCATCCAGATGATCTTAGTGCCTGACATTTGCTATAGACTCGCTTCTGCATAGTCAGTGGAGCCTGCTTAGCATTTGTAAACTTAATTACTGCAAGCCTTTAAGACTCCAAAAAATGTTTTGAAAAAATAGTAAAGAATATAGAAAAAAATCTCAAGCACGATGTACAGCCCCTAGAGTATGGGGTCCGCTGATGTTTCCCAATTAACTAAATGTTTCAAGGTACATCGGGATTCATGTCATAATGTGTAGTTGTAATGTTTTTCTTCAGACTTTCTTAATTACTTGGTTTTTTGAGAGTTTTGTTGTTTTAGGAATACTGAGCACATTCTACTTTAGTTTTTACTATTGGGAACTCTAGTGGATGAAATCCATATTTACCAAAACGATTGAATGAGATACAAATTCACAACATAATTATTTCTCTAAAATATTTAGCAGAGATTTCTTTATTCTTTTTGTACATTTGAAATGAAATTGCATTCATCCTATTTCCTCAGAAAGATCATCTATATCTGAATTGTGTGACTTGTTTCATTCCAGTTCAGAGATTATCAAATAAATAAAACTCAGACTTCCACAATAAATTTTTGGCTATTTACAAGAGAACCATTTTCAGAAAGTGACATGATACTGGGTTTTGAATGGAACTTTCCTTCGGCATACAAATGCATTCCATGTGATGGTCACACACTATGTTGTGGTCTTCATTAAACCCAAAAGTCGTGTTAATGGGAGAATGAAGTTATTTTTCATCATTAGTATATCAAATCAGAAGTAATTCTTCTCACCCCAAAGTAAGCTATTAAAAAAAATTAACTTCTTTGTCTCAACTTCTTCTTTTTAAGAATTGCTCCCTCACAGCATATAGGACAGACCTTTCCTGTCATTGAAGGGGCCCTTGACCCAAGCCTGCCAATGAGAGAGCATTTCACACCCTGGGCACAAAGGGAGGAGGGGAGACACCCATGATCAAATCCTGGAGGGTGGGGCTCCTTTTTCTGAGCGAATATAGCAGCTTCTGAGACTGTGACCTGTAAGCCTGAAGCAGCTGCACATAACCTATGGGAGAGGAAGGCCACATGAGAAGAAAGCCAATTGAGTAACAGAGGGGAAGAGTCCTGATGACATTAATACAAGCCCCTCCAGACAGCCACCTCTGAAAACAATCAAAACCCCAGTTTCTAAGGAAATGCATCAATCAATTGTCCTTCTAGCTTATTGGGAGTTAGATTTCTTTCCAAAATACTCACTTATCAAGCCATAAAAGATTCCCATGTGATCCAGCCTCTGAAAGTCAGGGATGTAATCAATGTGTCCTAGTTTCTCTATCACCTAAATTGCTTCCTCATAATAAAATAAGGAAGCCTTAACTTTTTTAGGACTAAGGTTCTCATTTAAGGTAGGTTTAATATTTTCACGTTGCCCCCCTTAAAACCAAAAATTAATAAAAGATGTGGTTAGAAAACCAGAAAGAAAACAATCATATGTCTAAACCATTACATCCTAGTAAATTTTTTGTCTTGCCAATTATTCCATAAAACATGCCTTCATAATTCCCCATACTTCCCTCCTTTCTGGACTGAAAATTTTAGGGCCTGCTACAGACTTTCAGGGACTGTTGAAGTTGGTTTGTTGTGCTGGAATTTTTCTGTGTTGCATTTTGTTCAGGAGAAGTGGGCCCTTGGCCTATGCTTGGAATTCTTTTGTTCCACAGAAATGGTCTCCCAAAGTATGTAACAATATTTGGCTAGTACCCTAACAAGCATCCATACGTTAATTGGTATATTGCCTCACCGTAAATCACATGTCACTTTCGGGTGGTAAGGGAGTGGGTCAGACAGACATGAAGATGTTGCTCTGAACCTCTGATTACAAGTGGTTTCTAAAGGATAAAGTGGGGGAGCTGGGTGGCTCAGTCAGTGAAGCAGCCAACTCTTGATTTCAGCTCAGGTCTTTATCTTAGAGGCCTGGGAGCTGCACGCTGGGTGGGGAGTGGCTTAAGGATTC
Source organism: Mustela lutreola (assembly GCF_030435805.1). Taxonomy (NCBI): domain Eukaryota; kingdom Metazoa; phylum Chordata; class Mammalia; order Carnivora; family Mustelidae; genus Mustela; species Mustela lutreola. Next base: position 75,206,359 of record NC_081292.1, read on the forward strand.
TCTCTTCCTCTGCCTCTACCCCTCCCTCTCACACTCTGAGCTCTCTAAGATAAATAAATCTTTTTTTTTTTTTTCATAGTACAGTAGTTTTTATTAAAGATTTTATTCTTTAGGTTAAATTCATAACAGATTAAAGAATTAATTTTTTAACTCCTAAGAATTTTTAAACTCCTAAGAATTTTACTGAATCTCTACAGCCCTAAGTATATTTTAGTTTGGGGGGAGGGTTGTTTTGTTTTGCTTTGCTTGTGTTTTTTTTTTAAGTTATTTTTTATTTTCAGCATAACAGTATCCATTATTTTTGCACCACACCCAGTGCTCCATGCAATCCGTGGCCTCTATAATACCCACCACCTGGTACCCCAACATCCCACCCCCGCCCCTTCAAACCCCTCAGATTGTTTTTCAGAGTCCATAGTCTCTCATGGTTCACCTCCCCTTCCAATTTCCCCCAACTCCCTTCTCCTCTCTAACTCCTTAAAAAAAAAAAGCAGGGGGGAGAGTTTTCCTTTGTTTTTCTTCAGATGGGTATGTACCTGGTCATGTCAACAGCTAGTGAAATTTCATGCTCAAAAGCCCATGAGCTGAATGATAGTATATCAGAAACAGTTTTGAGCCCTGCAAAATGTACAAGTAGACCATCTCCAGAAACGTGACAGGGGAGATTAGGAGGAGAAGTAAAGAGAAGTTAGATTTGGAATCCAGGCCCAGCTCTGAGTGACACTTGTTCGAATGACTGGCTCTGGTTCACCATGGGAAAACTTCAGTCCGGTATTCAGAGGTTTGCCACATCCTTGTGCTGGACCCATGTAATGTCTGTGCCACGTCCTTGCCCTAGAGTGGTACAGAAATCTCTCATTTAACCTGGGCTCCCATCTGTCCAGAGTCCCCCCGAGAGAAATAGTGTACATCAGTAATTTTCAAACCCTGAAACAGAATCACCTGGAGCACTGGTAACGGCGCCAAGTCTCCAGTCAGGGGGAGGAGGTATAGGGATGTATATTTTTTTGAGTTATCCCCAGAGATTGTAAGGACGAGCCAGGGTTAAGCAAATGTCTCTGAAGGTGTGCTCTTCACTCCACAGAAAGAAACCCGACAGACCATCTGATCAGACTCCATTGACTTAGAATTGTATGTAAAATTAAAGTTATTGATTGAACAAGCTCCATTTGTCTTTTTTCCTGAACAGCCTATAGTTCTTCTGAGGTTATAGAAAAAGCAGTGAAGAGTGCTCTTTGGGAGGAGCAGGGTGGATTTGCCAGAAGCAATTGCACTGAAAAAGGACAGCACTCAGCAAGGCAGAGATAAGAGAATCGCTAACTAGAAAACGTTGTCCATGCGTTATCACCCGGAAGAAGCTACTCCACCAGAGGCAACTGCTCCCAGGGTTATCTTTTATTGCGTATTTCACAGTTTATTACATGTGCAAGCTCATGATTGGAGAAATCAAAACAACTGAATTATGTTCATGGATACTGACCTGCATCATTTAATACCACTAACAGCTATCATTTATTGAATATTTGGTCTGTACAATCTATATGCCTCATTTTGAATCGTAGCAATGGCTCTAAGCATGAATGTTAGAAGCCCCATTTTAGGAACAAGAAGCCCAGGCCCAGGGAAGGTCAGTGACATAGCTAAGGGCACAGAGTTAATAACCGAAGGATTTAAACTGGTCCATGTGACCTCAAAGCCTATATAATTTTTACTCTAAACCAAACTTGTTTCTCAGTCCTACAAATCATCTAGTTAATAAGATAGTGCCTGGCCACATGTGGCTATTTAAATTTAAATGAATTAAAATTGAGTTGGATGAAGACTTTAGTTTCTCAGTCACACTAGGCAATTTTCAGGTGTCCAATAGCCACGGGTCACTAATGGCTACCCCATTGGGCAGCACAGACAAAAACCATTTCCATCATCATGGAGGAAAGTTCTGTTGGCACCTATTGTCTCTATCACCAATAAAGAAAGCCTGAGTTCTCTGTGATTGAATTTTTCGAGTAAATTACTCCCACTGTTTTGATGGAATTCTTTCTAAAACATGTAATACGTTTATGTTCCCGTGTCTTAGCTCACTTGAACTGTAATAACAAAAATACCATAGACTGTGTGGCTTACAAGTAATAGAAGTTCATTTCTCATAGTTCTGCAGGTTGGGAAGTCAGAGATCAAAATACCAAGGGATTCAGTGTCTGGTGGGAGCCAACTTCCCTGGTTCATAGATGGCCCTCTCACTGTGTCCTCGCGTGGCAGAAAGGGAAGGGAGCAGGAGTCTCTGGGGTCTCTTTTATGAGGCCACTAATACCATTTATGAGGACTCCAGTTCCATGACCTAATCACCTCCAAAGGCCATGCCTTTTGATGGCATCACCTGGGGAGGTTAGGATTTCAATGTTTGATTTTGGGGGTAGGCAAACATGAATCGCAGCCTGCCTTCATCAGCAGAGCACACTGAACAAAATGCCTCTTTAATGCCTCAGTGGACCCAAGTGGCATACTGTGGGGCTCATGCTTCTCTTTCCTCCTCTTTCCCATCTTTGCTTCTTGTTTTTCTCAGACTATCCACCACACTGCAGTGCTCATTAATGTTCTGCCCTAGCCTGTTTCTATTTCTGCCTATGCATTCTTCCTATGCGTTGTCTGCCAGTTCCATGTCCCCAACCACTGCTAATTTACCAGGGACTCCAGAATTTTGGTCTCTAACTTCCGTTTCATTTTCTAATCTTCAGAGAGGATTTTGTTTTGTTTTTGTTTTTGTTTTTGTTTTTTCTTTGTCCTAGCTCTGTACTGGACGGTGCTACTCAGCACGCTTTCTGTAGACCAGCAGTAGCTCTGAATTGATTGCTGTTGTGAGAAGAGATGAGGTTAAAAATTGGAAGCTGCCATTTAGAAACTTTTATAGCCATTTGTCATGGCTGGAACATTATATTGCATTGTATTTTATAGTCTGTATGCAAACAACAGACTACAGTGGGTCGGAGATTAAAAGCAAACAGACCAACAAACCCAAATGTTGTACCTGACTCCATCCAGCTATCTCCGACAGCCCTGATGCTCACCTGTCACCTGTTAATAGCTAAAGTTATCCTTTTAGCCCTCTCCCCCTGCATAAACACTCCCTCTCATCAGTCAGAATCCAGGCAGGAAACAGGGACTTGAATATAGGGAACTACTTACAACAGTTCTCAAGAAGCTGAAGGACAAACAAGAAAAGGGAGTCAGCCTAGATTTTAGTGGGAGCCAGAAACTCCACTACAGAGAACACAGATGAAGGAGAAGCTGTTATCGTTGGCACCCAGGAGCTGGAGCTGATGACCGAATGTTCCCCCAGCCCCTGCCCCGTGGTGTTGAGACCATGAAGGGCCCATGGATGCTGCCTGTTCAATTGAACTGAATGAAATGATTTTCTTAGTCTGTTCTTGACACCAAACACAATAGAAAATTTCCTGAGAAACTCTAGATTGCCAAATATTGTGTATAACAAGTTAATTACCCAGAGGGGCTGGAAACTGCTGAGGTCCTTTCCAGCTCTAAAGCTGATCTGTGCCTCAGCCTTGAGAGGTTGTGTCTGCTTTTACAAAATAAATACATAATGGCGCCTGGGTGGCTCAGTTGTTAGGCAGCTGCCTTCAGCTCAGGTCATGATCCCAGCGTCCTGGCATTGAGGCTCCCATGATGCTCCCTGCTCCTCGGGAAGCCTGCTTCTTCCTCTCCCACTCCCCCTGCTTGTTTCCCTCCCTATGTCTCTCTCTGTCAAATAAATAAATAAAATCTTTTTTAAAAAGTAAATACGTGAACTCTTGTTATTATTTGGTTCAGAATTTTTATTTGCTTCTGGATTTTTAAAACTTTTGGAAGGATTAAGCTGCCAGAATTTGCTTGCCTGGTATATGGAATACTAGGAAAATACATACATCTTCTGGGTCACCTGGGTGGTTCTGTTGGTTGAGCATCCAGCTCTTAGTTTTGGCTCAGATCATGATCTCAGGGTTATGGGACCAAGCACCACTTTGGGCTCCCTGCTCAGCGTGGAGTCTGCCTGGGATTCTTTCTCCCTCTCCCACTGCCCCTCCTCTCTCTCCCTTTTAAATAAATAAATAAATAAATAAATCTTAAAAAAAAAATGTACATACACCTTCTGTATTCTCATGTTATGGAATAATATACCAAACATATGGAGCATTTTTAAACTATTGGTGGCAAGGTGAATTTAGAACATTAAGCTACTTCTTTAATAGAAATATAATTCATTTTGTGCACATCTCACTAATTCTCATTTTCCCTGGAATCAAAAATCAAAAGTGGCATGAATAACTGAAATCGCTGATTTCATTCAAACCTCGTCCTAATCAAATATTAAACCAGACCATTAGTAGCCAGAAAAATGAACTAATTTGAACTTTTCTTCTCCTTTCTACCTTTAGATGGTGGAGATGCAAACGAGCAAAATATATAATAAACAGGAAAGAACAAGGAGAAAAGGACAAGTGAGGGAATATTAGGTCTCTGAGCCACAGATGGTACTGATACATAATAACCATTTTCCCCTATTTAAATCAGGCTTAAAGTAGGTATACAGACATGAACCTAAGGGTTCAATGTGCATTTCTCCCCCCGAACTCTTTTTCAAGTGTATGTTACAGCTTCTAAATGTTTGATAAAAATATACTCAGAATTTCGTGGAGGCATTCTATTTTTCAGTCACCTGGATTAATCTGAAGGATGAACAATATATTTCTGACATCTGCAGAAATCACCTGTAAATTATCAGAAGCTTTGAACAAAATGTCAGAATGCGTTTGGTATGGATGTGAATTTTAGCTCATTCGCCCACTCATTCCTCCCTCACTTATTCTGTCACCAAATCTCTCATTTTCAATGTTTTCACTCACGCATCTAGTCATTCACATCTTACCTGTGCTTAGTACAACAGCTTTGCTGGTTCATTGTGTAATCACACAACCCAGTCAGATGTATTCTTTATTACCTCTTCTATATTATTCTTCCATTCCCCGAACTGGTAAAAATCAATATTTGGCGCAGTACTTCAATGACTAACTCATTTTATTTACTCACGAATTACACATACTATAAATTTTCTGCTAGTCTCACCACTAGCAGTCAAGACTTCTAAGTAGATATCCTTCCAGAACATCCGCAATTGAAATTTGCCAGCTAGTTTGTCATAGAGGGGGGATGAGATAGAGGAACAGAGGGAGAAAGGTTAGAAAAAAGACAGAATGGGGTGACGAAGAGAATGTCTCTACTCCCCTCTTTTTATTCCAGCCAATCCAAATTCTTCGTCCAAACAAAGAATATAAAGAATGCCAGAGAATATAAAGAAGACGAAGTCGTAGTACGTTGAAATATTTTGGGAAAAAACAAATCAGTCTATGCTTCCATTTTGGTATTATTGATAGAACAGAGGTATGGATACACAATCAATATAGGCTACAAAAATCTTGATACATAATTATGGCATTTATCAATATTCACGTCTTCCTGTGACAGCCTCTATTTTTCTATTTAGCTGTGAGTTGGGAGTTTTATGCAAAACAGTAAACAGAAAATTTAAATACTAGCATAATTTTCTTCTAATCATCAACCATAATAACCTTCTGAATTTGGGATTGGCTGGGTTCCCAAACTGTTAGAAAATATCTTAATCGTGCTGTTCTTAGAAAGTCTTCCTATGTTTCATTTGATTAGATTGCTTATTTCTCAGAACTCGGACCTCACTATGCATTAATAAATTGTCCTGCTCAATTGATGGTATTCGGGTGTCTCTTCATTAACCTCATTACAACTGTAAGCCATATGAGAGGGGGATGCAGCTAAACACCCTTGTGAAATTTTTCACACTACTTAGCAAAACCAGAGCACTTGACAAAATTTCATCAGATACTCACTGAGGTAAATCCGTGCTCTGATAGTGGTGTAATTATTATGTCACTTCATATCCATCAACTTGCCATCCCTCAGAACTGGAGTAAGGTTCTATGCTTCAGCCTCTCTTGCAAGACCAAGTGGAACACAGGAAGCTCTGGCAGCCTGCAGAAGCCCCAATTCTGCACGCTGCTCGGGGCACCTGTCCCACCTGGCAGTGCGAAAGGGGAATTACGGGAGGATCCAGCTCATCCTCAGGCTTGAAAAGACTCAGAAAGCCGCATGTTTAAGAAATGAAGAGCAGAATGTTCTTGTTAATTTCCTGTGCCTAAGGTGTTATTTTTTTCTCTAAAGGAAAATATTATATTTGAGAAAATAGAGTTGTGATGACTGTTTTGGTTCTAAACAAGATGTGAATCACCCAAGCAGAGTGGTGAAGGTGGTAGGGGAGTCACAGTAGAATGGGGTTTTGGAATCCTGGAAAGCTGGAAACAGAGGGGTTCTTTGGGTGTGGTTGACAGCTGATTTTGCTTTCTTCCCCCAGTAGCACAAGGCCTCGCTACAAGTTCTCCCTCCCCCGCCATCTTATGCAGATATAACTGAAACTTAACATTGCATAAATTTAAAATGTACAGCATAATGACTTGATGTGTGTGTTCTTGGAAATGGTTCCCACACTAAGTTCAGTCAACATCCCTCACCTTGCACAGGTGCAAATGTTTTTCCTTGGGATGAGAGCTTTTAAGATCCTCTCTTAGTAACTCTCAAATATACAGTACAATATTGTTAACTACAGTCACCAGGCTGTACATTACATCCCAGAACACATTTATATTATAACTAGAAGTTTGTGCCTTGTGACCACCCACACCTCCTCCCCAACCCCCCGCAACCATCCATCTGTTCTCTGTTGATAGGAGTCTGAGGTTTTAGATTCCATATAGAAGTGACAGCACATGGTATTCGTCTTTCTCTGTCTGACATATTTCACTTAATATAATGCACTCAAAGTTCATCTGTGTTGTTGTAAATGGCAGAGTTTCCTCCCCCTTTTTTTTTTTTTTGGCTGAATAATATTCCATTGTGTATATATGCTACATTTCCCCTGTCCATTCATTTGCTGATGGATACTTCAGCTGTTTCCATGTCTTGGCTATTGTAAATAATGCTGGAATGAACGTGGGGGTGCACATACCATTTTGAGTTGATCTCCTTATTTACTTTGGATAAATACCCAGAAGTGGAATTGCTTGATGGGTAGTTCTATTTGTAATTTCTTTAGGAAACTCCATACTCTTTTCCACAGTGGCGATATCAACTCACATTCCTACCAACAGTGCACAAGGGCTTCTTCTCTACAGTCTCTCCAACACGTATTTCCTTCCCGTTTGATGATAACCATTCTAATAGGTGTGAGGCGATACCTTGTTTTGGTTTTCATTTGTATTTCCCTGATAATTAGTGATGCCATTGAGCATCTTCTCAGGTATTTTTGGCCATTTGAATATCTTCTTAGGAAAAATGTCTGCTCGGGTCCTTTGCCCATTTTTAAATTGAATTATTTGTGTGTATGCTCGGTTGTTGTTGTTGAGTTGTATGAAATCTTTATGTATTCTGGATGGTAACCCCTTATCAGATAAATGGTTTGCAAATATTTTCTCCCATTCCACAGGTTGCCTTTTTATTCTGTTGATCATTTCTTTTGAGGCACAGAAGCTTTTTAGTTTGAGGTAGTCCCACTAATTTATTTTTGGTTTTGTTGCTTGTGCTTCCGGTGTCCTAGCCAAACATAAATACGTAAATAAATCACATTGCCAAGTCCAATGTCAAAGAGCTTTTCCTTATGTTTTGTTCTAGGAATTTTATAGTTTCGGGTCTTATATTTAAGTCTTTAACTTTTTCTGAGTTAATTTTTATAAGTGGTTTAAGATAGGTCTAGTTTCTTTCTTTCTGACTGTCTTTTTCTTTTCTTTCTTTCTTTCTTTCTTTTTTTTTTTTTTTCTTGCATGTGAATATCCAATTTTCCCTGCAAGCCTTATTGAAGAAACTGTCTTTTTTCTGGTGAGTAACCTAAAATTTATTTGGAACCACAAAACACCCTGAACAATCAAAGAAATCCTGAGAAAGAAGAATGGAGCTGGAGACATCACCCTTTCTGATTTTGGAACTATATTATAAAGCTATAGTAATCCAAACAGTATAGTACCAGCATTAAAAAAAGATTCATTGACCCATGGAGCAGAAGTAACAGCCCAGAAATCAACCCACGCATACCTGGTCAACTAATATTTGGCAAAGGATCCATCCTCACTGGAGGAAAAACATTTTTTTCCAGTAATATTTTCTTAAATCATAGTTTTAGCTATTCCAGAATGAAGAGGCGAGCCCAAATACAATAAGAATAGGTAGAGGAAATACTGATTTATTTATTTACAGTGAATATTGTAAATATGTATTTACAAGCACTGAATAGTTATTGCTCATAAAATCCTGCTGAGAGATGCATGGTGTGGGCTATCTGTAGCTCCATCTAGGTGGCTATATATACAGTTTGCAATTTATATTCCTCGTTAGTTAAAATGGGCTAATTAAAGGGGATGTGTTTCTATACACACAGACTTCCCACCAGTGTATAGCCCCCTGACATGTTGCATTTTCCATATAGCTTTATAAACACAGAAGGTTATCTTATATAAATATAAACAACCTACTCCTTAACTTGCATTTAGCTAAATTGTGGATGAAATAGATACTACGTCTGTTTTCCTGTGCCTCAGCTTCTAAAAAAGATTTAAGTTAAAAGGTATATATATATTTTTATATGATAGGTAACAAATTTCAATTTTCAATGTTTCATGTGGTCAAATAATGTTTAAGAGATACTGAGAACCCAAAATATATGATTCATATGAAAGATCATATGCTATTATGAAATCTTTTATGCTACTAATTTAGCATAAAATAATTTTAGCTTTACTGAATGATGACTTCTTCTGGAGTCTGAAAAGTCACTACAAAATCTTCTTTTATTTTGAGCCATAAGACTCATATGCAGTATAATTTTTTAATGCTTATAGTATATTGCAGACAGTTTAAACTGTGAAAATACTTAATTTTTGATGCTAGTCATATTACATTTTGTGCTTTCTCCTTCACTTCTATTTTACTCACATGTATCTTAAATACATAATTTACTTTTTATGGGTATACCTTATTTTTATTCTCAAATAAATAGAATGATTGGTAAGGGCCATTGTACATTTTGATAAGATGAGTTATAACAGATTCATTAGACATCTGTAGAAGTTTCAAGACTGTTTAACTAAGGACTGGCCCTGAAGTTTAAAATTATTTAATATCCTCTCTGCACTCTGGCTTCTGCAGGGCTGTCAAAAAAAGCCAGTGATCTCCAGTGCCCAACTCCACAGGCCACGCCACAGGTGTGGCCATCCCCGAGGGAAGGCATACAGAAATTCTGGTGCTAGAAATTTTTATTTTGTGATTTTTTTTTTCTGTCTTTCCCTGCACAGACACTGATTTTCTCTCTGGTGCAATAGAGCAAATGCTGTAACTCTAAATATACTAGAAATCATTTTGCAGACTGTTATGTGACATGAGTAAATAATTGTGCTTTTCATAAGCTTCTATTTATCTGCTTATCTCTATATATGTATGCATATTAATAATTGCAATGAGAAAGCTTTGCTGTTCCTAATGAGTAAATCTTTTAATAGATAAAGCTATTTAAATGTAGCTTATTATATTTAAGAGAGTGTTTTAAAAAACTATTGCATAAGGAATAGATTGGTTCATGTAGGTTGCAATCTTCTGCCCTAACTGCAACACTAGAGTAAAGTGATTACATAATTTATAGAGATGCACCGATCTATAATTGAGTTTGGTCATTATGAGAGATTTTCCAATGAGCTACTCAAACTGTAGAGAGCCCATTGTGCATATGATGTGGAAGGGCTGGAAGGAGTCAAAGTTATCAGCAAATTATGTCATTTCAATCCATGGGTAATTTTTTATTTTCTTAAGTAATAGAATAGACCCATGAAAAAAACTTAACAGATAAACAATGTCAAATAAATATAATGCAAGATCAATTTCAAATAAGTACCAAACAGATGCTGTATGGAGAAGTCAGATGGGAGGGGTGATTATAGAATTTCTCTCGAGGAAATGAAATTTTAATATGACTTTATAAAATGGGAGGGTTAAAAAGAGGAGCATAGGGTTTTTCTGTTAGAGAAATTACAATTGTAAATAAAATAAAGAACTGATAAGTGCTCTTAGAGTCTATGCTGGACAAAGATTTAAAACAGGAAGCTAACTTCAGAAATGATGAGAAGTGTGTAAACCTGGTGATTCACAGACCTGTACCCCTGGGGATAAAAATATATGTTTATAAAAAAATAAAAAATTTAAAAATGTAAAAAAAAAAAAAAAAGAATCATCAGGGAATGACTGTACACCAGCCAGTTAGATCGTTGCTTCTAAACAATGTTTCCGAAGATTCTAGATGGTCATAAGAAAGTCACTGGTCATTCAGCATTAACTTTATTTATTTATTTATTTATTTATTTATTATTAGCCTATAATGTATTTTTAGTCCCAGGGGTACAGGTCCGTGAATCATCAGGCTTATACATTTCATAACATTCACCATAGCACATACTCTCCCCAATGTCCATACCCCAGCCACCCCACCCCTCCCATCCGCTTCTCCTCCAGCAATCCTCAGTTTGTTTCCTGAGATTAAGTCTCTTATGGTTTGTCTCCCTCCCAATCCCATCTTGTTTATTTTTACCTTCCCTACCCTCCACCAATCCCCACCCTGCCTCTCAAATTCCTCATATCACAAAGATCATATGATAGCTGTCTTTCTCTGAGTGACTTATTTCACTCAGCATAAATGGCAAGATTTCGTTTCTTTTGATGGCTGCATAGTATCCCATTGTGTATATATACCACATCTTCTTTATCCATTCATCTGTTGATGAACATCTAGGTTTCTTCCATAGTTTGGCTATTGTAGCACTAACTTTAATATAAAATATTCTTGTTGAGTACTTTTAACCTCTGTTGATCGGCATGATTAAATGCTAAAATAAGATTTTTTAATGTATAAAGAGAAATACAGAGTAATACGAGTCATAATTATTTGATGTAATATTCAACAATTTTTATATAAAACAAATGTTTTAAAATTGTACATAAAAAGCAATTTTGAGATTCTGGAGTAAGGAAAGATTTTAGTTGTTTTTAAAATAATCTTAATTTTCCATTCAGATTAGTATGTCTAATATTACAGATATAGCAAAATAGTAGTAAGCCCTCATAAATTCTCAAGATCCCAAGAAAATAAAGCAATTGATCTTTAAGATCTTCTTAATCATTAAGACTAAATACAAAAAGAATTCTTTTTCTTATTAGTGAAATGGATGAGGTCGTTGAAAGTGTCAGAAACTAAACTAAATTTTTTGATGACTTCTTAGAACTTTAAAAAAAAATGTTTCATAACAGAAAAAGTAATAAGTGGGGCATAGATTGAATACACTGTACACTTAATTTAATCCTTCCCTCATAATAGTAGAGAAATATTATCTGGAATAGAGAAGAAGTACATTTCCTGTTATAAGCGTATCTGGTATAGCCATAACTCAGATTTCTTCCTTTTTGTCTTTCCTGATAGGCAGGTCTGATTTACTCTGTATACTCCCATGAATAAATGATCTTAATAAACCTAAAGGCATTTTTCCACATTTGTGGGGTTGAAATTTATTAATAGAGGTAATGGGGCAAGCAGAAACATGCTTGTTTAAAATAGTTTTTATAGATAAAAGTTCCATTTCTTTAAGCAAATAGTAATTATTCAGAAAGGATTTTAGCATAGTGTGTGTTTATCATGAGATATTTGTAAAAAGAATAAAGCATCTAAGTTACACAAGACTATAACTGCACCCTGGGCAATGAAGAACTTACTGTATTTTTCCACATGTTGAGGTAAACCACATAATGTACAAGAAGTAGAATAACTCCAGCCACAAATATGCCTGCAGAGTTCTGGCTTCTGGTCCTTTTACTTGGATTTCTTTTCTCTGCAGTGATAAGAAAAGCTTAAAAACTCATAAAAGAGAATCCAAGAATAATATTTTATAGAAGAGAAATCCCAGGTATTTGAAAAGATTACTTGGATGGCAGCAATAGTATACTGTTGATGCTTCACCAAATGACAGGCAAATCATTTATAATAATTTAACTAATCCAGAATTAAGGAATCTAAAACACTTTTTTTAAACCTAAAATATTTATATGCTGAAGATAATGTTTTTATGAGTGTGTCTAAATAGGTTCTTAGAATTCACAGCGCAAGATGAGACCTTTGCAGTTATGTACTCAACAAACTACAAGTGTAAATTACGTTGAAGGTTTTTACAATAACAAGTCAGAATTAGGAGGATGACAGTAGAGGAAGATGCAGAAAGAATGGACATTTCATCAAAAGCCTTTACTCACTAATTCAGTAGTTTGTTAATTCACTTATTCATTTAAGCAACATACATGGCAAAGTTTCTCTAAGATGATGCAGCAGAAACAGGTTCTTATACCATATTCTCACAGTGGGAGAGCAAAATCAGTCACATAATAAAGATTGTGTAAGATCTAGGTGATGATGAGGGTGCTTGTTTATCATAGAATAATGCTATAGAAAGCCAGTGACTGAGGAGGGATGGGGTTGAGTTAGATCATGTGGTGCAGAAGGTTTAGTTGGGAAGATGGCATTTGAGGAACCAGCCATGCAAAGATGAGGGCAAAGTGTATTCCAAGCAGAAGGAATGGCTGTGGCAAATGTCCTGAAGGAGAAATCAGTTAGGTATATTTGAGATAAAGGAAGACAAGTACAGAAAGTCTGGACTTTCAATAGCTCAACTTAAATGATTTTTCAACATTACAATACTGTGAAAGCAAACAATACTGTGAAAGACCATACTTTGCCTTTTGAATTTGGATCTTTTCCTGGACTAGTGATATATGGTAGTTTCCTCTGTTGTGATGGGGGGTAGCGGCAGAGAGCCACAGCTCCTACGCACCAGGGCCAACAACCAACACTCTTGCAACCATTCTGTCCCCATGCAACCATTCTGTTTTCCACTTTCACTACAGTATTCAATACATTACATGAGTGAGTCAACACTTTATTATAAAACAGACTTTGTGTTAGATCATTTTGCCTAACTGTAGGCTAATATCAGTGCTCAAAGTACATTTAAGGTAGGTGAGGCTGAGCTATGATATTTCATAAGTTAGATACATTACTGTATTTTCAACTTACAATGAGTTAATTGGGACTTACTCTATCGTCTAAGTAGAGAAAAACCTGTACAACTGGACTTCAGTGATCAAGGAAAAGTTAGAGTGAGTTTGGAAAAGTAAGGCTGTGGTAAGAAATTTACATTTTATTCTGCTTGCTTCCTGAAAGCAGTGTAATCTGCCTTCTGTTCCTGCAACACCTATCTAGCTGAGATGTCACAAATTTTCAGGGTGGTGGTGCAGGATAGTTAAGGATCGTAAAGACCAGCTTGGAAATTTCACAGTGGTCTAGGGAAGCAGATGGAAGAGGTAGCTTGCACTAAGGTGGTAGTAATTAAGATGGAGGAACTTTTAATGAATTTGAGTTGTATTTCTGAAGTACAGCCAGTGGGACTTGAAAATGGATTGTATATTAGAGGTAGGATGATCTAGAATAAGGAAAAATGATAACCCTTTGTGATAAATAGTAACAATAGAAAATGCAATATAATGCAAGCTAATGAATTACTAAAAGGAAAAGTCCTGAGGGTCAAATAATCTTAGCCTTTGATCTGAGAGGATGTCTAGTTCAATCTCATACCCAAAGTGCCTACTTCATTATGGGCAGATGGCCTCTGCTTGAACACTAGTGATGAAAACACCTTGGCAAACCATTATTTCATTAATGAAAGCCCACCTCAATCCTCAGTTCATAAGCCAAAAATGAGATAGATTTGGAACCTTTTGTTTCATTCTGTACTGGAATGGTATATTTGGAAAAAGGATCATTTCAAAGTCTGAGAAATAACCCTTTTTCCACTCTCCGTTTTGGCTAGTTTTTATCATCACATTTTAAAGATAGCAAACAATTTTGGGGGTAATTGGAGATAGGTCTTAAGAGGACAGGGAAGAGAGATAATTCTTAACGTTTCTGAGAGTCTGAGGAGTGTGGCAGACAGCAGACTGGTCAGTCGTTCTGTATTTTTATAAATGACTAGGCATGAAAAAAGTGACATCAGTTAGATAAGGAAAATATTCTATTTTGCAATCAGAAAGAACTTTGTAGATTTAAGAAGCAAACTATTTGAAAAATTTTTTGTGTTCTATAGCCCTAGAGGATTAAATTAGAAAACAATTAGTTCTGGGTAATCAAGAACATGTATTGAAAGTAGAAAGTCAGATGATTTTCTATTGTTAAGACTACTAAGTGAATTAAAACTTTCTTAGTTGCCTGATTGATTGATTATAGGCCAAAGTATGATAGAAATATTGTTGATTCTGTTTTGGGGTCAGCAGAGATTCTGATTTAGTTAATAGAAAAGAACAGAAGAAGAGAGATTTTATCACATAGATGTGAGAATTTCACAATGCATAGGTCATTTTCCCAGTGAAAAAATGATGATCCTGCCATTTAATAACTTATAACCTATTGGAATAAAATGTGCACAAAGAAAACAAATAACATTAAAAAAATTTATTCAAAGCTCTCTGGAGAAAGAACAAAATTAGAGGAATCTTACTATTAAGTACCAAGATCTGTTATAAAGCTACATAGTTAAAACATGAAAGTTTAATAAAATGAACTGCATCAAAATTAAGAAGTTCTGTTCATCAAAAGGTAAACCAAGTAGGACAAGCCATTTGTAATGCATATGACTGACAAAAGGCTTATATACAAAATATGCAAAGAACTCAGACAACAAAGGAAAATGGACAAAAGACTTAGATAAGGATTCCCAAGCAAGGCTATCCAAATGGTCAATAAGCGTATTTAAAAGATGTGTTCAGCCTCATTAATAATCAAGGGATATAAATTAAAAACATAATAAGTTACCACTACATACCTACAAGAATGAGTAAAATTAAAATCCAAAATCCCTGACAGGGTGTGTAATAACTGGAACTCTGATTCATGGTGGTAGGAGCGTAAGTCTGTGCAAGCACTTTGTCAGTGTCTACCAAAGCTAACCATACTCATACTCTTGGACCCAGCAATTTTACTTCTCAATATATGCCCCAGAGAAATGCATAGATACATGAACCAAAAGACATGCACAAGAATGCTCACGACAGCAGTATTTTTAAGAGCTAAATACGAGCAAACCCCAATATTCTCAGTAGTACAACAGATAGATAATTGTGGTATAATCATAATATACAATGAAATACTCTATAGCACAAAAATAAATAAGCTACTGATCAGTGCAACCACAAGGGTGAAACTCAAACTCATTATTAAATAACAGAAGTCAGATACAAAAGAATGTGTGCTATATGGTTCCACTTATATTTAATGGAAGGGCCAACTATTAGAAATCAGGATAGGAGGAATTTGGGGGGTGGGGGACAGGGTGGTATTAGTAATTGGGAAGGAGCATGGAAGGCTTAAGAGGTGTAGTTATTTGATGTTTCCTTAATAAGTGATAGCTACTCAGAGGTTCACTTTGTGCTAATCCAGCAAGCTTCCACTCAAGATTTGTATATTCAATTATACTTTAATTAAATATATATAAGCATGTAAATCTTTATGGGTGTAAGGCACATAACTAGAGGTGCCTCCACAGGGTGCGGCCCAGAATAAAGATGGCGCCGGCTTGCCGTCTCTTCCGGCCAACAAGGCGCCAATTTCACAGTTTCGGTTCCTGAAACCTATGGCACTTCCTCCTCTCGCCCGACAGGCCTTACCCAGCAACTGCTACTTGGCATAATCTTATTGGCTCTTCCCCCTCTGTCCTCACTTCCCTTCTGCTGCTCTATATAAGGTGTGCCCCCGCACAATAAAGTGAGATCCTGCTTCGACAGATCCCCCGAGCCCGGTGTCTTCTGTGGGTGCGTTCCGGGTTCGCGACACTCGCCATCCCGCTCAGCCCCAAGGAGAGGCCTCCGGCTGGCCCGGGCGCCTCCTCTCCTCGGCGGGGAGCCCAACATATGGGTTACATTTTAATTAAATATATGTAAATATATGCTAGAATGCCAGTTATATCTCAATTAAAATTGTATTAAAATGTACAAAGAAAGAAGTTACATTAACACTACAAAATTTCTAAACATGAACATAACCTATTACATCTCAAGCAGTACAAAGTTGCATATAATTAAAGGAAAAATATGAAACAGATTTCAAAGAAATCCCATCAGGTTGGGACAATAAAACAGATCTTCAAGGTGAAGCTTGAGAGATCTAAGTATACAGTATTTTTGTTTAAAACAATAACAACCTACTCTGAAGTAGCCAACAATACATTTAAAAGAAATCCTAGGGGTATTAGTGAGGGCACTGAAATAGTTAAAAAGTAGTCTGGATAGCAGCTCCTATGTGACTCCCATTAACGTTTTTCTAAAAGAGAAATAAAGATACTGAAAATAGAATGAAAAGACTGAAATTGTCATTCAACCTATTGTTAACAATTAGACTATTTTCTGAGAAAATTTTCCTGAAGGTATCCAAGAGGATTGGTGGCGTTGAATTAAGAACTACACTTGTTAGCCTGAAGCTATTTGGTCAGACCAAGTGGAACAAAGCTACTGAGACGAAAAAGGTTGGACTCCAGCTATTTCTCCCTCACTTCCTGCCAGCCCAAAGAGAAAACAAGATTTTGCCTCATTCAGACAATGGACAATGGACACAATGGCCTCCTTATTTGTTCTCCCCATTTTCACCAAGAACTGCTTTTCTTGCTTGGAGATGGCTACTGCCTGAAAAGAAGGAAGGAAACGGAGTATGGGACCAGCAGAGCACACCCAGTCTAAGTAGAATCTCCAGTGGGGTCTTGGGTTTGTGAATGGCATAAAAGAATCTTATCAGAGAAATAGTCATTGGGCAAAGGAAACACCTGCCATACTCTAAGTGAGCTTCATGAAATGAAAATCTGTTAGGCTTTGATAAATGTAATGAAGGCAGTGATGGAAAGGGATATGATAACCTGCTGCTAGATGGAAGGATAGTACTATCTAAGATGGGGTGCTCAAGGAAGCCACTCTGAAAATATAATATTTGAATGACCATCTAAATCAAAGATGATCTTTGATGACCATCTGAATGACCCAGTGGACAGCCAAGCAAGTGAAATGTTCCTGACAAGGAAGAAACCCAGTGCAAAGGCCACAGTGCAAGAGTTAACCCAGTGTTTGAAGAACAGAAAGAAAGTTCATGTAGATTTATTATCATTATTTTTAAACTCTGCTAACTGTCCCTAATGATTTTAGCTTCTACCATTTTTGCTTCCTTTTTGAATTCTAATTTGATATCAAATATACTTTTTCTTCAAGCTTGACGTTATTTGTCAATTTAATAAACTTATATTCTAGGATTCATTGGAATTATTGGTAATATTTTGAGCAGGCCCAAATTGAGAAAAACCCAAAGAGAGGGTCATTCAAGATCCTACTTGAGGGTAACATTTCGTAATTACCCAGTTTGAAGAGGGATTCACAAAATTACATAACTGCATGATTCTTCAAGTTACCATTTTTAAATCCTTGTAATAATAATAACTGCCATTTTTAAGCACCTAATATGTGAGGGCTGGGAATTGGATTTTGCATAATTCTCTAAACAAACTTCATCGTATCATGCCTGATAATTACCTGGGCCTGCGAGAGGCTGGGTAAATTAATTTCCTGAAGACCACAACTAGGAATTAGAACAGTTAGTACTCTGACATAGAAGTGAGTCCCACTGAATGCATTGGAATTTCTCATGGTTTGATGAAAACATTTGTTTCTTCCCTAGGGGTAGATGTTCCCCAAGATCTGGTTTCAGCCATTGCACATACTCTTCTAATTCTTTTTTTTTTTTTTTTTTCCTTTCCCTGCTCTGCTAATTCTTAAACCAGACCCTCTATCATCAGGTCACTTTTACCTATAATACACCTTCCCCCTTTTTTCGTCTATTAGTTATCTACATATTTTTCTAAGACTGTACAAGTGTTATCTCATCCTTGAAGCTTCTTTTTGACTCCCAGTCCAATATCCTCACTCCCCAACCTTCCTCTAGATTAGCTTGAGGAAAACTGACAACTCTTTTTTTTCTTATAAACTTTTTTGAGGTAGAATGGCAATCACTTCTCTAAGCTCATTCAGGAAGAGAATGTGTCGACCCTGTTTTCAGTCCCTTCCCCTTTCCCCTTTGGTTGTTCCATGGTCCACACTGCAATCAGTGATACTTCTATGAATACTACAAATTGAGTGATGTCATCTCTTCAATGACTCCCTACTGTCTTCAACATGAAGTCTAAACTGTCCAGTCTGGTCTGCTATCGATTTCATGAAAAGGGATGCTTGAACCATTGGTTTCTGAAACTTCTGGGCAGAATTGGTCAATATTTATTCTTCTTGCCTTCCGGCATCTTTCTTGTTTTCCTCAATTTCTAAAATAGATAGATAGATTGACAAAGTACAACATCCCTTCCTGATCAAAACTCTTCAAAGTGTAGGGATAGAGGGCGCATACCTCAATATCATCAAAGCCATCTATGAAAAACCCACCGCAAATATCATTCTCAATGGAGAAAAACTGAAAGCTTTTCCACTAAGGTCAGGAACACGGCAGGGATGTCCATTATCACCACTGCTATTCAACATAGTACTAGAGGTCCTAGCCTCAGCAATCAGACAACAAAAGGAAATTAAAGGCATCCAAATCGGCAAAGAAGAAGTCAAATTATCACTCTTCGCAGATGATATGATACTATATGTGGAAAACCCAAAAGACTCCACTCCAAAACTGCTAGAACTTATACAGGAATTCAGTAAAGTGTCAGGATATAAAATCAATGCACAGAAATCAGTTGCATTTCTCTACACCAACAGCAAGACAGAAGAAAGAGATATTAAGGAGTCAATCCCATTTACAATTGCATCCAAAACCATAAGATACCTAGGAATAAACCTAACCAAAGAGACACAGAATCTATACTCAGAAAACTATAAAGTACTCATGAAAGAAATTGAGGAAAACACAAAGAAATGGAAAAATGTGCCATGCTCCTGGATTGGAAGAATAAATATTGTGAAAATGTCTATGCTACCTAAAGCAATTTACACATTTAATGCAATTCCTATCAAAGTACCATCCATCTTTTTCAAAGAAATGGAACAAATAATGCTAAAATTTATATGGAACCAGAAAAGACCTCGAATAGCCAAAGGGATATTGAAAAAGAAAGCCAACGTTGGTGGCATCACAATTCCGGACTTCAGGCTCTATTACAAAGCTGTCATCATCAAGACAGCATGGTACTGGCACAAAAACAGACACATAGATCAATGGAACAGAATAGAGAGCCCAGAAATAGACCCTCAAATCTATGGTCAACTAATCTTCGACAAAGCAGGAAAGAATGTCCAATGGAAAAAAGACAGCCTTTTCAATAAATGGTGCTGGGAAAATTGGACAGCCACATGCAGAAAAATGAAATTGGACCATTTCCTTACACCACACACAAAAATAGACTCAAAATGGATGAAGGACCTCAATGTACGAAAGGAATCCATCAAAATCCTTGAGGAGAACACGGGCAGCAACCTCTTCGACCTCTGCCGCAGCAACATCTTCCTAGGAACAACGCAAAAGGCAAGGGAAGCAAGGGAAAAAATGAACTACTGGGATTTCATCAAGATCAAAAGCTTTTGCACAGCAAAGGAAACAGTTAACAAAATCAAAAGACAACTGACAGAATGGGAGAAGATATTTGCAAACGACATATCAGATAAAGGACTAGTGTCCAGAATCTATAAAGAACTTAGCAAACTCAACACCCAAAGAACAAATAATCCAATCAAGAAATGGGCAGAGGACATGAACAGACATTTCTGCAAAGAAGACATCCAGATGGCCAACAGACACATGAAAAAGTGCTCCATATCACTCGGCATCAGGGAAATACAAATCAAAACCACAATGAGATATCACCTCACACCAGTCAGAATGGCTAAAATCAACAAGTCAGGAAATGACAGATGCTGGCGAGGATGCGGAGAAAGGGGAACCCTCCTACACTGTTGGTGGGAATGCAAGCTGGTGCAGCCACTCTGGAAAACAGCATGGAGGTTCCTCAAAATGTTGAAAATAGAACTGCCCTATGACCCAGCAATTGCACTATTGGGTATTTACCCTAAAGATACAAATGTAGTGATCCAAAGGAGCACATGCACCCAAATGTTTATAGCAGCAATGTCCACAATAGCCAAACTATGGAAAGAACCTAGATGTCCATCAACAGATGAATGGATCAAGAAGATGTGGTATATATACACAATGGAATACTATGCAGCCATCAAAAGAAATGAAATCTTGCCATTTGCAACAACATGGATGGAACTAGAGCATATCATGCTTAGCGAAATAAGTCAAGCAGAGAAAGACAACTATCATATGATCTCCCTGATATGAGGAAGTGGTGATGCAACATGGAGGCTTAAGTGGGTAGAAGAAGAATAAATGAAACAAGATGGGATTGGGAGGGAGACAAACCATAAGTGACTCTTAATCTCACAAAACAAACTGAGGGTTGCCGAGGGGAGGGGGTTTGGGAGAAGGGGTTGGGATTATGGACATTGGGGAGGGCATGTGATTTGGTGAGTGCTGTGAAGTGTGTAAACCTGGTGATTCACAGACCTGTACCCCTGGGGATAAAAATATATGTTTATAAAAAATAAAAAAAGTATAAAAAAAAAAGTATACAATATTAAAGGAAAGTCAAAGAGAAAAAAAAATAAAATAGATAGATAGATAGATAGACACTAGAAACTCTAAAATAGAAGATTCTTGGTCTTTTAAGTAATTTAGAGAAGGAGATATCAACCTGGGTCAGGACTAGGGTGAATGAGACAATTGAGGTGCATAGCACACACGATTTTAAGGAGGTTCTCACTCTCAGGGTCAGGCACGCTCCAGTCACCAGGGGAAGGGGAAAGTGGGTTGATCTGACAGAATGGGTGAATAATGTGAATCCATTTGTGTTCCATGTGAAGGCTTACTAAAGAGTGATGTCAACAGAATTGAATTTCTATTGATCAAGTGGAGAAGATGACCCATTCTGTAGATACCAGTCAGCTTCATCCTTGACGGCCCCTGTCACTGCCCAGTGGACTGATGAATGAAATGGCCATGGTGACAAAGATGGAAGTTATGCATGGGCTCAGCAAGATGGCCTTCCACTCACCAAGGCTGATCTAACTGTAGCTACTACTGAATGCCCAGCCTGCAACAGAGATTAACACTGAGTACCAGCTATGGTACTGCTCCCCAGAGTGATCAGCTAGTTACCCAGTTGCATGTTGACTACTTTATAAACAACTGCATCATGGAAGGGGCAGCACTTTGTTCTCACTTCAATAGACAATTACCCTGAATATGGATTTGCCTTCCCTGACTACAATGCTTCTCTAAACGCCATCATCCATGGACTTATTAATGCCTTATCCATCATCACAGGATTCCATCATTGTTTCTGATTGTTGGAACTCACTTTATAGCAGATGCAGAGCAGAAGTGGGCCCCAGCTCATGAAATTAACTGGTCTTACCTTGTTTCCCACTATCCTGAAAGAGCAGGTGGACTGGCATTTTGAGGACTCACTTATAGCATCAGTTAGGTGACAGCACCTTGGAGAGGTAGAAAAACTTCCTCCAGGATGCAGTATGTGCTACAAGTCAATTGTTTCTCTCATATCCAGGATTCAGGCATCTAGAAATGAGGGATTGGAAATATCTTACTCTGACTCCTGATGATCTATAAGAAAAATGTTTGCTTTCTGTTTCTGCAACTTTGGACACTGCTTATCTGGAGATCTTAATTCCAAAAGATGAATGTTTCCACCAGTGGGAACAACAATAATTTCGCTAAGCTGGAAGTTAAGACTGTTACCTGGCCACTTTGGGATGCTTTAATCAGTGAACCACCAGACAAAGAAAGTTGTTACTATATTGGCTGGGATGATTGATCATGGCCATTAAGGAACAATAGGGTAGCTACTCCACAGTGCGGGTAGGAAACAGTATGCTTGGAATGTAGGATATCCCTTAGGGGCACTTCTTAGTTACTTTCATGTCCTAAGATTAAAGTCATTGGAAACTACAAAAAGCCAATTCAGGCAGCATTGCTAATAACTAGAGCATTCAAAAATGAAGGTTTGGTCACTCAAGAGAGAACAACCATTACCAGCTGATGTACTTTCTGAAGGCAAAGGGAATTTTGAATGGGTAGCAGAATAATTTAGTTATAATTACCAGCTATTATCATGTAAACACTTAGAGAACTAAGTACGGTAATAGTTGAGTATTTTTTCTTATCTTGATATGAATGCTTATATTAACCAGCATTTTTGTTTTCTTCACCTTTCTGTTTCCTAGTTAACATAAGATACGTTAATAGTAGTTTATTTTATATCTATTTAGGTTACAAAATGTCAAATGAAGAGTGTAAATCATCTGGAAGAAGAATGAACATCAACCTGAGACCCAGAAAGGTCTTTGCATACATTCTGGGGAAAAGTCTTACTGTTTTCATTGTTTGCCTCCTGTTTGGTAGAAATGTGACTTTGCTATTATTTCTGCTTGAACACTGAGTATGGTTTGAAGAGATATCTATGGGTGGCAAGTTGATAAGGAGTGAACTTCTGTGATTTTGTGATGTGTTAAACTCATCTTCAATGAACTGTTTCTTCGTGTTTTCTTCTCCGCATATTTCCAATTAGGTAAAATGTAGTCATATTTTCATGCAAGATTCAGAATGCAGAAGTAAAGTAGTGGCCCTTCTGTATATCTGCTTGGGAGGTTGGAACAAACAACCTCTGTACCTCATTCATGTTGGTGTTCACCTCTTGGCTTAGCTCCTTGATGTATGGGAATACCTAGGTCTGCAATTCTTCCATTTACCGTTAAATCCTCCTTCTGCTTTTACTGATGAGCCAGTGTGCTTTAACTCCATTATTCAAGATGTCCACTTCTCCTGCAGGACGTGAAATTCATCATGGTAGAGGCAATAAGAACTGATAAGGCTCCAGTGTGTCTTCATGCGTTCCAGATAACTCGTAAGTTTCAGTTTATATTCATGGGTTTTAGCTTGACTTTGCTGTTCCTCACTTTGTATCTTTCTTCCATTCAGAATTATCTGTTCTGTTCCAGCATTAAAAAAACAACAACCTTAAAGATTCTCAAAATTGCATTATCAAATTCCCATTACAAATGCATATATATGTAAAACTCTGACAGATACAGATCCATAGGAATAAATCTAACAAAAGAAGCTTAAGACCCTCAAGCTGTAAACTACAAAGCATTGCATAGAGGAATTTTAAAATTACCTAAATAAATATAGTGATATATACAATATTCATGGATTAGAAGACTTAAAATTATGAAAATACAAGTATCCCCAAGGATGTAGCAGATGTAGCAATCTGATACAATCCTAATCCATATTCTAGTTGACTTTTTTCCATAAACTCCAAAAGGCAATTGAAAAATATGTATTAAAATGCAATGGACCCAGTGACAGATGACACAATTTTGAAAGAGGTAATCAATCTCTCACAAATAGGATTTATCTCATTTGATTTTAAGGCTTATCTTACAGTAATTGAAACATTTCGTTGTTAATGAAAAGATAAACATACAGATGAGTGGAAGAGAGTAAACAGTGTGTCTGGTTTATAGGAGATATGCTGGGGCACTTATTACTCCTATGTACTGGGAATAAATCCACACATATAAACCAATTGATTCTAGGCAAAGGTTCTAAGAAAATCAAATGTAGAAAAGGTAGTATTTTTAAACAAATAGTGGTGAACTAACTATGCATTTGTACAGAAAAAAGAAATCCTCAACTCTTCACATCATAAACAAAAATTAACTCAAAACAGATGTAGATCTAAATAGGGAATGTAAAATTCTAAAATCTTCAGAGGAAAATATAGGAAAAAAATCTGAGATTTTAGAATAGGCAAAAATTTATTAGATCATCCAAAGCATGAAAAACAAAAGAAAGAATTGATAAATTGAACTATAACAAAAACAAAACCTATGTTTTTTGAAAGACACCATTAAGAAAACTGAAAATTAGAGTGTTTTTCAACACAAACAACCAATTCTCCAATTTTCCAGACATGCAATTGGGTGTTCAACAATTCAATTCAATTCTGACTTCAACTACTCAGAGTTAGCAGAGACTCCATAATTTAAAGACTCAGCCCTACAGGACTGCACCCCACTTCAGATGCCAGCTGCAGGTCTCAGACCTCCCAGACTTCTCACTACCCGGCTATAGGTTGGGGGATGGTAGGATACCTTTGTAAAGTTTGACAATTTTCTAGAATGGCTCACAGAACTCAGACACTTATGTTTACTAGTTTTTATGAAGGATACAAATGAATAGCCAGATAAAAACAGACATAAAGCAAGGTCTGGGAGGATCCAAAGCAAAGAAGCTTCTGTCCTAGTGAAGTTGGGGAAGGCTATCCTCCCAGCCCATGGATATAGAGCTCAATCTCCAGGTAACCCCTTCCCCTCAGGTAGATGGGTGGAGCTTAAAGTTCCAATCTTCTAATCACTTGGTCTTTCTGGTGATGATCAGTTCTATTCTGAGGCTTTCTAGTGGCCTTACCTTAAGTCATTGCATTCACATATACTCAAATGTGGCTGAAAGAAGTTTGTTATGAATAACAAAAGATAGTTCGGATGAAGGATGAAAGGTATAGCACCTGGAATATAGTCAATAGTGCTGCAATCACATATGATGGCAGATAGTAGCTACACTTGTGGTGAGCCTAGCACAATGTATAGAGTTCTTGAATCACTATGCTGTATGCTTGAAAGTAATGTGGCATTGTCTGGACTATACTTAAAAAAACAAAAAGTCATTAGAATCATTCAGGAAGTTCCAAAGGTTTTAGGAGCTCTGTGCAGAGGACAGCCTACAAACACCAAGTATTTATTTATTTTTTTATACCTCACCAATTCACAGACTGGGAGAAAATATAACATATGTATTTGACAAAGAACTTATAATAAGAGCATATCAAGATCTCTTATGACCAATAACAAGAGAAACAACTAAAAAAAAAGACTACTTGAATGTACAGGCTAAAATTGGACGATATACACATTAAAAGATCCTCACCGTCATTAATCATGAGGTGAATGCAAAAAAAAAAATTAATACCATCACACAGTCAATAGAATGGCTAACATTTAAAAAACTGGTCATACTAAGTATTGGTGAGGATGTGGGGCAATGGGAACTCTCACATATTGCTGATGGGAAAGTGAAAAGGAGAGCCTACATGGGACAAAATTTGCAAGTTTTTTAAAAGAGTTAAAGATATACCAATCATATGACCCAGTCATTCAACTTTCAGTAATTACCCAAGGAAAACAAAAATGTGTTTACACAAAGACTTATACACAAAAACCCGTAACAACTTTGTCATAACCTAAACTGAAAGCAAACCCAATGTTCGTCAACAGGGAAATGGATAAACAAATTATAGTACATACATACCATGGAATACAACTCAGCCGTTAAGAAGGAACAAATTATCCATGTGCACAATATTTGTGACTCTCAAACACATTATCCTGAGCAAGAAGAATCAGGGCAAAGAAGAACCTTTATGGCATGATTCTGTTTGTACAAAATTCTAGAACATGCTAACTAAACTACAGTAACAGCAAGCTGGTCTATGGCCACTAGGTAAAGGGAGTAGAGAAGGATGAATCGCAATGAAACATGAGCAAAACTTGTGGGTGATAGAAATGTTTGTTATCTTGATTGTGGTGATGATTTCAAGAGTATATAAATTATATCCAAGCTGATCAAATTTACATTTTAATACATGAAGTTTAATGTACTTCAATGATACCACAATAAAGCTGTATAAAAAGAAATATCCATACCTAGAGAGAAGGTTAATACTGACCTAGCAAAAAGCTCTGATGATTTGCAGGCATTGCAGTAAGTAAAACATGATTTTTTCACCTTTTCTTCTAAAACATTTCTCCCTTCCTTTGAGCTCTTCTTGTTCTCTCACTCCGACCATGGTGACACGGATGTATGACTCAGGCCATGCTGGTCACGTTACTCTCTCCCCTGTTACAGAGATGGGAATGTAACCCAAGCCTCTCAGTGTCCTTCAAGATTAAAATGGAGCTGGCAGAGAACACTCCTTTTCTTTCTGCTGTTAGAGCCGTTAGGATATGAGTACAAGGCTGCTGGGAACCTGTCCCTTTACTATGTGAAGAGTGTAGCACTTAGAATACAGCTGACATGGAGAAAGGAAAGATGAAGAGACAGAGACACGAAGGTCTGGAGCCGAGGAGACAGGAAGAGAAGGAGCAAAGGTGAGTGAAAGATGAAGCAAGAGAAGATAAGAGGGAAGAGGGAAGCGGGCACGGAGGGAGATACTACACTTGGATGTAGTATCCGGCTTTCTCCAAGGCCAGCTTGACCTCTGCCCCTTCCCCACCTCCCACCCCTTGAAGATAACTGAGCCAATAAACTTTCCTCTTTAGCACAAGGTGATTTAGGTTTCTGTCATTTTCCACAGAAGATTCTTGAATGATACTATACTTATTCAGTGTCATTCTTTTAGACTGAGGCAAAAGGTGGGATTTGCATTATTCTCATTTACCGGCATTCTCATTGCTTAAAAAGTAGCTCATTTGGTCCAGGTTAAGTGCATAAAAGATAAGATCTCTTAGTATGCATTTTTTTTTGAAGACTTTTCTCTCTTCTTGCCTGTAATTTTTATTTTTCCTTAAGGTTTTGTTTGCTTTTGTGTGTGTGCGTGTG
The DNA here is from genome assembly GCF_030435805.1 of Mustela lutreola. Lineage (NCBI taxonomy): Eukaryota > Metazoa > Chordata > Mammalia > Carnivora > Mustelidae > Mustela > Mustela lutreola. Next base: position 75,233,339 of record NC_081292.1, read on the forward strand.
TGCATTTTTGTTTGTTTGTTTGTTTGTTTTTGTCTTTGGGATGCAGGCTGCATTTTTTTATTGTCAGTTTCAGTCTCTGGTGGGTGGTAAGGATGGAAGCTGAAATGAATGTGTAGCAGAAATCAAAATGTTTTCCTAATTCCTTCTTCCTAGCCACACTGTACTGGTTTGAGTGTAGGGGCCAAGTGACCCACAATTCTTTTTCTCCATTGAGCCCTGTGAATGCAGTAGATTGGATAGTAAAAATTTGCCCTAGACTCTTGGCATATCATGTTCTGTCATTCTTAGTTTATAACGCAGATGCAAGTTTTAATTTTAATTTTTATTTTTTTACTATTGTCTCAAGATATTAATGGTGATACGGGAAAAAGTGAACCAAGTGGTATTTGGATCTTTCCTTGTTAAAAGGGGAGTCTGGCAAGTTGGTCTTTTAACATATGAGTTATTGTTGTTTCCATCAGACTTCTAAGTCTGGAAACATTTAGCTTTCCATTGGTGTTTCTCTGGTATGGAAACCAAAATGTGTGAAGTTTTCTTTGATGGTGAAATGTTAGTTGTCTTAAGGGAATAAAAGAGAAACTTTTCTGGAGAAAGAGCCAGCCCAATATCCCTCAAGGGAGGACATTATGTACTTGGGCTACTAACTCTGTAAAGTTGGCCCTACTTCCACAAGATCAGAAAGCAGTGTGTAGAGCAAGAATAATATTTGAAGAGACTCTGGAAGTAAGAGCACACATTTAGTCAACAGAGAGCCTATGGAACATCCTCAAACTGGCCTCGGAGGGTTTCCTCCATATTTACTTCTCGGATGGTTTTTCTTAGTTAGCGACCATGATGGAGCTAGTTGGGGAAGCAAGTTATAGTCAGACAGGGGCTGAGAAGGTGGGAGAAAAATCCTGGAAGCAGTAATTTATTCCTGGGGTGTTTATATTAGGGAGCTTAACATTTTGTTCCCCCTAGAAGTTCTAGGCTTTATAATTTGAAACCTGCTGTAAGAGAATATTCTTATCTAAATGTAGAATTTTGGAGGAGCATTGCATGTGATTTATACCATATTTCCGTAAACGTCTTGCAGTGTATACCTCCCCTAAACAAGCAAATGGACTTATTTAAAGGCAAAGAGTCTTACAGATGGTGTTTATGGAATTCACCTGGGTAAAAGGCACAGCGGGACTTGGCTCTGGAAAACTTGCTTGCTGACGTTATACTAACACTGGGGCTCTGAGAATTTCATGAGAATTCCACCCATATTCTTCAAACTCATGAAAAAGGAAATAATATTATAAAACTTGACGTCAGAATAGTTGTTATAAATCCTCAAATATTTCTTCCATTACCTTCTGTCAGAAAAATCTGTTTTCCATAATGGACATGTAGTTAATTACCTTGAGGTTGGCTGGTGAGCTTTGTCGTTATAACGCTACGCATCTCTTTTATTTATGCTCAAGGAAGTTGTCCTCAAAGAAGGTATTTTTAAATGAATAATATTTATACTCTGTTAAATTCAGGACATGAAATAATGCACAGCAAACTTTTATTCCTTGTTGATTCCCCTTATTTTCATATGCTTTTCAACCAGACTGGCAGAATATAAAATATTGATTAATAATCTATAGAAAACATTTTAAAATTTTGAACACGTGTGCATGAAACACATTAAGCAGTAATTAAATTCAGGTCAGCAAGCTGGAACCCTCACAGACCTCTAAAAATAATTATAGATAAATTTAGTAGGGAATTTTAAAATAGAAATTTTAATTGGAGAAACATTTTTCTCGTCACTGTTTTATTATGTAACTTAAAAATTATAGTGTACCTTGCTGATGTTTTTTAAAGCTATTATTAACATAATTTATTTATTAAAGAGAAATGAAAAAACTGTACTGCTAACCCTCCTGACTCGGTCATAAATCTTTACTGTTTTGCAATAAAACGCATTTCCAATAACACTGAATATATTTTCCACCACACTTTATTCTCTTGGGCTTTAGCCACTCTATGTTCTTAACATTATGATATATATCACCAAATGAACCAGATGTTCCTTAGACTCTGAAATAGAAGATCTCATTAAAATGTGCGTGTGTGTGTTTTCTGATCTCTCATGGGAGTTAATTTTTCAAACAGTATCAATGCCGAATATTTCCAATTATTTTTTTCTTTATTTACTTAATCAGGGCAGAGCTCTACGAAGCTCTGGACAAAATGAATGTAAGAAAATCAAATTGATAGTTTGAGGACCATGCCAACAGTGTTCGCATACAGTACTTCCTTAGTCTCGCCTTTATGTGCTTTCGACCATTCAGCAATATGTATCATGGGCTTTCTTTAATCTATGGGATAAAACTTGGGGAAGTGATACCAAGAAAAAAGAAAGATAAATATTCTCTGTACCCAGAGTTAACAATCAACCAATATAAAAAATACAACACACAGGAATAAACATAAAAATATATTTAAAGAAAGCACACACACACACACACGCAAAAGAATTCAAGAAACTTCATGAAGATTATTTTCTAAAAATTATTTGGATACAGAAATATACATAGAATTTTGGCCTTACTCACTGTATGCGTTGGCTTCTTATAGATACTTGATACATAAGCAGATGTGACCAGCAGTGGACCACAGGATGGGCTAAACACATGTTGGCACATGCTTAATTCCTTTAAAGGATGTGTATCATTTTAAATCCTTAAGATTCATACTGGATTCTCAGCACTTCAAAGAGGTGAGATCCTCTTTGGAAATACCTTGTACTTCTTAATATATGTTAACGAGAAAAATCTTCTTTAGTCGTGGAGAGTGTATTGATTTCTAGAATACTTACTGGATAAATATGTATCACCCAAACTTCAAGGAATAGATTCTTTCATTCATTCAAAAATATTTATGGACAGCTTATTATGTGCCTGGTATTCTTACGGGTGCTGATGACACATGAGCAAACAAAATAGACAAAGGTCTGCTTACGTGGAGCCATTGTTAAGTGTGGAAAAGGGGGCAGGAAAACCAAATAAAAGGAACATGGTCATTTTAGGGACCAGTGCTATGGGGAAATATAGAGCAAAGGTGGAGGATAGGGAGGTCCAGGACCAAGATCAGGAAGATCTGAGGAGGTGAGAGCTTTCTAGCTCAAGGTGGTTATCTAGCTCAAGAGGTTCTGACCAGAGGGCAGAGAAAGAGTCAGAGCCTTGCCAAAGGAGCAGCAGGTACGAGACCCACGGAGGGCCAGAGGCTGAGGAGCATGTGACATGGGGGCAGAGAATCTGAGACCAGGTCAGGAAGGGAAGGGGTGGGGGGAGTCCAGGAAGCTCAGTGGGAGGCGTTTGGCTTTTATTCCAGATGAGATGGGAAGGTTTGAGAAAGTTTGGAGCAGAAAAGATGACATAACCACAACCTGATGACCATTTTAACAGGATCTCTGAATGGGGCTCTTCTTGCGCTCCTCACCCCCTTTTTAAAATCACAGTTCTATTTTGGTAGTAATCTCATTCTTTCTTGGTAGAACACCTGTGGTTGTCACCTTCTAGCATGTTTAAATAAATCACATGATTTCAGGATCACACATCAATCTGTCATATATTAGTAAGCATACAAATACTTTATTACTGATATAAAAATGTTCAGGATTATGAATTTATCCAATATAAAGAATTTTTTCTCAGCCAATATTGTAGTATTTATGTATGGTTATGGTTTATCTGGCTAAAAGTTTCAATTTTAAGGTCAAAATCATTTACAAAATGTAGCAAATAAAACATTTTGCTTTATTATTGTGCATTAAATTCTTCTGACATTTTGCACATGCTCCATCAAATAAAAATTATAGTTTCTCTTCCGTCACAAGTGCCCTTTATGAGAAATGTGAATATGTGAATTTACTACCAGCATGTGTGAATTTACTACTGACTTGGAGTCATCAGAATTTGGGTCCATTAAAAGGAATGGTAGGCCCTTTCTTGTGGGGATTATGAAACAGGCAGCTTGAGGTTGGAAGCTAAACAAGGAATGGTAAAGTGAGAAAAAAAAAAAAGTAATAGAATAAGAAAAGCAAGGAAAAGTCTGAAGAATATTTACCTTCTACTCCTTGAAGTTCTCAGTCATTTTTGTGAATCCTTTCTCTCTGGCCTTTTTGTTGTTTAACAGCTTTACTGAGAGGTAATTTAAATACCATAAAAGTCACCCATTTCAAATGTACAATTCTGTAGCTTTTCGTGTAGTCATGGCGTTGTTTTGCCTTATTTAAATGTTAGCCAATCCTTTGAAGTTCACCTTTGGTACATTTCCGTCTCCATCCTCACCCAGCCCCTTTCTCAACCCCAACTTTCCAAACCTATTCCAACTCTGTTCTTTCTCTCATAAGCAGTTCGTTGATAGCATTGTCCTCACTTCTGAATCGCACCAGAAATCTTGGGTTGATGGAAGACGTCCGGGTTCTCTTCTCACTCACTGTGAACACCGCAATGGACCCCACCTTTGAAATGCCCCCCTTCCTACCATTTCTGAACCTTGTTTCAGGCCCCCCTAAGTCCCCACTTGGATTCTTATGAAGGTGTTCCAAATGACTTCCCACCAGCAGAGTCTTCCCCATTTTAACCTACTCTTGCCCTTGTCTTGTCTCTCCCAAATCTGATCATCTCTCTCTTCTATCTCAGACCCTTCTGTGTCTTCCAGTGACCTATGGATACATCCATATTTTTTTGCGGTCGATCCAGATTCTTCACCACGTGGCTTCAGTTTATGCTTCTTGTCTCACGTCCTACCCTTCTCTTGTCACACATTCTGAAAATTCCAGCCACTGTGTTCGACACCACTAGGCTTCGGTGTTTTTATACAGAGACTTCTGCACATATTTATCTTCGTACCACTGTTTCCCCTTCTCTTTTGTCTGCCTGGGGAATTCTCCCATCTGCTTCATATACGAAACATGATACTGGTGTGGTGGAACCTTTCCTGAATACGCGAGACTATGTTTCCAGATCCTTCTAGTTGTCACTACGTACAAACCTCTTCTTCTGCCTGAATGTTAGATTGTGATCACTTGGTCCATTTCGCTTTCAATTGCTAAGGGGAGTTCTTCAAGTCCAGGGATGTCCTGTCCTAATCCAGTGCTTTGCACCATTCTCAATTCATAGTGGGACTCAGTATATGAGGCAGGGTATCTCTAAGTAGATCTTCACCACAACTGACATCACATTTTTTCAGGAACTAGCAAAACAATCTCTTCGGTGCTGGTCTGGTTTGGAATTTTTAACTCTATGCTAGTTTCTCTTTTCATTCATGTCTTCAGGATTTAAGAACAGTTTTCCCACAGAGCAGAAAGCTTGGCATCTTTGAAACAGATAGGTAAGGGATAAAGAGTGTAGCTTGTTTGGGATCTGAGTCCCATAGAGCTCAGCTATCCTGTTAGTCCCAAAGGTCTAAGTGACAACAGAGGGGAAATAAAGAGAAATTGGAAGGTAAGGTTATAGGTAAGAGAACTTTTAGTAAATTTACTGAAGGTTTAGAAGCAGTAGAGATGAAGAGGGAATAGTGCAATACTGTGAATGTGACATTAGATTTTGAGCATACTTATATTTAAAAAATCCATTCCCCAGTAAATGCCTATAATATAACAACCAGATGGTATATTTTGCTTTTTAAGATTTTTAACCTTTACATTTATGCTGGTTTCATGAGAAGTCATTTGAATTTTAATGATCTAGATTTTCAACAGGAGATCATGGCTGATATAGTTTAGGGTGCCTGCCTAAAGTTTAGGGTGGGGAGATGTGTCCTCATATAGCCCCTTCTACCCCAAGTGGTGTGTTTTTGAGCACATGACCCTGCCTTAATCCTTTGCCCACTCTGCCCTTGGGTGGGAATTGACAAGGGCTTCAAGGTCAGCCAATCCATAACCTCTGAGTGTAGCTCTAGTTCACAAAAGCTGGAGAAATCAGGTGTTTTGCCTTCTGAAGTAAGACACTCAGAAAGAAATTGCCAAAAGTTATCGAGAGGCAAGCCGAGGGGGGTGGCCATCATGGGTTCCACTCAAACTGAGTAAGTGGGTATATCTGGGCAAACACATGGTGAATGTAAAGAAACAAAGGCAAATGAATGGGGCCTGAGAAAGGATTAAAGAGGAACGGCTTTGGGTGCCACTGTGTACACCGTGCACATTCTTACAGTAACCCCACCCCCAGTCCTCTTTTTTTGAGTAGATTTCTGTCCCTTGTAACCAAAAAACCCTTGCTAAAGCACAAATATTTTATTATTCTTTCTACAGTTTTTACTGTAATGAACATTTTCTCCAAATCTAATCTCCTTGACAAATATCTTTGCGGTATTTTTGGCTCAACTTAAATACCTACTTAGTGGCTTTTTGTTATATATCAAGGTCTGTGTTAGCCAGTGGGCAAGTGCCCTTAATTTTGAGCATACTGATGTGCTGTTAAATTAAAATTTAAGCCAGCAACTGCAAGCTTGTGGCTATCTGTTACTATGATAGCAGCTGCAGGCATTGTCACTTCTTGGCCTGCAAAGGCAGAACTTAATATTGCCACCTGTTTGAGGATAGCCATTGTAGGTATAAATTTGAGTGGAGCCCTGCCAAGGTATATAGAGACTGCTACTGTCAGGGCCTCCAGATGTTCCCCATAAGGACGGGTCACTTTGTGTCATGAGCTAAATAATGGCCACTCAGAGATATCAAGTCCTAATCCTGGAATGTGCAAATATTACCTTATATGAGAAAAGAATTTTGCGCATATGATTAAGTTAGAGTTCTCGACATGGGGGACATTATCCTAGACTATCTAGGTGGGCCCGAAATTCAGTCTCAAGTGTCTTTCTAAAAGACAGGTGTGGGAAGATGACATTCTCCGAAGATGGAAAGCAATGTGACCATGATGGGAGTGATGTGGCACAAGCAAGGAATGACAGCAGCCTTTAGAAGCAGGAGGAGGCAAGGAAGAGTACTTCCCTAGAGCCTCTGCAGGGAGCAAGTCTTTGCTGACATCTTGATTTTGGCCCAGTGAAAATGATTTTGGACTTCTAGACTCTAGGACTATGAAGGAATACATTCCTGTTTTTTTAATCCACCATATTTGTGATAATTTGCAGTCAAATGCTCTACCACTGAGCTATAGCCCCATATTTGTGATAATTTATTGCAGAACAAGATTCCACTTCAGAAATCAGAAATGGAGAGATGCCAGAAGCTATTGATGAAGTTTTTTTAGAGAAGCACAATGAATAAAGAATTTCCTCAGTTGGGATCATCTGGACCTCACAGATTTTACGATTGTGGAGATTTAAGGAGCCTCTCCTTTGATCAGTGACTGCAGGTCGCCCTTAACTTCTGTTGAAGAATCATGTCATGGGTGCCTGGGTGCCCCAGTCGGTTAAATATTTGCCTTTGGCTCAGGTCATGTGGGATCCATTCTCCTTCTATCACTCCCCAACTTGTGCTCTCTCTCTCTCTCTCTCTGTGTGTGTGTCTTGCAAAAATAAATAAATAAAAATTCTAGGAAAAACGAAAAAAGGAATCATGTCATGCCTCAGGTGTCCTTGATTCTGTAAAGACTTGGTTCAGCTTCGATGCACAGAGATCTTTTTGAACTGATGCTTGCACTTAAATGCTTATAAACTTGAGTTACTATTGCGGAGGCTGTGGTACAAAAAGCATCTCCAACAGAAGACAGGTATGTGTGAAGTGTTAGCTCTGCACCAGGTGACACTTGATGTTTGGAACTATGGCAATGGTGACACTTGGAAGTCTCTTGTGCAATGTATAAAGACCTGAATTTTAGGGTCTCCACAAAAATGTTTCTTGGAAATGATGGTATAAGACACCACTGTTGTGTTCCTGCTTACTACCATTTGATCGTTAGTATAGTCTTTGTTGTCAATTGTTAGTGTGTATTATCTCCTATTTCTAATTTGTTGAGTTTAGATTTTTATTATAAATAAGTTGAGTTTCATCCAATAATTTTTTCTGGTTCTATTGAAAATATTAAAAATATTATGGTTTTGTTATCTTAATCTACTAACATGTGTGCTCAATTATTTGAGCAAATGTTCTAATGTTAAACTAACCTTGAATTCCTGAAAGATAGTGTTTTGATACAATTGATTGTACTTTCACATATATTGCTTGGATTGATTTAGCTAGAAGATATTCCTGAGTCTATGCACATGAGTGAATTGGTTTATAATTTAATTTTTATTTGCTTTTCTCATATACTTTTGGCATCAAGATAATTTTAGTCTAATGAAATGAGATTCAGAGTGTTCCCTTGTATCCTGCCTTCACTGTTAACCATATTTGTGTCTGTGTACAGACTATCTCTTTTTGTCTTGATCAGTTTCAGCAGAGATTTTTATTGTAGTCTTTTCAAAAAAACAATTTTTGGCTTTCTTGATCTAATTATGATACAGTTGCTGTGTTCTTTAATTTCTGCTCTTATTTTTATTATCTGACTTCCATTTTCTTGGGACCAATAATTTATGTTTTTCTCTATGTTAGTTTTGATATTTGGTTCATTAAATTTCAACTTCCTCTTCTTCTAAGGTAAGAATCTATAGCTATAAATTTATCTTTAAGTACTACTTAAGTTATGCCTTGCAATTTTTGACATATAGTACTTTCATTCATTCTGGGTACATTATACTTCCCCTTAAGATATAGCCTTTAATAAATTAATTATTTAAAAATATAATTTAAATTTTCCAACATGTTTTAAATTTTTTACGTTTACTTTTCATTTTATTATAGACCCATGCTATAGTCTATATGATACTGAATGTTGTGAACATTTATAAATGTTATGTATGTGTTTAAGAAAGATATATATAGATAGATATATACATATCTATCTATATATATATTCTGAAAGTTGACAAAGCTTTCTAATTATAACTACTAATAAAACATTTTTTCTAACTTGCAACCAAAGAACATTTTAAGTGATAAGAGGCCATGTCCTCTACCAATGATTTTATTTCTTAAGGTGTGTTTCTCTATAGGTTTTCCCTAGATTAACTGCATCAGAATCTCTGGGGTGCTTGCTAAATCTTCAGATGGATGCAAACGATTCCTCCACTCCCCAGCGATTCTGATTCAATAGTTCTAGGTTCCAGGACAAGGAATGTACTTTTAGCACGATTTTTAAGGTGACTACAGAAAAGTTGTCCCCTGGGAGGTAATGATGTAATGCTGTTAGTCCTCAGTATTTTTCGTTGTTTAATTCCTCCTTTTGTTAAGCAAATCATTTAGATTTTATTTCTAAAGAGTACTTTGTGAACCATAGCGATGATTATTTTTAGATTTTGTTTATTTGAGAGAGAGACAATGAGAGAAACCAAGAGCACAGGGGAAGGGCAAAGGGAGAGGGTCACTGAGCCCCTAGCCTGACTGGAGTCATGACCTGAGTGGAAGGCAGATGCTTAACTGACTGAGCCACCCAGGCACCTGTATATCAATAATTTTTTAATGACAAAAATAATTATAAAATAAACCACAGTGTAATTTCCTATGGTATGTAACTGATAATACCTTCAGGCTGATTCATGACGTATTAATTTTAGTCTGATGAATTTCTTCCTTTCTTTCTTACTGAGATTCTCCTGTTTTAAAAGAGGGCCAAAGAATGCCTTTTTTGTTTTGTTTTGTTTTAACTTATAATAGTTTATTAAAACTCACATGTCTGCATCACAGTCTGGATCATGGCATTTAGTATTATACTATCCTCTATTTTGTATGCATTGATTTTATCTGCTTAAATCTTTTGTATATTATTTGATATTAGGAGCTGTCTTGTATGTGTATTTATATATTCACTCCAACATCTAGTATGATGTGGGCAGGCAAATAATGTTTTTAATTATTATATATTTATATATATTAATATATAATTTATATATATTTAATTATTATATATTTACAATATAAACTTAATATAGTGAATAATGCTTTTTAAAAAAATTTTTTAAAGATTTTATTTATTTATTTGACAGACATCACAAGTAGGCAGAAAGGCAGACAGAGAGAGAGAGAGGAGGAAGCAGGCTCCCCGCTGAGCAGAGAGCCCGATGCAGGGCTCGATATCAGAACCCTGGGATCATGACCCGAGGCAAAGGCAGAGGCTTTAACCCACTGAGCCCCCCAGGCACCCTGTGAATGATGCTTTTAAATTGGTAGTTTTCAAAGGTTACTTTTTTTTTTTTTTTTTTTTGTATATCCTTTTTCCAAGTTAATGAATTTCAGGGTCTTGAAAAAACAGTATCCACTTCAAAAGTGATATGGAAGGATTTTAAATCCCTAAGTATTTTTACAAAGTCCTTTACTTCTGTATTAATTTTTCTTTCTCTTTGTGATGGGATCTAAGGAAGGATATAATAAATGCATCTATATACAATTATAATAATAACATTTGTAAACATTCCTTTTTTTTTTCATTTTATTTTATTTCTTTTCAGTGTTCCAGAATTCACTGTTCATGCACCACACGCAGTGCTCCATGCAATACGTGCCCTCCAAAATACCCATCACCAGGCTCACCCAACCCCCCACTCCCTCCCCTCCCAAACCCTCAGTTTGTTTCTCAGAGTCCACAGTCTCTCAATGGTTTGTCTCTCCCTCCAATTTCTCCCAACTGACTTCTCTCCATCTCCCCATGTCCTCCATGTTACTCCTTATGCTCCACAAGTAAGTGAATATTATTTAATTTACAACATGTTTTTGCTTTTTAAAAAATCTATTTAGTCCTAATAATAATCCTTGAATATGAACCTTTATTTATATTTGAGAAATGGTTCAGACAGGTCTAGGAGACTGGCTTAAGAGCAAACTAGTATTAAGATGTCTTCGTGTTTCAAGTGTTTTGTCTGCATGGCAAATAGAATCACATCCGTCTGACCAGACAAATACATTTCACAGAACAAGCGTTAATAAGGATATGAAGGCAACTATAAGACAAAGCTGATTTATTACACTTCCTGGGCAAGAAAGACCTGCATGTGGAGAGAGAGCCTCAGCAGTCGATCAGTGGATATGTACATAGAATAGGGTTTTGACTAGTTGTAATAGAAGTGGGAATGGCTGGCTCTATCCCAGAAGAAAAAGAATTTCATTGCTCCCAGACTCAAGTGAGGCTGCGTTACCATGCCCAACATTCTGATTTAACTGAGTATATGGTTTATTTATTCTGCTCTTGTCCCTGATATGATAGTAAACACTAAGTTCTCCAGGTCTATGATTGTAAAGAATAAAGCCTTTCAATACCATGATGTCAGTGTTGATATTGAGCAGAACAAGCTTTATGAGTGTGCTACCCTTACTGACTATTAACCAGAGAAACTTCTACAGATCTACAAACCATCCCAGAGTGCCTACAGAATCTTGCCACTGAGTACAGTAACTTTATCAAAGTACTAAGGAACCACTGAGTGTGCTTAAAGAATGGACATCGAACAATAATGACACACAAAACCAAGTTACCTCTGATACAGTTTGTAAATGAGAAGACTATATATGCACAGATGCAGGTTTTTATCTACTGTTCTTCTTTGATTTATCCTATCATATCAGATCTTCATGGTGGTGGATTCATAATTATCAATTTCAACAACTCTCTGCAACTGTGTCTGAGTCTGAATTTGGTGAGGACCATATTAGTGCTAAATTAGCCCACTTGGAGGTTATTCATTTTTTTCCTGTTTCCTAGAAACTGTTCTAAAATGGAGCATTCCTTAAGCTGAACTTAAGCTATAGGTCAGGGAACCATGGCAGTCCCAGAATTATATTGAACTACCCAAAGTTTCCTGGGAAAGGTTTGTAAGCTTCAAGTGGAGATCTGCAGAGCCTGTTTGCAGTATTCTCATTATAAAATCAGACTTAGGGCATATCCTTATATTTCAATCCCAGAATTTCACCAGACTATGGAAATTTCTCTTTAGGTTAAAAAATATTATTTGGTGAGATATTAGTCAGGCTGAATTGTTGGGTTCCATTTTAAAAATTGCATCATTTTGGGGTGCCTGGGTGGCTCAGTGGGTTAAGCCGCTGCCTTCGGCTCGGGTTGTGATCTCAGGGTCCTGGGATCGAGTCCCGCATCGGGCTCTCTGCTCAGCAGGGAGCCTGCTTCCTCCTCTCTCTCTCTGCCTGTCTTAAAAAAAAAAAAAATTTGCATCATTTGTAAATGTATCAGATTCAGGACTAGTACAAAGTAACTGGAAGATGAATTTAAAACTGTAAACTGAAACAGCATGCATAGTAATAGAAAGTCTTATGACTAACTGACTTTGTCATTATCTACTTTACGTGGGTTTGGAAATGGCATCTGGAGAAGAAAATAGAGAATAAGTCCCAAGAACATATTATAACTCAGGGAAACTTCTTTTCTCATTTTGTAGAAATATTTATTTGAAGATCAGCACAATAACAATCATATAAATGAAGCTGGATGTTGCAATCTGATACCTTGATTTCATCTAAGACTATTCTTCTAAATTTAATGATGTCTTATAGACCCTTAAAAATATTTTCACAAATGGATTCTTCTAAGCTAAGAACCAGTACATCAGCATTTCTACTAAGAAGTCCCTTGAAAATGTTTTTTTTCTCTGTTGTTTGAGTGTAACTCAAGATCTCTCAATTGATTTTTCTTTTCTACGAAACCACTGAAATGAAAACAGAAGAGAGGCATTTCTCTAACCTACTGATATTTCTAGTGAATAGCATTTTTTAGCATAACTAAGCAAACTGATATCACATTTGTAATTAAGCAAATTAATTTATTACCCACTCTACCTAATTAAGAAATCCAAATTACCTTTTTAAATAGCATGATTTGAGACAAGGGAATCTGCCACATCTGTAGGTGAAAATTCATGAAGTTAATTCGGTGTAATTTTGCAGACTTCACCTAGAGTAAGGGAATTCTGACTTGAAAACATTCCAACTTCAACTGTGGCTGACTAGCTACCTTGGGGTGAAGAAGTTATTATGACATGCATTCCTGAGGATGCATTGTAGATGATACTCCCTCAGTAACTTCCAAGTCCTAAATCATCAGTCCAAGTGGCGATGGGGTTTTGTCCTGGGGGTGTGTGTGTGGAGGGAGGGTGGTTCTGAGGGAAGAGAAACCTCCATGGAAGCTACCAGTTCTTCTGAGTGACAATGCTGAGTTTGTCTCTCTCACCTTTAGCTAGAGTAAGTTCCTTGCACCTTTTTTAGAATGAGCATAGAAGCAGCCTTGTTCTTCTGGAGAGTAGATGGGAGCAATTCTTTCCCCGTCCATGAGGTGGAAGAGAGAAGAAGCCATTGTCCTTCTCTCTTGGCTGACCCTGGAGAATGCTTAGTGAGCATCTCTAGAATACTTGGAAAGTTCCTAGGCACTAAGGAAAAATCATAATGACTAAATAATTTAGGAACTAAATAATTTGGACATGGGTGGAGCTGGTCAGAATAGAAACAAAGGACAAAAAAGAGGAAAAGATACAAGACAGACAAAAAGAGAGGAAAACCATAAATGAACATTTTGGCGTATGCCCCTTATAAACTAAGATTTGGCTCTTGATGAAAATAGAAAAGGGGCTCCCGAGTGGCTCAGTGGGTTAAGGCTTCTGTCTCGGGCTCGGGTCATGATCCTGGGGTCATGGAATCGAGCCCCGCATCGGGGCTCTCTGCTCAGTGGGGAGACTGTTTCCTTTCCTCTCTCTGCCTGCCTCTTTGCCTACTTGTGATCTCTATGAAATAAATAAATAATCTTTAAAAAAATAAAATAGATAAATCTCTCAAGTCAGTAAGAAGGTAAGAGGAAAGAGAATCTGGGAGAATAGTTTGAATCAACTTTCTCTTATATTCAAATGAAATGAAGTATTTTTTCATTATTTTTTCCCACAATTAAGTACTTGTTAAAATGATAGATCACAGAAAGTTTTCAAGGTCTGGACTTCACAAACTGAAGACCTAAGAAACTGGGTTTTTGTTTTGTCTTCCTTTTTTTTTTTTTTTAAACTTTCCACAAACAACCTCTTCCATTTTCTTTTTCTTTCTTTCTTTATTTATTTTTAGATTTTTATTTATTTGACAGACAGAGATCACAAGCAGGCAGAGAGACAGGCAGAGAGAGAGGAAGGGAAGCAGGCTCCCCGCCAAGCAGAGAGCCCGATGCGGGGCTCGATTCCAGGACCCTGAGATCATGACCCGAAGGCAGAGGCTTTAACCCACTGAGCCACCTAGGCGCCCCCCTCTTCCATTTTCAAGTTTGAATTGTATACAAAGGTGAAAAAAAATATATAGTAAGAGTTCTCCCAGCAACACTCCAATCTTAGTAGAAAATAAGAAACCTTAGAAACTTAGGAAGAGAAAAGGACAGATTTAAGCTCTCTCTGAGAACTTAGTTATTGCTTTTACAAACCAAGTTTTGAAAAAATGTTTGGAAAAAGAGCCCAGTAGAAGGTCAGTCTAGAAATTTTTTGCAGTTCCAAAATAGTGGAGAACCTGCGTAAACAGTGGTTTCCTTTCTGCCCTTTGTTAAAAATGGCGTCTAAGAGCAGTGGCGAATACCGGCAGAGCAGGCATTTCAGACCTACCTGAAGGTACTATGAACTTGGAGTGAACTCTACTCAAGCCAGAAATCTCTTCTGTATCTACTCCATTCCCAACACTTGAACAGTTCTGGGGGAAATACAGTAACATCTTAATTCACCCATTCCCTACTGGGAAAAGTGCTCAACTGGGTTGATTGAGAAAAAAGCAGAATTAAGACATTCTCAGTGAACAGGTCCACCGGATATTCCCACAGCCAGGCTCTGGAATTGGTGGTGTTTGTAGGAATGTGAACAGAGTTGGATCTATCATTAGACCAAGGATATGTGGTGATAGTGAAGCATGGACTGTGGCCAAGCAAGGTGAAGGGACACTGTCAAGCTATTGGAAGGTGCAAAATATCTCCCTGCTGTTCCTGTGCCATGCCACCTTTGACATGTTTCTAAAGGGGAAGGTGGTCCCAGTGAAAGGATTTGTGACAAAGAGGATATTTTAGAAAAGCTGCTGTTCTCTGTCCATGATCTGTGCCAGGGACTGTAAAGAGTGGAGTGTTTATATTTGGGGGCCCAGATCCTTTGAAAAGTCTAATGAAAGCCATGAGTCCTCTCCCAAGAAAACTGCACATGCATTCAAGCAATTTCAAAGGATTCACAGTGTCTTAACCGCTCTGTGCTGCTATAACAAAAATACCATAGGCTTGGTGGCTTATAAATAATAGAAGTTTGTTTCCCACAGTTCTGGAGGCTGGAAGTCTAATATCAAAACACTAGCACAGTTGCATTCTAGTGAGAGCCCTTTTCCTGGTTCATTGTGGACCTCCTTGCTGTGTCCTCACACAGTGGAAGTGACAAGGGATCTGTGTGTGTGTGTGGGGGGGGGTCTCTTTTATGAAAAGAGGAATCCCATTCATGAGGGCTTCTCCTTCACGACCTGATCACATTTCAAAGGCCCCACCTCCTAATATCAGCGTACAAATTTTGAGGGCACATAAATGTTCAGACCATAGCACATAGCACACAATTACTTAATTCCTAAACATGCATTACAGGTAAGAGCTGGAAGTTTCTGCCAGGTTGGTTAATCTATTTTCATGGTAGTAGAGACAGAGTCTTTGTTGACTGACTGAGTAGAGTCATGAGAGGAATATGGGAGAAAATACTGGTGTAGAAGCAGAGAACTTGACCTTCATCTTAGAGGTGATAGGGATGCCTGTCAGTGTTTTAGTGTTGTGGAACAATATAATAAAATGCTATTTCGGGAACAATCACAAGAGTAGGATTTTTTTTTTTAATCCAAATAATGCAGCTTCTCCTCATTTCCTTGGATGATTCCTGATTTCAAAGAGCTCCATTCATAGGCCCCAGGGTTTAGGTCTGGGAAATGGGTTGCATATACTCAGTTACTCACCTTCCCATGCCTGTCCACAGCAGATGATACTAATTCATTGTGATATTCTTTACCACGGAGGATACATATGTATTCACTGTCCTGGCCAGCCAGTGATCCAGGAAGACTGTCTGTCACACAGCTTTGCATGTATCATGTAGGATAAAACCTACCTGTCTTTCTTGGATTGGACAATAAAATTGCTACAGTCACAGATCCCCAATCCTTGATACAGAACAAGAAGATTAAAAGATTATTCCATTCTGATGTGCCCTTCCAGATGGAAAAACATTAGTCTATTTCTGTGTGTCTTAACCATTCCACTTCTAGAGATACGGAATGACCCATGTGGTGATTTGGGAAGGAGAATCTGAGCATGTTAGCCTAGCCACTTTCATTTGGAGTTTGTTGCCTATAAGCAACAAGCATTCTCCTTGACTATCCCTCTAGAGAAGGCTCTGTTGGAGAGAGAAATGTAGCGGAGAGGTGAGGGGCAACCCTGTCCTGGTCCCACATTGTTCTTTGTCCCAACCTGCCCTGGATGAATTTTTAGGGTCACTAGTTTGGAATCCTTTTGTCTGAGCCACATTCTCCAGTCATGCGCTATTTGTCAACTGCCTTATTCCATTATCTTATTTCTCAGTTGTTTAGAAACTTGGTAGAGATCACAGTCATGCTCAGTGTAGCACTATCTTTAAAATCCCAATAGGCAGAAGAATATGAGCTGCATAGAATACCACAGAACACAGAGTAACTGTTCTGTTCCACCAGTAGTATAATTTAATTGGTTTGTAAAATTAAAGAATCCTGGAGCTAGACAGGTCCTTTCAGGAAAAAAAAAAAATAGTAGTAGTATTTAAGGCAAAGTAGTAGTATTTAAGGCTTAGACCAATGATGATAACTTTTTTTCTGGGTAAGGAAAACAGACTGTCATAGTACTAAGAGTCCTTAGCCTTATTCTACCTTTTCCTTCTTAATAATGAGTGCCAATCAATCCCAAAATAGCAACTTATTATACACTCAGAATGAAGACACAAATTTGATGAAAATGAAAATTACACATTTAAGTTGTCAACATATCAAACCTATTTATCTCATTATTTTAATGAACAAATGCAAATATTCTTCGATATTTTCAGAAATACATGAACCAAAATATTTCAAAACCACATTTTTTTTTAAATTTCTTAGAAAAGACTGCTGAAGAAAACCTTACTGTATTTTACCCTCTCTCCCAAATAAATAGATTCAGACCAAAATAGGAAAGTTGGTAAATTATACATATATCTTGATTTTGATTTTACTTTCATGTAATGACATTCCCATCTATCTGGAGAGCCTACTTTATTGTGAGTCTTCCTTACTGGAATATGGAGAAAACTTTTTGTCAGCAGACATGCATTTCAAAAAAATTTTTTGAATTTTAAAATTTATGCTTCTCCATTTCTCTCCTTCTTAGAATAAATGAATTGCCAGTTCTCGTGTAACTAAAGATTATGACTCCAAAACATTGTATTCTATTACTAACACCATGTATCACAGGCAAAAATGGCAACTTCCATATGGATTAATATACTCTTCAATCTAATACTCAATTAAGAACTTGTACAGGGTCATTTCATTGATCACACTTAACGAAGGTGCCTGTGCCTTTTTTCCATGCAGGCAAAGAGCTTTGAGCTGGAAGAGGAAGAGCTCACATAGATTCACAGGGTTCTAGTGAACAACTATTAAAGTGGAATGCTCCTTGTCTTGCATGTTCTACTGATAATAGACCAGGCAGGTTGCAAAATCCTCTCTTTAAATGTAGTAAGAAAGATGCAGGGAAAGAGGGAAAGCTTGTATTTTTTAAGCTATCAGATTTGAACTTGACATAGTACTTCACTTATGCTGTATCCCTGCCATTAACCATCTGTTCAGCCTCAAACACTCATTCATGGAGAAAACTGAGCCCAGGACCAGAGGGTGTGTATTCTCACCATTCAGAGAGCCTGCCTGCTTCATCATTTACAGATGTTTTTCTCAAATATCAAATATATAGTGCCTTTGCGAGGCCTGAAGACTTTCAGATACTACACATTTTCCCATGAGAATTAAATTCAGGTTTATCTTTTTCTATAAGAACTAGAGTGACTGAATATCACTTATCAACTGATCTCTATGCAACTCTATGAGTCCTACAGAGATTACTATACTTCCTTGTTTGGGAGACTTCTCAGGCATCTGGAACAGACTTTCCATGGCCTGGAAGTTGTCACCGATGCCAGTCCTTCCTGTACCTGGAGCTCAGTGCCACCAGGACTTAGTCTTCTCTGTGATGCCCCCTATCCCATCCCGGGAGCAGAAGCACAGCTAGGCAGGAGTGCAAGTCTCTTGACTACATTCTCTGAAAGTGTACCTTCTCAGCGATTCCTTATGATCTGTTGACATGATGGGTAAAAGCCTCTCATGAAACATAGCTTTAGAGGAGGCACGGTAAAGCAAGATGGTAAGACACAGAGGCAACCTTTGCCAGCTTGCTGCCTGCTATCTGGCTGGCTTCCTCGGGTATAAAAAATTTCCTTTCTCTGCCTGGGAATACACACATGGTCCCCAACTCAATTTATCAGGCCTGTCACCATTGCCCAGAGGAGCCTTCTGTGCTCTACAGGATAGACTAGATATTTTCTTTATCTTTGTCAGAGGAGGCACACACCAAAGACTTGCAATGCCAGAGGAATGAGGAAGTGACAAGGATTAAGTAATGCTTCTATATCCTCTTGACTTTCTAGGCAGGGGAAGGAATGCCTCCTCGGATCAAAAGACAGTGGCAGAAACTAGCCAAAAAAGAAAGATTTCAAGAAATGAATGGAAGGAACAGGAGGGAAAACTGCACAAAATTGCACGAAGCCCCTCCCCCACTAAATTGAGGCTCTTCCAAGGAATAGTACCTTGTGACGAAGGAGAAGCTCTCTCACTAGCAAGGGACACATATAGGGTCCTGGTAAGGGCAATAGCCCAGCTCTGGGTGAAGGAGTTGTCTTAGCAGCCCATGACCCCTTCCCGGGATTGTTACCTGCCTGGTCTTATAGGGAGGAGAGCCCGCCTACACAGGACAGGCAATTTGAAATGGGAAGACAAAAGGCACCTGATAAAGATCCAACTTTTGTCAGTCTCCTTTAAGCCCTATTTCAACTGGGCTCCTGTCCTTGGGCCTTGACCTCAAGAACAAGAAGAATCCTGCTGGGTCAGTTTAGTGAGAATCCCCTGCCCTTGGTACCTGATCACCCTTCATATCTGATCAAATTCCTTACCTCCACCCCATCCCCTATGATTATCTGGTTCCTCTGCCTGCATTTTGCAAGAATTCTGCCAAGTTAGTTTAGTCAGAACCCCCCCTCCCCCCAAACCACCACCCTCCTGTTTCTTCTTAGTACTTTTCACACGGCTCCTTGTCTATAAAGGCCCACTTTTCCTTGCTGTATCTGGAGTTGAGTGTAGTTCTATACTGAGATTTCTTTTCCCATATTGCAATAGTTTTTGGCTGAATCTGCTTTTACCTCTATAACCACTGTCCATCTCTGGGTTTTTTTTGATACACCCTGTAAGACTATAAAACTAGATGGAGGTCAGCAGGTAAGGTCCAGAAAAAAAGGATTGGGTGGAGGACGTTCTGGATGATTCTCAAGAGGCAGCAGACCAGGGAGTTTTGGTACTGGTGATGACCCAAGTGATCCAGCATTTCTGTTTCATTCACTAGACACTACTGGGGGCCAGCTGCTTAAGGGATGAATAAACTTGTCTATTCATGATGAGATGAGAAAATTACTGCAGGGGATGAGAAAAACACAGAATGGCTTTTTTCTTTTTTAATGAAGGGGTATTATTTTTACTTTTATCCTTTTTTATCACTAACATTATATATAATAATGGAAATGCTAGATGACAAGGAAGAGCAAGATAAGGAAGTAAAAAATCAACCACAGTTCTACCATCTAGCCATTACCATGCTGTCATCTATGTTCCTGTTTTTTTTTTCCCTGTTTCTGTATATATGCCTCAAATAAATCAACTTTATTAAGGTATAATTTATAGACAATAAAGCACATCCATCTGATGAATTAATTAATTTTTTAAAATTCCAGTATAGTTAACACACAGAGTTCTATTAATTTCAGGTGTACAAAGCACACCCATTTTAAATATGCAGTGGGATGAGTTTTGACAAACATATAGAAGCATGTAATTGCCGTCAGTATTAAGGTATAGAAAATTGCCCCCAAAGGTTTCCTTTTGCCTGTATAAAGTCAGTCCCTCCACCTGTACTGCAAATCTGGGGCATGCACTGATCTGCTTTCTGTTATCAGACACTGTTTTCTCTGTTCTAAGAATTTCATAAAAAGGAGATTATGCAGCATTCACCCTTTGGGTGTCCGATTGCTTTCGTTCAGATCTTTTTTTAGCCTCAACCATGTTGTTACAAGAGTTCATTTGCTGTCATTGCAAGATAGCATTCCATTATATAAATATACCATAATTTGTTTATCCTCTCAGCTATTACTGGACAGTTTTTGGCTCTTCTGAATCAGGTGCTGAACATTCCAGGACAAATCTTTGTAAGCACACACATTTTCATTTCTTTGGGTAAATACTTGGGAATTGCTATGTCATGGTGAGGGTATGTTACATTTTTCTTTTTTTCCTTAATAAGGAGCTGCCAAACTCTTCTCCAAAGGGTCTGTACCATTTTTTGTAATCCTAAAAGTATGTATAGCAGTCCCAGCAGTTTCACATTTTGTCAACACTTAGTAGAGTCAATCTTTTTAATTTCAGCCATTGTAGTGGGTGCATACTGGCATTTCCTTGTGGCTCTAGTTTGAATCGCCCTGATGACAAAAGATAGCATTTTTTTTCAAGGGCTTATTGGCACCCATTTTATATATATATATATATATATATATATATATATATATATATAAAATACATATTTATATATATATATTTGTGTGTGTGATGAAACTATTCAAATCATTATTTATTAAGTTTTTTGTTTTCTTATTATTGAATTATCAGAGTTCCTTATACCTTCTGGATACAAGTCCTCTGGTGAGAGTTACATATTGTGGCTCTGTTCTAGTTTGTGGCTTGCTTTTTCATTTTCTTAACAGTATCTTTCAAGCACAGGATTTAGGAATCCTGTACATGAATATCATCTATAGTGATTTTTTTGAGATTGAATGTTATCACTGCTTAAACCCACACTGATGGGGGACTTCTTAAAAGTAAATTCATTCAATGTAAAGTTAGCATTAATATTTTAAAGTTTTATCTTTTATGTGCTTGATCTGTACAATCCAAAAGACGAGTTAAGCTCATTTATTGCTGGCTATCTAATTGGACTGGTTAATAAATCAATGTCAGTCATGGGAAAGGTTTGGTGACTCACCAGTGGGATTAGATTTAGCCTTGTCATATTTAATAGGTTCTATCAATAACATAAAGCATGGATTGGCCAACTTCATCTATAAAGGACCAATAAGTAAATATTTTAGGCTTTGCAAGTCATATGGTCTCTGCTGCAACTATTCACCTCTGTCACTGTAGCACGTTGTGGACAAATGAGCGTGGCTATGCTCCAATAACATTATTTACAAAATCAGGCAGCAGGCCAGGTTTGGATCACGGGTCATAGCTTGCCAACCCATGACTTAAAGGAAGATGAAGAATGTGGTTATCAGATGTGCAGATAACACAAAGCTATGAGGGCTACCTATTACTTTGATATAGTATAAAGTCAGGGGTACATAAAATAGTAGCTCTCTTTATTATTCCTGTCATTCCTATCACATGGTTGAGTTTCCAAATTACCCGAAAAGGGTGAAATATGGGCAAAAAAGCACAAGATTAAAATGTAAAAGTATATATGCTTCCTTGTTTTTCCATTAAGAAATATCTTGAGGGCGCCTGGGTGGCTCAGTGGGTTAAAGCCTCTGCCTTCGGGTCAGGTCATGATCTCAGGGTCCTGGGATCGAGTCCCACATCGGGCTCTCTGCTCAGCAGGGAGCCTGTTTCCTTCTCTCTCTGCCTGCCTCTCTGCCTACTTGTGATCTCTGCCTGTCAAATAAATAAATAAAATCTTTTAATAAAAAAAAAGAAATATCTTGAAACATATAAAATTTGGAAAAACTTGTCATAAGAGAAATTCATGGGACAAAATATATGGGTAGTTTCCAATTAAGATGCACATGTTTATCTGTGCATCCTGGCAAATCCCTAATAAATTAGATTACTTAAAATATTTCTAAGTATAAAATAAATTTTATATAATGTATATAAATAATATAATATAATAAATATATATGTATATATGCACATATATGTGTGTATGTATGTATGCATATATATATATGTGTGTGTGTATATATATATATATCCACAAGAGCAAAGAGACTGTAAGAAAAGATAACTAGAAAGCTAGAAAGCAGATGAATGGATGATTACTGATTTAGCACACTTAAAAAAGTTGAAATTCAGCTGGCTCCAGTAAAGCTGAGAAGCATCTGATTTACACCAAACTGCTCAAAGAGAAGGTTTGGCAGCACCAAGTCCCCCTGGAAGATGGCCACAAGTGAGCCTGGAGCCTGAAAGACTTCATGAAATCATGTTTAAGAAGCTGGAGCTCCCAGATTCCCTTCTCACTCTGGTAGAAGACCGGAGGTACATCTCTGTAAGGGGTGGGTGAAGTAGTGGATCTCTGGCCAAACTGGAGGACTTCTGGTGGAGCTGAAAGCTGGTGTTCTTCACTGAAAGTTGGGGATTGTAGGAAAGTGTATTTGTATTCAATACTGAGACTTCCTATGACCACTTCTAGTCCTCTTCCCGCAGCTTGACCTAGTATGCTGCCTTCTTCACTCCAGGCAGACATTAGAAAATTATTCCATCAGCCAAATAACCCTGGGGAAAAGACCTAAAGATATGAACATTGGCGGTTCTCCAACTAATGGGCTTAGCCAGATGACCCTTTCGTGACACCCATAATTGACAAGTCCTATTCTCTTCTGTAGAGCTCCCAAGCAGCTTTCTGGTGCCCAACCAAGATGGCAGAATATGAAATATACCAGTACAAGAACAGAGAGAGAGAGAGGAAAAAAAGCAATTTGGAAGAATCAGAGAAAATACAGAAAGAAGATTACTTAAAACATGAAAAATGAAAACTATTATTAGAGAGATAAGGGAAGTGATTCCATTGATGAGATAAGAATAGAAGGCCCCAAAAGAAAAGAGCATGCACAGATTAAAATATGTGCTCTTAAAATTAAAAGTATAATAGTAGAAAGGGAAACCCCAATGGAGTGATTGGGATCTACAGTTTTCCGTGAGTCCAGTCAGTGGAAACAGCCTCAGCTGCCCAGTAGAGACTAATTATTTTATGAAATACTCTTAGAAAGCAGAACAAAAGATAAAGTGTGGAAAATGGAGAGAAAAGGTAAGAAAATCAAGACTTCAGAAATTTCAACAACTGAATCATAGAAGACTCAGAAAAAAACATGAAAACAGAGGTGAATTAATTATTGAAGAAGGAATTCAAGACAAGTTTCAGAACTGACTGACTCTGTTTTTCACTAAGTATCCAGACAGAATGAAATAGATGAACTTTCACAGAGAGATGATCCCAAGATTTTTCAGAGAAAATATTATAAGCCTATATGTGAAAGCCAAAAGTCTAATTGAGTTCAGACTTATCAATAGCAACATTGGAAAGTAGAAGACAGTAGAGCAATGCTTGCAAAATTCTGAGGGAAAATGATTCCAGCTTTGAATTTACAGAAGCCATCAATTAAGTGAGAAGGTAGAATAAAGACATTTTGGGACATTCAAAGTCTCAGAGAAATTACTTTCCATGCACCACTTTCTGGGAAGCTACAAAACAATGCATCCCATCAAAATATGCAAGTACGCTTGGGTGCCTGGGTGGGGTAGTTGCTTAAGCTTTGGACTCTTGGTTTCTGATCAGCTCGTGATCTCATGGTCATGGTATAGAGCCCCACATCAGGCTCTGTGCTTAATTCAGAGCCTGCTTCAGATTCTCTCTCCCTCTGGCTCTGCCCCTCCCACTCATGCTCTCTCTCAAACATATAAGTAAATCTTAAAATACACACACACACACACATACACATACATATAGGAGTACAACTGTACAGTACACCAGTACACCAAGCAGGAAGTCATGGGATCCAGGAAACAGAAGGTCGACAATAGAGAGAGGGAAAAGATTAACCAGGAAGATAAAAGGGGCCCAGGGCGAGTACCCAGGTCTGATTTGAGAGAGTCAGAAGCTCTGGGGAGTTTTTCTTCAAAAAATTTGTTAACCTGAAAAATAGACGCTATGTTGGCTGAACTGAAAGGAGGTTACAAGGGGGGATGGGTTTGGGTTTCTACAACAGGGGAAGATAAGCACATTGCAACCCAAGCAAATGAACAAAGAAAAATAATTATTACCTCCAGGGAAAGTGGAAAGGATTTCAGCAATGGATGGCACATGACTTAGCTATGAATATTGCATTCCTATCATGAGGATGGAAACGCTAAATTCGTATAATCACAATTGTGATACTGGGAGGTTGTGAAGACAGGAGTACGCACATGCATGGTATATTGAAAAAGAGATAGATCTTTAACTTCTGTTGTGAGAAGCAGATTATGCTTAAAGCTACAGAAAGAAGCAATGTTTAAAATAGAGACACATACAGTGAAAGGATAAGGGAAAACAGTTGAAATTGGGAGGCAGGAATTAGGGAAAGGGCAGGGCATGATAGGTTGCTTTTTTTTCCCAACAAGGCATTGACAGGCTTTGTGAATTTCTGCCACTGAATAACTTTGACTTAAAAAAAAAAAACTAAATTTAAAAAGATAGGAGTTGAATTCCATTGATTTTGTATTTAACTTGACTATTCCCTGTTTCTTTTTTCACAGTATCCTATTGTCACTCCTACAAAGTAGGTGCAAAATTTCACTGCACTGAAAAATAGATTTTGTGGGACGCAAGTGGGCATGATTCATGTGTCATTTAGAGTTATCAAGCCCACCAGGTCCATTATATTTTATTTTTAATAATACTTCTATTTCAAAAGCATACAAGGCATATATCATTATAGAATAATCTGAAAGCAGAGATGAAAAAGAGGAAGGAAAATAAAAATGAACCTTAGTAAGCCTCTGAGAAGTGCTTATTAATATTTCATTGAAATCCTTTTCAGACTTTTTCAAAAAGGTGATTATACAGATTTGCAGCTTCTTGTATGTTTTTATTCAGAAAAAAATCGTGGGTATACTTTTGTATCCAGACATACCTATGTCACAAATAACTCAATCTAACTTTGAATGTTTAACTTATTCTGGGCTTTTTTTCCCCCTTTTATTGCAAACTTTGTTGCATTAAACATGCTTTGAGCTAAAAAGTTTGTGTATATCCTTAGTTATTTGCTTACAATAATTTTCTGGAAACTAAATTATGGAGTCAAAGTGTATGCATGCATATTTTTAAGAGTAAAATGCTAAATGGGTACAATTGGAAAATATACATTCATAAAAATAGATACATATTCAAACGATGAAATTATACAGTGAATATCATGAAATCACCACTCAGGTCAAGGGATGAAACACTAATGACTCTCTAAAACATCCCCCAAACTCAGCCACATGTCTCTGATCTCACCTTCATTCTTTCTCTAGAGAGAAGGATTATCATGACTTTCATAAATATCATTAGCTGGCATTTCTT
The DNA here is from genome assembly GCF_030435805.1 of Mustela lutreola. Taxonomy (NCBI): domain Eukaryota; kingdom Metazoa; phylum Chordata; class Mammalia; order Carnivora; family Mustelidae; genus Mustela; species Mustela lutreola. The sequence continues at coordinate 75,259,027 of NC_081292.1, forward strand.
TATAGTTATATTATCTATATATGCAAACTTGTCAGACTTTGAATTTATATAAACAGAAATATACTGTATTCTTTTGTCTCCCTATTTTCTGGAATATTCTGCTTGTGAGTTTCTGCCATATTTTTGCTTATGACTATAGATCATTTATTTTTATGAACTGTAGCCAATTTTGTTATTTGAATAACTTTTTAAAAGAGGAGTATTCACAAAATAAAGAATGTGCAGAAACTAATAAAAAGGATAGTAAGATGAATGTAAACCATTTCACATGAGGAAACAGTCAGGTTTAAACCGGAAAACACCATTTGGGGAAACAGGAAGGCTTTCTTCTTAAAGGTGAACTACCTGATAAATACAATATATGAACTCCTGTTTGATTCTAGATAATAGAATAAGCTTCTGTAGAAATTACGGTCTGATTCCACTTAAATATAAGAATAATGTTGCTAACAATTCAAGTCACCTGAATAAGAAATATGCTGCTTTGGCAGTTATGAGCCCCCTGTTGCTGGAAGTTTTTGTGCAGAGGCCAAATATGGCTCAAACACAGAACATACAGATGGGACTCCTGCCTTGGGTGGGAGTTGGGTTGGATGTTTACTAAAGCCCCTTTCAACTTCAAAATTCTTCTTCTTTGTGACTACTTCAGATACTGGAGGTGACACTGAAGATCTGATAACATGATGTGTACAGAGAGCCTATTATCCAAGGGATGGGTGAGCAGCTGTTTGCAATTTCCACTGTTGACAGACCAAAAGGAAATGGCCTTTGGTTGCAACAGTGGAAATGTCAGAGGAGAGGAAACATGAACAGTGAGAGTCTGCCACAAGAAAATCATTGCTGGAGATCTGTAAAAGATGGGCATGTGTCTTTCTTCAATGATGGAGGCACATAACGCCGTTCAGTGTGTAGAGGCTATGTACCCGTCCGCTTCCGAAGTTAAGAGCCAATGCCTACTGCCATTCCTAACAACTTGCTGGGGGCTGAGGCTCCACGTCCCATCAGACTCGGGTCACTAGAAACAGCCTCAGGCTCCAGTAGAGTGAGATTGATTATTTAGATGAAATATCCCCTCATTTGGCAAGCCTTGTTTCTCTTACAGATTAAGAAAGTGGAGTCAAGAAAAGTTAAGTGCTTTGCCTATAGTCCTGCCTTCAATCTACTGCCAAGACAGAGAGGAAGGAAGGAAGGAAGGAAGGAGGAGAAAATGCCATATCCTTTCTTCCTCATCATATTGCATCTGTCTCCCCGGTTAGGTCCTTTGACTAATACCTTGAGAATTCATAGATTTTGCACACATAACTGTTACTGAAAACAAAATGCATCTCTAAGCACTTGATAAAATCCCATTTTAATTGTTTTCCAAATTTTCATGAGGAAAAATTCTATCTACATTTTTTCTATGTTTGAACATTTGCAAATATCTTCAGTGGAATAAACCATCAGAACTTGGAATGACAATTATTATAAACTATGATTATAGGATATGAAGCTAGAGGAATATTAGATAACATGTGATTGTAACCTTCTTCCATGGATGAGAAAGCCAAGGTTAATTCTTGGATCCTTTCATTGAGCCTTTTATAGAGCAAATTAGTAAACTTCTACCACCACCAAATCTCATTCATTCATTCTTCAATAGCATAAACTGAGCACTTCTACGTGCTGCATAGTGTCAAAAATGATTTTGAGGACCATTGATTTCATCATCAGAATACATAAAATTCTCATAAATCCTTGAACTATCCATTCACATGATATAACTCTGACCAACTGTCCATTTTATCCATTTTGTTTATCTCTAGAAAGTATATTTTTATCTTGCCTAGCTTACTATTTATGTAAGCTTGCATCATTATGTTGCATGCAAAACCCAAAGCAAGATTTAATCATGGTATTTAAATTATTTTATAAATGATTTTATTGATACTTTTAAAAAAAAACTCAGCAGTTAATGCATTCATATATTTCCTATCATTCAATTCCATCAGTATACTTACAAATCATAAGGAGATGTTATATAAGTGATAACACTCATTGGTAAAAAGTCTTCTTATTAGCATTATATCTATTTAAATTCTAGTTTTATTCTATTTGTTTATAATAGGTAGAAAAGCTATTAAGTTGGAAAACAGAACATGGAGTAATAAAATTAAAATGCACCCAAATCCTTAACTTCTGATTAAGAAAACACTGTCATGTTTACACTTTGAGGATCAACATGTGTGATTGGCAGGATTCTAAAGATGCCCCCAGGATTCCTGTCCTCTGGTTATTTGATCCAAGGCTAATCTAGATACTGCTGTGAAGGGACTTTGCAGATGGAATTAAGTTACTAATCAGCTAACCTTAAAACAGGGAGATTATCCTGCTGGATTATCACGATGGTTCCAGTATAATCCTATGAGGCCTTAAATGACAGAAGGAAGGCAGGAGAGGGTGATGGGTGATGAGGTTAAAGGGAGGACAGAGAGATTCCAAGCAGGACAGAGATTCCGCTCCCCGCCTTGGGGGTGGTGGGCCATTAGCTGGAGGAAGGGAGCAGGGAGGGGTGAGCCAAGGAGCAAGTAGAGGCCCCTGGAAGCTGAGAGAGGGCCCTGCGGACAGCCTGACCGCCAGCAGGAAAACAAGGAGCTGCAGCTGCAAGGAAAACTGAATTCAGATTCATCCCTAGAGCCTCCAAAATGTAACACAGCCCCCTGACACCTTGAGTTCATCTCTGGGAAACCTCAAACGGAGTCACGGCTGAGCACACGTGGATTTCTGACCTACCAACTGTGAGATAATAAATTTGGTTTCTAAGCTTGTGGTGATTCGTTCCTATAGCAAGAGAAGGCAAATAAAGAATGAAAAAAAAAAAAGTAACTCTTTTGGTATGTAAATAGAAAGAAATAATGTGTTAAAAAGAAAAAAAAAAATGAGGGAAAAGACAAGGAATAAGAACGCCATTTTTTTTTTCCTGATAGCACATACCCCTCGGCACATGGAGTGGGAGATTTTCTGTTAGGACTGGAGTCAAGCAGGACTTTGGATTAGTCAGCCCTGTACAGCGAGGGGCCACCGAGGCAGTCCCAAACTTCTATTCCAGGCTGTAGGAGACTGTAGCAGAGCTTAATTAGTATAGTGCTCAATCTTAGCACTTTGGAAGCAAATTTGCAATTTATGAAGCTAAGTAGGTTTAGCTTTCCTACACACACACACACACACACACACACACACACTCACACATATATCCTATGATAATAAATTGTTAAGGACACACAGACTTTAGTTAACTCTTCATGGCTAATTTTGGTTGGTTGGTCAAATACAAAATCTAGGCATGTTCACAGTATTTAGTTATCTGGTGTGTGTGACAAACATGAGGCAGCTTAGCTGTGTGCCAACTCTGTGATCTGGGGCAACTTACTGAACCCTTGTATTTCAGATTCCGCACTTGAAAAATGGGGATCGAAGCACTACCTAACCTGAGGGATGTTCTCAGAAAGATGTGTGTTAATAGCTACGTGGTGCCAGGCACATCATTTGAGTATGATGTACCAGGTAGCTCCTGTTCTTTTTAACTTCTCAATGGTATGGGAATTCTAATATAAAGAGTCAGTCTTTGTTCTGTGTGGACAATGAGGCCCTGATGTGGGCGACAATGTATGGGGAAAAGAGAGAGTAGGGAATTTTCAGAATAGGGAAAGCTCAGGGAAGTCTTCCTGAAGGAAGTGGCATTTTAGCTGGACTTTCACATAGGCAGGATTCTCTAAGAGAAACTGGAAAGTTGGATAAGAAGGGCAGTTAGTCAGCATAATACTCAGACCTCTTGGCCTCCTTGGATATGGGCGAGAACCCACAAATTCCGATTTCATTAATTTTGAGCAAGCATTTTACCACAAAGCAGGCTTTCTCAATAACCTACATGGGGTCACCAGTCCTAATTTTGACTCACATGGTGTTATTATTATTATTATTCATTGACCATATTTAGTGATTTAAGAAATCGTTGAACACTTTCAGTAGTTTTTACAGCTGACTAATTTTATTTTTCTAGGGAATTTGCCTCCACCCGTTTCAACAGTCAGATTCACGTTTTGCATTAATGAACTCAATTGTGAGAAAAATTTTCCCAATGCCTATATGTTAAGAAATGTTAAGAAATGTGGTGTCTTCAGGGCTATAGACGCCATCTTGGAAATGTGTGTGGGAATATTGTTATGTCTGAAATAAATGAATGTATCATTGATTCTCCCACTCCTTGCAGCGCAGCATCATGGATTGGGTGGTAGGTCACTGCTGTAATCCACTTGTCCTTCTCCCCACTGTGTCCCAGAGGGTGACATTATTTAATTCCTTATTTATTGGGGGTTTTCAGTTGGAGCATTTGCCCTCCCCCTAAGATGTCTTAATGACTAATTTATTTCTCACACTCCCTGCCCTCTTTAGAAAACTAAAATCATATTTAACTGGTTTGAGCTGAGAGTCTGTTGACACAGAATGTCTCAAAGTGAATTATACTTCAATTCCTTAATCTTCAGTGTTCATGGGAGATTAATGTTAAAGATAAATGAAATTACAATGATGAGACTTGGAAGAGGCTAATGGATATTCATATTTTTAAACAAATATATATATCAGGAATATATATGAGGACACAAGTGCTCTTGAGCTAGAATTCCTGTGTTGGAGAGATTGGAATGCCCTTGTTTCTTTGTAATGCTAAGAGATTCCAAAAAGAAGCACTTTTTATTACCAAGTGGAATTAACACTGTCAAATTATTATATTGATGACTCTGATTCCAAGCTTCAAAGAGGTTTCGAAATCGAGTGTGAACACCAAGATACTCGGCGTGCATTCAGGCCCTGTTAGAAAATACTATGATGCAGTTTAGAGAACACTGTTTTCCATTTTCCCTTCATCAAAATGTACTAAAGTGGACTGACAGCATGGGGCCAGGCTAAAAGCCACAGATTTTAGAAACAGTAGGAAAAAACAGAGCTACCAGTAAAATTGTGTGCAGGAAGCTTAAATTCATTACTCTGTTTTAAAAGACATTTCCATCAATGACTGGTCGATTTTGGATTTTTCCCTGTCAGTTTCTAAGGCTGACAAAAACATAATTTATCACCAAAGCACCTGGATTTCTTTCTTTCTTTCTTTCTTTTTTTTTTTTTTTTTTTTGGACAAAGGAAAAGTTTATGTTTTATTTTATTATTTTTATTTAAATTTTTTATTTTTTATAAACATATATTTTTATCCCCAGGGGTACAGGTCTGTGAATCGCCAGGTTTACACACTTCACAGCACTCACCAAAGCACATACCCTCCCCAATGTCCATAACCGCACCCCCTTCTCCCAAACCCCCTCGCCCCAGCAACCCTCAGTTTGTTTTGTGAGATTAAGAGTCACTTATGGTTTGTCTCCCTCCCAATCCCATCTTGTTTCATTGATTCTTCTCCTACCCACTTAGCCCCCATGTTGCATCACCACTTCCTCAAGAACCTGGATTTCTCATTTTCCTTCTATTTCTCTCCTAATCTGGGTTGCTGTGTATAATGAGTGTGTGTTAATTCATGTAGGTTTTCACTTTTCATAGTACAGCTATAGTGTTAGGAAGAACAAAACTGGCAGGTAAACCTGAAAAAGTCTAAAAACTCCTTCCCTCCTTCCTCCCTCCTTCTCACCTTCCTTCTCTCCCTCCCTCTTCCTTCCTTCCTTCTCTCCTTCTTTCCTTCGATCCTTCCTTCCTTCTCTCCATTCTTGAACTGCATTTCATGATCGTTAGTATGTTGGTGTTGAAGTTAAACAGAAAGTGGTTATATAGTCATTATTGCTCCTAAAATCTTTTTTTTTAATATATTTAAAATATCTTTGCCCTGGTGATTTGCTCTTCTTTCCAAAGTGTTCCTTCTTTTCTTGCCACCAGTGCAACCTAAAATGAATCACTTTAATTGAAAAAATGTAAACTGGCTTCTAACTACCAGACCAGGCATTCGAAGAGATAGCATTTATCTCTAATATTTTCTGAAAAGTGGTGTTTGCTGTTCCACACAGTCTTGTTATCAGGGCATGACTGCTGTCTGGTCACTCATTATCAGTCATTCATAATCTGCCTTAAACAGATGGGCCCACACGCCCTACCCTAGAAGCACACTCATTCCAGTCTAGTTCATCAAAACCCAGCTCAAATGCAGCTGTCAAGGGTGCTTGCTTTATCCCCCCCAAATGCTTGTCAACTGGAAATGTCAGACTTCGAGCTATTTAAAGATCACAAACTAACTGCACTGTGCTCAGTAATAACACAGTCAAACACACGGGAGTTTCTTAGAGCTGCTTTGCTGGTTTCAGAGGTGAAGCAGAGGAAGCAGTTGCCAACCCAGAAGTGATTTCATCATGGCTTCCATGATGACCAAATTCAAAATTTTTAAAGCTGAAGGGTAACTTTGCCAAGAAGAAGAAAGAGAGGCAGGTAGGCAGATATGCAAGACAAGAATCTTGGCCCCCTCGTATTGTCACCTGATTTCCCTGTGAAGAATTCAGCCCCTACCCTGAAGAAATTCAGGGTACTGTGGAGAAGACAAGTGAAGACATGGCAGCCATGAAGTTGTAATGAGAAAGCATTTCTCCTTCCCTAGGAGTGACCTGGGGCCACAAACAGCTTTTCTTCCCCAAGACTGACTGTAAATGCATGTGACTCTGTGGATAGTAATAACAAGAAGAAACAGACTGAGGTAGAATTTCAAATTCTACCTGGACCATACCACTTACCCATTCAATGGGATTAAAAAGGGAACACTCTTGTGGGAGTCAAGATGTGTATGTGAGCGTGCGTGCTTTAATGTTGCTTCAATTACTCTTGCCTTTCTGAAACCATGCATATAGGACTTTCTTATTTTAATTTTTTATGGCAGCAGAAGAAAGGAAGAAGGGAAAATTATGTTCTGGAGGCACATTTGGGAGAGAATATAGCAAATTATTTCCTTAGGCATGATATTCTAACTGGCAGCTGGGCTGACGTAATTCTGAACAAATTTTCCTTATGTTACTCCATTTAGGGACTGAATTAGGCTCATAGTTTGATAGCGGCAGAAATTATAGCTTGGAAGTTGAAGTCAAGCTAAGTAGAAGTGATCAGGTGGGTTACCATGCCCACCTATGATGTATAGAACGTATTTTAAGTATTCTACAATGCATATTATTATTATAAATATTTCAAGAATTGGCCAAAGATTAGCCTCCTCCAGGGAGACTTAATCACTAGTACTCCCCCTCCCTAACTCCATTAGGCATGCGTTTCATGCCTCATTCCAATATTTTTGTCTTTCCCTCTTTCTAGTTAGGGCCTGGGCTTGTGTTTTTGGTGCTTACTTAAGAGTGTAATGCTTGACTATATGGAAATTTCTTGAAAACCAGGTCAGCTCCTATTTCCTTTGATCTACTCTCTAGCACAAAGCATTGTATGCTAATTCTCTAAGAATCCTAATTTTTAAGGAGATTCTTATTTTGCTTTTTTCCTGAGAAAACTGTTTATGGTTTTGATAGGAATGAGTTGACTTTTCCCTTATTTCCAGGTAAGAGATAATGCCACTTCTAAATAATGGAGAATTGCATTCTCTTGGACCCAGACTAAAGCTTTGAATAAACCCAGCTATGACTTCCAATGTGATGTGAGCCGCATAAAGAGAATTGTAATACATTTACTTTATAGCAAGGAGGAGAGTTTGGCTTAGTGATTTAGGAAAATGAGCATCTCTGAATGTTAAGTATTTCAGAGATTAAAGTCTCTAAAGCCCCGGATTTGACAAAATTAGTAGGCAAAAATTTAAGTGAGCTGTTTATAGAGTTGCTGTCAGGAAAAAAAAAAAAATCATACCTGATAAGTTTTTTTTTTTTTTTTTTTTTTTAAAGACTTGATTTTTAGAGCAGTTCTAGGTTCATAGCAAAATTGAGAGGAAGGTATAGAGATTTCACAAATATTCCCTGCTCCCTGCCTAGCATTACCTTACAGGATTTCTGCTTTTTATATTTTGGGTATTGCCAGAAACAAGCTATACAGAACTTTGTAAAAATGGGGAAAGACATCAGTAACTACGCATGTTAAAACCTTCAGAGATTGAATACGGTATTGAGTATGGCTATAGGAGAGGGTTCACTGTAGTATATGTGGAAACCAGGCCAACATCCTTATTTACAATCTATAGTCACTGAAATATTTTCTTCCTCACTACTAGAATTTCAGTTTTAGGTAGAGCAATGAGATCTGTTGTCATCTTTTGATTTAATTGTTTCTTCATCCTTTTTGGGGGGGAAGAGCTTATTTTTTTAAGAATTGGGCAACCTCTATAGAAAATTGCATTTCCCAAGAAAACCAGCTTATTAACCCACCAAACTTAAGTCTTTGCAAATAAACTGTTCGATTTCTTTATAACAAAAACAAACAAACAAAAAATAGAAACAACATTCCAAATACCTGTACAAGGTGCATTAGGGTAGAAGGTGGCCTCTGGTTAGGTGTGAGAGAATGAATATACAAATGAAAAAGGCCAAGCCACACAGGACAAGAGAACTCTGACACACAGACTCTGTAGTAACTGGCCTAGAAAGGCCAGGACTTGGTCAATGCCTGCCAGCTTCTCTTTTTTTTTTTTTTTTTTTTTTTTGCCGCTGCCATCCCCATTTTAACTCAGAGCCAACCAGAGAAATACTAGCTCCCAAGCCAATCACATAATATAGCCTCCCGTACTTAACTCCCCTCCAGTCACCCCAGTCCAGCAATCTCTAATCAGGGCATTCCCGAAGACTTCTCTTTTGTCCACCATTTAGCTTTCCCACTCCCCTTCCTTCCTTGAGCCTCTGCCAAATGCAAGAGATAGTGGTTGACTCCCTTGCTGTAACAAGATCTGTATGAACAGCTTCTGTTCTCCTTTGGGTAGTCTTTGTTTATTTTCCCAAATGGAAAGTATGGAGTAGAGTTTCAAGTTTTTGAAAATAAACTGAAAAAATTCTCAGTCGTCTTGCTAATGTAGTTATTTGCTGTATTATCTACTAAAATACTGAAAGCTTATTTGGCTAATTGCATGACATTTGCCTACAGTCAATCAACCAACAAGTATTTATTGAGACTTGAGACTCCACTCACTATTTAGTGGTGTAGGAGTTACTGAAGCTGCATTGGAATAAGTTGGTATTAGACAGCTATCAGCAATCAATCTTCTGTTGAATACTTTCTACAGTTAAGACTCAGGGATCAGACATTCCTAGAACCAACCTGTGGTTTTTGTTTCTATTAGCTCTCTGAACATGGACAAGTAATTTTGCTTTCGAATCTCAGAATACTTGCCTTCATAATGGAGAATAATAAATATCTGTCAGATAGAATTGATGGTGCATTAAATTAAATAATTTGGCTAAAATGCCTAGCAATATGCCTGATAGTAATAATTGTACCTTATGTGACCATGTATATTACACACCCATCACTATTTTAAAATGTAGGAGATGAATAAAACATAGTTTCTATCCTTGGGGAAATTTCTATTGGACAGGAAAGGATAATATATAGGAAGCATATATGGAGTGGTTGAAGAACTTTGTGAGACAATGAATAATTGTCAGATTGGGTGGCATGATATTTAAGTGCTCAGGTTTGATAGTGGGAAATTAATGTGGTTAGAGTGGTTTGGAAAGAATGTTTGAAAGAGGCCTCAGTGTGGATCTTGATGACTGGAATAGGTGTAGCACAAATTTCCACCCATCGACTATTAAATCTCCCCCACCCACTATTGGAATATCACTCGTGAGTTCCCAAAGGCCCCTGTGGATCTGTGAAGAGCTTCCTTTGCAAGGAATGGAGAATTTTTATTGACAGACTGTGGGAATTATGGGTGACTAGACAGGAAGGGCAGAATATGGATGGTGGATTTAAAAATCAAACACATGCATTTCGATTTACGTATTTTAAGAGAGGGGGAGGTGACGAATTCTACTCTGAAGTGGTATTTAAAGAAGTTTGATTTAGCTGTAGGATGGTTGAAAAGAAAGGTCAGGGAGACTGGAAAGCATTAGAGGAAAGTATTAAATTCTCTGGTTGTGTGATGATCCCATCCTGGGTAAAGGTGGTAGGGGTGGAAATGGAAAGGGGACACTTCAGAGAAAGAATATCTAGGATTCAGCAAGTGAATGGCTGTGGGAATTAAATCACATGGATAATTACTACTTATTATCAATTGCTATGTGGGAGGTAGTATATAAAAGCAATATCTTTGACATAAGTATCTGGCAAAAAAATGGAGCTTATACGCCCAATTCAAAGAAGCTTTCTTGTAAATTGTAGGCATGTTAACTCTGTGAATATGCAAAATATGTAGTTTATAGTTTGCTAAGTTTGGATGGTACTTTTTAGTAAAATCCTGAATTAGTGGTATTATTAAACAAGTAAATGCTTATTTATGAATATCAATTAATATTAACCTTTCATCATTCATGAAGTAGGCTATCAATACTTAACCTTTAGTCAAATGTGAAGTTAGAAATAATGTGGAAGTAGATGGTGCACTCCCTTGAGAAACAAGGAAAGGACTGTACTTCTGGAGTCTTCCACTGCTCATTAGTTGGCCATTCACAACTGGCTAGCTGCCACCGCACGTCCTACTGCGAGAATTCTGCTTTGGGTAATGTTGTCAACTCTCCTCTTAGCCTGGTTAGTTTTAAAATGGTGGATAGGGACGCCTGGGTGGCTCAGTTGGTTAAGCGGCTGCCTTTGGCTCAGCTCAGGTCATGATCCCAGCGTCCTGGGACCGGGTCCCACATTGGGCTCCTTGCTCAGCAGGGAGCCTGCTTTTCCCTCTGCTTTTGCCTGCTGCATTGTCTGCCTGTGTTCACTCGCGCTCTCTCTCCCTCGGTTTCTGACAAATAAATAAATTTTTAAAAAATCTTTAAAATGGTGGATATATAAACCAAGATGTTTTTTCTTAGTGAGTGTTTCCACTGAATCTTTTCTTTTCCACTGAAATAGGTGGCATTGTTTTGTGGTACCTTATGGTGCAATTTCAAATGGTCTTATTAACTCCATGGCCTGGGTAAAAAATCAGGCAATTTTTTTCAAGACTGCTTCATCTCCATTTTTAACAATAAGAATTTAAGTACTTTGAACTTTTAACATACATCAGGTCCTATGCTGGATGTTCTGTGTACTTTATCTCATTTAATCTTCACAATAATGTTGTAAGGCCAACTTTATGATCCCTATATTACAGATGAATAAACTGAGGCTCAAATTGGTTGAAATGACTTGGTCACTGGCTCATAACCAATAAGGGGTGGAGTCAAGATTTGGGCCCAGGTTCATCGGAGTCCAAAGCCATTCCCTCTGTACCCTATACTTCCTCTTAAAGAAGATATAAAATTAGAGATAATTCCATGTTCAGTATGGGAATGGTGAGGCCATTGCCAGGGATATGTAAGCCAAGAAGGAAAAATGACTTGAGCCATTAATATAGTATATGCAATATATTGTATATGTATACCTATTATATAATAGTATGTATATAAGGCAAAATAGGAGGAAGGGAGTTTGGGGTGATGAGTAAACATCCAAATAAAAAGTTACTCTGGAATGTGACTTCCATACATCAATTTTCAAACAACATATATCAAAACAATGGCACTATCCGTTGGCTGTTACTATCAAGAGATGTTTCGTAATCTCGTGTGAAGATCCTGAGAGGGAAACTATGCACCAGGAAGAGTTCCTTTCTTGTCAGACACACTTAATTTGCAATTAACTCAAAGAATATCTGCTTATTCTTTCCCTCTTCTTTAATGCTAGCAGTTCTTCCTACTTTTGCTTCATTTGCCTCCGCTTGAGGTATTTATTACTATGCCAAGTCCCATAGGCTTTGAAGGTTTTATTCAAATCCAGGAATGATGTAGAACTGATTAAATGGGCTATTCTCATCTGAAAAGAACCAAGGGAGTCAGAAGAGAGATTCAGTTCAATACTTGCTATAAGAAAATAAGCCGGCTGAAGAAGTTCTCAGATTAAATCTAATTCAACATTATTTAGAAAAAAAAATCCCTTTGGGGACATAATTCATCAGCGAGGCTCAGACTAGAATGCCTTGCTATTCCAAATGAATTCAAGGTACACCACCACTTTGAAGAGAAAGAATTGTTGGCAAGGCTCATGCATAATAACACTGAACAGGCCTAGTTTTATACAGATATGAAAAGCCTCTTGTCTTCCTCAACACCCTAGGATGAGTCAATCAAGATGGGATTTGTGAAAATTTCTTTTGTGAGATGAGAGTTTTATGTGAGGCTGGGAATCATTCTTTAGTTTTAAAGATAAAGGCTCATTATGGAGAAATAAAGAATGTAAAGCCAGTTTCGGAGCTAATAAACCAAGTAAAAATCACTTCGGCCACCCGACTGCGAACTTAAATGAAGTATCATATCAGCTGATTGTGGTTAGAGCAGAATTAACAAAAGATTTATGTGTTAGAAAAAGTCTGGCTTCAAACCCTATGTTTGTCAATTAATAGCTGTGTGACTGTGAGCAGTTTACTTAAGCTTGCTGAGTGAAAGCATTCTCTTAAGTAAAAGAAGGGTAAATCTACTTTCTTTGGGGGACCATTGTGAGGAGAACATGAAACAAGTATGGCAGGGTGTTTAGACCATGTGAGGTCCATTACCGCAGGATCTACAATCTGTGCTTTAGTGACATCTCCCTAAAGTTCGGTCACCTTTTTCCTTTCTGAGTTCATATATTTTCCTAAGACCAGCAAAATGTTGCCATCGCTGACCTTTGGGCCAATCTTATGAAATCAGGGATTGGCCAAACATTTTGGTTTCCCCAAAGACCTTAATGGCTTCTTCTCACATTACCCTGTACAGTTAAAGGCATTGTTTAGAAAAGAATAGCCTAAAAGCATAGGTGGCCTGAGTTCCACCTGGCTTTTCATCTAATGGGACTTTGACAGAAGGGGCCGAAGAGAAGTAAGGAAAGAGTTCACCTAAAACAGTATTTGGAGATACCGAGATGAAGTACAATGGCGGGGCTCAAAATAAGAGTGTCTTAGTGGTTTCTGGAGACCCTGGTGGATCTTTGAAAGTCTACCGGTGTCTGGATCAGGGGGACATCCCAAACCTACCATACTGGAACTAGAATTAGGTGAAGATATTAGGGATAGGTACCTGTATATTTTTAGTGTTTTTTCTGTTTGCCTTGACAGAAGGGAAGTATGTTTGTTTCACTATTCTAATGTCTAATTTTACCTTTATTGTTTCTAAAGTGTTTACACTGAGTTCCAGGTGCTCCACATCCTTGGGAACCCTTGGTATTTCTAGTTGTGCTTTGATTTGTTTTTTAAGATCTTTGTGGGTCATGTAGCAGTGCCTTATTTTTGTTTTGATTAGCATTTTCTGAATAATTTGTGATGGTTAGCATCTTTGTATCTGCTTATTTTCTCTGTCTACATCTTTGCTGACAAAATATCTGCTCGGATTTTTCCTCCTCTCCCCCTTTTTGGGTGTCATTTGTTTTCTTATCATTAAATTTGGATCGTTCTTTCAATTATGGTTTGAGAACATATTTTGTGCAGTTTCTATTTTTTTAAAATTTGAGTGTGCTTTGTGGCCGAGTCTGAGATTGCCTGGGTTGGAGCTTTTTTGTTGCTATGGTAACTGTCAGTATACCACAGGCTTCAAAATGCTCTAAGAGATACTTTTTGTTTAGCGTGGGGTGGGGGGTGGGTGTCAGCTGAATTGTGGGCTTTAGGTCTTCCCTTTGCAACTGTGCCTCAAAGAAGATCACTTGAATGCTCTCCTTCTCTTGTTCCCACCTGCCCTTTATTATTCTGCTGTTGGTACTTGATTATATCAAGCTTGCTCGCTTGGGGCTGGGGGTACTGGTCTCTGTTGTTTTGATTACTCCTTGGATTTAGGCCTGTGTTATTTATCTGGGTTTGGGGTATGTGAACTTCTTCTCCTCTGCTGGTTGTAGTTGTGGGATCTATGTAATCCCGCTCCTTCTCCAGGCTTCAGTTTTTTCTGTTTCCCTCCTCCGCTGCCTGGAGTTTTTGAAAGTGCCCTAGGGCAATAGTCCTTCACCTCCTCTGTAATTCTGCTCCTCTCCTCCTTCACTCGCTCATGGTCTGTGTGCTAAATAGGGCTCTTTATGGTCTTTTTCTACGAGCAGCCAGCGGAGTTTGTACAGAAAGAGTCTGGGGCAAACCCAATTCTGCCACCCCTGGGAGATTCGCACTTTCTAGCTTGTCCACGCTTGGCTTTCACTAATTTTTCAATTATTTTAGTCTAATGAATGACGGGGGTCTGGTTATGTCTACCACACCCCACTGGCTGTCCCATCGCCCCTCTCCCTGCTTAAGCCATGTCTCCTAATATTTTACACCAGGTCTTGCTTTGCCATCTCAGTTCCCCAGTGGGCTCAAACACAGACATGCATTTGAAGTGAGTATGGCTGATTATGTTGTAAGGGTGGGAATGAGGCCCTTTCTGCTCTCTGCATCTTGGGGCAGAGGCAGGAACTCTGCTTTTTTCTTGATTGTCCCACTTATCTTGATGCATCGTTATCTTTTATTCTTTGGGTTTATTTTGCTGTGTTATTTTCTCTCTCTCTCTCTCTCTCTCTCTCTCTCATATTTCAAAAGCTATCTGCTTAGTTCATTGCAAGAAAAACAATCTCAAAGTGGTCTGTGTGATAAATTACCACTCTTGCTGGGCCTCCAACGCTAATGAGACCAGCCTTACTTTGTGATCATGAATAATCCTTCTGTGATAATATTTCTGATCATAAGGAGGGTGACCATGAGGGAAAACGTGCTTCCCTGGAAAATTATGAATGGTCTATCTTCTGGGTCACTTGATTCTACTGTTGACATTGTCTTTGAGCTATTTTATAACACTGAAAGTAATCGATAGCAACACAGATTAATTCTTGCCTACAAACACACAGTTTTACTTCCAGTTGTGTATTTTTTCAATATTCCTGATTTATAAATGTGTCTATTCCTTGGATTCTCTTTTGAACAGTTGTAACATAAGCTTGATTCCCTTGTCGATTAACAGATAGGATAAAATTTTGAACCTGTGCTCTCTTTTCTATCTGTATGCAAGTCATGATTTTATCTTTCAATGGAACTTAACACAGTTCTGCATTCGTCACTAAGAAATGCTTTTGCTACATTCCACAAGTTTTGTTGCATTGTATTTTAGCTACTGCTTATTTATGATCTCTTATAATTTGCATCATTCTTTCTTCTTTGAGTCATTCAGAATTTTATAAAACTTGTAAATATGTTTTTTTTCTTGCTGGATTTTATTATTGAGTTCTAACTTATTTACCTTGTGATCAGAGACTGCATTCTGTACCTTATCATCCTTTGAAATTTGTTTAAACTAGCTTTATGACTAAGAATGTGGTGAGTTTTCAGAATTGGCCTGTCTGTGCTTTAAAAGGATGCAACTTACTCAATTGCTGGATGTAATATTCTCTATATACTCACTTGATAAAGCATATTAACTTTTCTGTCTAAATCTTTTATTGCTAATTTTATTCTTTGTCCATTGTTTCGAGAAGTGTTAAATATTCCACTAGAATGATACATTTATTAATTTTTTGTAGGTCTGTGAAGATACATAAAATTGTAGAATTAAGCTCTATAATGATTTAATCTTTCTGTAAAATGAGACTTTCCATTATGAAACTTTTTTTTAAAGATTTTATTTATTTATTTGAGAAAGAAGCAGGAGCAGGAGTGTGGGAGGGGGAGAGAGAGAAACAGAAGCCAGTTCCCCACTCAGAGGGAGCCCCACGTGGGACTCAATCCTAGGACTCTGGGCTCATGCCCTGAGCTGATGGCAGATGCTTAACTGACTAAGCCACTTAGGAGCCTCTTCCGTTATGACACTTCTGTTCCCTTTTTTCTCAAAGGTATATTTTGTCTGATATTATAGCAACATAGGTTTCTTTTGGTTGACATTTACTTGATGTATTAGTTCGGTTACAGGCTAAGTTTCAGCAACAAAATCTCTGCCTAACAACAGCTTAAGTAAAAGAGAAGTTCATTTTTTTTTCTAATATGTAATGATTTGGGGGTGCACAGAACAGGGTTTATTGGATACTTCTGTTTTCATAAATTTTCTAGGGACTCAGGCTCCTATCTCATCGCTCTGGTGGGCTCCAAGTGATGGCTTTATCCACTCCAAAGATGTCTTACTCCATCCCTGACTCCTTTTTCTCTCTTCTACAGGAAGGAGGGAAAGTAGGGCAGAGACAGATGTATTCTTTGTGAAGACCTGACCTGGAAGTTGTATAATTTGCTACAGTTCATTTCCTATCAGCCATACCTAACTACAAGGGAGGCTAATAAATGTGACAAGGCATTCCTGTATTCAACTAATATATGAATAGTGCAGGGAAACCAGACTCTGTTCTAAATCTGTCTCCATTCTGTCTCCACTCTGGATCTTATCATTTTATATTCTAAAGGAGAGGTTCTTAAAAGTTTTTCTGTAAGATACTAAATACCTTAGCCTTTGCAGGTCACATGAAGTTTCTGTCACATATTCTTTTTTCCCAATTCACTTCAAATCATAAAAACCATTCTTCACCTAAGACCATATATAAATATGTGGGGGGCTAGGCAGGGCCTATGGGGTGCGGTTTGCCAACTCTGTTTCGGTCTTACATGTAAATAACATGTAGTTATTTTTTAAAAAAATGTTCAGATTAATTCTTGTCCTTTACCTCAGTGGTTAAATCCATTTATTTGTATTGTGATTTCTCAAGTTTATTTTCTATTATTCGACATTTTCTTTTTGTTTGTTTGTTTCTTCCCTGCTGCTGCCCCTCCTGCAATCTCTTTATTTGCCTCTTTTTTTTTTTTTTGATTGAGACTTTTTTTAGACGTTTTTTAAAAAGATTTATTTATTTATTTATTTATTTATTTATTTATTTATTTTAGGTGGGAAGGGCAGAGGGAGAGTCCCAAGCAGATGCAGTGTTGAGCATGGAGACCAATGTGGAGCTCAACCTCACAAGCCTGACAGCAGGACCTGAGCCAAAATCAAGTTAACTGTTTTTTTTTTTTTTTTAAATAATCAACACCTGTTGGGAAAGTGTATACTTTATCTCCATTTATTATTCTAGCTATTTTAACAACCATTCTATCTGTTATGACATCACATATTACATAGTTTCTGGAAAACTCCACTGCTTACTGAAAGGAAAATAAAAGTGAAAGGTAAATAACATCTTTGTATTATTATGAAAATAGTTTTGACTTGGTTGCCCTCTGATACTGTTGCAAGGATCCCCAGGAGAAACTAAAACACACTTTGGGAACCTGACATTTCAGAAACTTACACTTAACTAAAAAAAAAAAAAAAAAAAAAAAAAAAAAAAAAAAAAAAAAGAAGCTCTATCAGTTATCCTACTGGACACATCTGGCTGAGATCCATTGTGGAATCCTCAGCAGCTTCAAAGCACTTTCAAAAGGGAAGGGGCCTGAAAAGGGAGAAAGAAAGCTTAATTTTGCCTTCTTCACTATCTTTTTGGGGATTGACATTTCTGATCTGCTTCTCTGTTCAATTTCATCCTCTTCTGTCAGACTCTCAAAACTGCTTTTTGAGCCCCTCTATCAAATTTCAGCCAACAGTCTCGGATAGTCTGTATGTTGTTGGTGGTGTTTTTAAAGCAGATACGTGTTCTAATTATTTAAAAGAAATAACTGTCTCAGAATCATGCTAGTTAGAATAAGTCTGTCTGTGTCCTGGATTCAAAATTCTGATTTGTTTACATAAAAATTCAGCTTCACACTACTCATAAGTGATGAATGAATTTCTGACTTTTGTCGCTGAAAGCCAATTCCTTTTACTTAAAAAATGATTCTATAATTACTAAAGCCAAGTTGAAGTCATGAAAGACCTCTGAAGTCACTTTATCTTTTAAAAATATGGACAAATGGTATCTGAAAACATCAGTATATTGGATATTTATGTATCAGGCAAGTTCTTGGCTGAGATTTTTGCAGTTAGTCATCTTTTAAACAAACATATACCCTAGCTAAAGCACATGATTTTCTCACAATAAGTCTTACTATTTGAAATTGCAGTGTGTGATTATCTCTAAAAAATGATAAAGCCCTGATTTTTAAGGTTGATTAACTAGGGTATTGCAAATCATGTCCGCTTTGAGTTTGGCACGTCTCCCAGAAAGCAAACTTCCCAAGCTAAACTCAAAGTTCCTTTTCCATAACAAAGATCTGAATCCATAAAATCTCTTGAGATTTCTTGCATCCAAAACAGACATTTCCCAGGGTTTCATATGGTTTTCTGGAAAGCTCTTGACCCAACAAGTAGTTCCATATGGAGGCATCTGAGCTAATGAAGCTTCATTTCCTGTGAATTCATCTTACTTGAGATATTCAATTCAGGCCATTCTTTCAGCCGTCATTGGACTCTCAGCTTCTGTTCCAGCCTGCATGTTGTTCAGGGAAGCCACAGTCATCACCAGTGACCCAACAAAGAATGTTACTGATTTTTTTAGCAGTCAAGTTAGCAGGACATGTTATTTTATCATTTGGGATTTATTAAGCGATTTTGGTAGCTCTGTAATAGGGTCCGCACAGAGTGAGTGGCAATTAGGTCTTAGCTATATCCCATAGTAGGAATATCAAAAATGTTCTGAAAGTTTATGGTTTCTAGGCAATGGGAGACTCAATGTGATAGTGATGTTTTAAGTTTGAAGACATGTATTTCATTTGAGATTTGCCTGGAAAAAGCCCTTAGCATCATTATAGCAGATCCCATCAATGCTCCATCCAAGTGCCCTAGAATCCTTTTGATTTTATCTTTTCACCCATCTCTGGCTTCAGTGTGATTCTGCCTCTAATGGTTGGTACATATGTCTCTCTTTATGGAAATGTTCTCAGGCTCCTGGACCCAGTTTGCCCCATGCCAGAGAGTTCGAAGAGCCTGGGAGTCTTCATTTTCCATCCCTTCATTGCCTAGGGGCAGCTCCCTGCCAATGACCAATGATGAAGACATAGGGTATAGGTGGGAGGAATATAAAAGCCTGCTCCCTTGTAGAGCTCCCCTGCTGAATCAGGCTAAGGTTGAGACTTTGCTGGAAATTATACCAATCCTAGATTCTGCCCCTTCTAACCTGGGTACTAATTCTTACACTACAGGCTGACCAGTTTTACTTATACTTACTTATGCTTACTCTACTACACTGTAATAAACTACACTGTAGGGGCACCTGGGTGGCTCAGTGGGTTAAAGCCTCTGCCTTTGGTTCAGGTCACGATCCCAGGGTCCTGGGATCAAGCCCGCATCGGGCTCTCTGCTCAGCGGGGAGCCTGCTCCCCTTCCTCTCTCTCTGTCTGCCTCTCTGCCTACTTGTGATCTCTATCAAATAAATAAATAAAATCTTTAAAAAATAAAATAAACTACACTGTACTATATTATATAGATCTACTTCCTAAAAACAAAATGATCTAGCATTTGTGGAAAGATTGATAAAGAGTAAAATGACTGGACCAAAATGACTCCTTCTGACCCCAGGGATGTAACTTAGGTAGGGCTACCTGAGACACTGAGAATGTAAGCCCTAGTCTGGACTAATGGATTTAAATAAAAGTCAAGATCTGTTAGCATGAAAATCATTTGTTAGTCACTCTTTCACTAAACCTAGAAGCAATGAAAAGAAATAAGCTTGCTTTTAGAAATAGGGTGGGGCAAGATTTTGGTATGCTGATAAAAGCCACCCAAAAACCTGCTAAAATAAAGAACTCTTACCACAGACTTTTTGGCTCTCTAGATCCTGTGTTACTGGTGAAGGCTCTGGGCTTTCTCAGAAACAGGCATATATCACAAATGTTGCCTTTCTATTTCAGGGGATTCATATCTCCCTGAAATATGATCCTTTGGTTAAAACACCTCACAGGCATTTGTAGGCTTTTCAGGACATAAACTCAATTATAGTTATATAGTATTTAGTATCATTATAGTCATATAGTATTTTCTAGACAGGTTCCAAGAAGATCTGAATGCTTCTAGCTGGACTTTTCTAGGTTTCTCTAAAACTCGTCCACAGTGCAGCCTCTACCAGTGGGGCAGCCCAGAGCAGAGGCTTGGGACTCTTCCCAAGATGAAGTTTTTAAGCCATAAAATAAAATTCATAGAATTACAAAGAAAATCAATGATGTTGAAAGATAGTTCTATCCACAGAACACAGGAATATCTGTAACACCAAGTCCAGAACCCCTGAAGGGAGGAAAGGGAGTGGTTGAGAGCCCAGGGCCTTGGTCTTCCTTTGACTAAGCCCTGGGCCCAGCGGTGAGGCGAGCCCTGCTTCTTACTACGCTGACCCCACAGCCTCTGCTCTGGGCTGCCCCACTGGTAGAGGCTGCACTGTGGACGAGTTTTAGAGAAACCTAGAAAAGTCCAGCTAGAAGCATTCAGATCTTCTTGGAACCTGTCTAGAAAATACTATATGACTATAATGATACTAAATACTATATAACTATAATTGAGTTTATGTCCTGAATTTGGGCCACAACAAAGGGAAATAGATAGTAACATTAGCAAATGAAATAATCTCAGTTGCTAACATTTAAAAAAAAGTTAAAGTTTTTAATGGAAATGCTCTTAGACTTATATTATTTTAATAATTTTTAACAGAGTTTTCTCATTATTCATGTTTATTCCAAGTTTGAATATGGGGCATGGTGCCTGAAGCTTTTCCAGTAATGATGAGGCTGGGTAGTGAAGACAGATCATGGGGGCCATGGTCTGAATGTTTATATCCTCCCCAAATTCACGTGTTGAAATCCCAACCCACAAAGGTGATGATATGAGGAGATAGGGCCTTTGGAAGGTGCTGAGGTCATGAGGGTGGAGCTTCTTATAAAATAGATCCGACAGAGCTATCTTTCCCCTTTTACCAGGTGTGGTCAGAGCTATGAACCAGGAAGAGGGTCCTCACCAGTGTGCTCACGCCTTGATCTTGGACTTCCCAGTCTCCAGAACTGTGAGAAATAAATTTCTCGTGTTTATACGCCACCCTGTCTGTGGCATTTTGTTATAGTAGCCCAGACAAAGACAATGGGGAAGAAGGAACATCACCACCAAGAGAGTGCCTAGACTTCGCTTTAGTGAAGAAATCCCTGATGTGAGGTTGTGTATTAGGTACCTGTCTTCTGTGAAATGTTGAAGGCCATGACCACCTCACTTTGTGGACAAATGCAAAAACAGCTTCTTGTTTCCAAATTGTTAAATCAAATGCCAAGCCGAGTTTCAAGTGCCAAGATACAGTTTCCTTTTCATTCAGAAAAATTTCCCTTTGCTTTTATCGTGAATACCCTTCATTGACACCTTTCCAAAAATTATCTCATCATTTCATTTCATTTTATGCCAACACCTGTATTGTGACTACTATGTGGGAATGCCTCTGGGCTTGGCGAGCCCTCATTGTAGGATTAGAGATTAGCATGTCAACAAATACATTGTAATATAACTGCTTCAACAAGTTTAATAAAATTCCATTAAGGCAGGATGCCTGGGTGGCTCAGGCAGTTAAGCGTCTGACTCTTGATTTCAGCTCAGGTCATGATTTCAGGGTCCTGAGATTGAGCCCCGTGTGGGGCTCCAAGATTCTCCTCTTCCTCTTCCTCTGCCCCCACCTCTCTAATTAAAAAAAAAAAAAAAATCAGTAAGGCACAGTATTATAGAGCAACTAATTTAACAATAGGGATATGGGAAAGCTTCATGGAGAAGGTAATATTTGAGTGAGATATGAAAAGATGAGTGAGTTGACAGATGAAGAGTGGTGTAAATGTGATCCCAGAATAGCAGATAGCGTATGTCAAGGCCGGGAAGGTAAGGGAGTGAACTCAGTGAGGGTGCATGCAGGTGGGGAGTGGAAATGGATTCGTAGCCAGATTTTCAGCAGGATTTGGAGTTTCAGTTTGAAGGTACCAAAGAGCCAGCTGAATTTTTTGGATAATAATGCTGGCTTCTGTGTGTAGGGAATAAACTGGTGACAGATTTTAAAAAATGTAATAATTCCAAGCAACAGATGATGAAGCCTTGAGCTCAGGCAGTGGCAACAGGAAGATAAAGGAGATGCTGGGTCTGAGAGATATTTCTCGGAGAATTGGCAGCATTTTGTGAGCAATTTGATGTAGAAGTGGGAAAAGAGGGAGGAATTGAGGTGTCCAGTATGTTTGAATTGCCTATAAGAAATGCTGCCACATTGTTTGATTCCCACCACCTTCCCACTTAACAGGTGAGTGCTGGGGTGGATTCTTCTGACCATGATATGGTTAGGTGGAGTCTTTCATGGTACTTCTCCTGCCTGGTGTTCTCTGAGCCTTTAGATCTGTGTCCTGGTTTGTTATCTGTCGTTAATTTTGAGATATTCTCAATAATTATGACTTCAAATATTTCTTCCATTTCATTCTCTCTGTCTTCTTTATTAGGTATTCCAATTATGTTTATCTTATCCTTACTGATATCCATCAGTTCTTAGATGTTCTGTCCTGGTTTTTGCTCCTTATTCCTTTTTTTATTTTTTTTTCTCTTCGCATATTGTTTCGAGAAGTTTCTAACGGATTTCTCTGAATGTGCTGATTCTTTCCTCAGCCATGTCCAGTCTACTGATGAGCTCATCTAAGTCATTCTTCATTTCTATGATGGTGTGATATTTTCTTAGCTTTTTTTTTTTTATCTCTCTGTGTACATTACATTAACCACTTGTTCTTGCGTGTTATCTACTTTTTCCATTAATGACTTTAGCATATTCGTCATTGTTATTTTTTTAAATTCCTGGCCTGAGAATTCCAACAGCTGTGCCATATCTGCATTGGGTTCTGATGATTGCTGTGTCTCTTCAGACTCTGTGTGTGTGTGTGTGTTTCTCTTTGCTCTTCCTCTTAGCGTGTTGTGTGATTTTTTGCTGAAATTCAAGTATGTTTTATTGGGTAAGAAGAACTGAAATAAATAGATCTTTAGTGTGAGGACTTATAGTGATCTGATTAGATGTTAGGTTGTGTTAATATTTACTGTACCTAAAGTTACCAAAGGCATTAGATTCCTCTAGGATCCTTGTTTTCACCTCCTCTCCTCACATCAGGCTTATGTAAGTACTCATCCTTGGAAAATCTGTGCCTGGCTGCTCTTCCAGGTAGCTGCTCTGTTACTATACTGGGCCCTGTTGGTGTGGTGGTCAAGCGTGGGGAAAGAGAGCATCTTTTAAACTCTTAATAAAACTTCAGTCTTTTTGAGGTCCTGTATCTCCAGCCTGTGACCTTCTTAAGTGCTTCTTTATTTACCCTTTGCCCTCTACTCCCTTCCCTGACTGCAGGATTTCCAATCTATTTTCTTGAAGTCCTGACTCTTGGTGAGTGTGTGCGTGTGTGTGTGTGTGTGTGTGTGTGTGTTTCACCTTAAGTGAGGCAGGCAGGTTGAAGGGAACTGGAGTTGGAAGGAATTCTCTTCTTCCAGCTGATGAAGTTTTAGGATTGAGATCTTGCATATTTCTTTTATTTGGAGAGTAGTCAGGTGTTATGGAGAAGGCTCTTCCTCTCCCTTTATGGATTCTCACTGGGAGCACTTAGTTGGGTTTCTAGAGAGAAAACCCAGTGAAAGTAAGGGAGTGTCTCTAAAATTGTGACCTCTAGGACTTTCTCACCGTTGTGATTCTCCACATTCAGGCCCCAGCAATTGGTCAACATTACCATTTCACTGTTCTTACAAGTGACTGGTTCTTGTGGCTTTTGCTCCTTGGAAGTGGATCTTGGTTTCTGTATCTCCATAGAGGCACCTGACTCAGGATTTCAGGGTGACTGTTTGCCCAATGTCTTCAGTTCCCTGACAGGTCTAAGAAAAGTCACTGATTTTTAGTTTTTCCACATTTTTCTTGCCTTGAGAAGTTGTTAGTTCCTGACAATATCCAGGCTCTTTATATTGTGAAGCTGAGATTGAACTTTGATTAACTCTTTTGAGAAATAGAATCAGATCACCTCATCTTGCAACATTATCCGTGGTCACTCCCACCAGTGCCTCCTAATTTCCACATACTCTATGCTTTTTGCTCTGAGGCTGAAAATCTTATTTCTCCTCTTCTCCCTTCCCCTTCCTTCCAAGTATTTTCAGTGTGTTATTTCAAATTTCTGTTTCCATCTAGATGGACTTTGTTTCATTCTATCAATCCAGCTTTCCTGGCGACCCTTATATGGGATTGTTCCTCCACTGCCCCCTCCCCACCTCTGGACATCCTACTTTTCTTGGGATGAAATGAAGGCCTAGTGCTGCTTTTAGATTCTAAGTGCTCCTTCCAGCCCCATATTCAAAGTCATTCATTCTAATGGAAACAAACAAACTAAAAAACACCTTTCCTCTGGCCTCTGGCTAAAAACAGTTACAGATTTTTAGAGTCTATGTGGAATTCATCATAACCTACATACTATACCATACATAACCACCCCAGCATTGGACAGGAAGGAACTTGTTTGCCTTGCTCATTGTTGTACCCCAAGCATAAGGTCATACTCAGAAAAATCTGCGTTTGGAAATATGTGCAAAAGAGTTCAACATATTCTTTTAGTGTCATTCTAGGGTATCATCCAACAAGCCCACCCCCAAATTACTTATTTTTCCAAAAGAACATATTGCTTGTCTGCTATTTACTATTAATTAAGGGGCTAGACTCTTTAAAGACACGTGTTAACTTGTTGATTTGTGTCTCACCAAGAAGCAAATAATTTCTATCAAGTAGAAAAGATAACTTCCAACGTCGCAGTTTATTTCCTGCAGGACTTAGCCTGTTTGTATATACCCAAACCATCTTACACTAATGTTCTTTTTTATTTTTTATTTCTTTTTTTTTAAGATTTTATTTATTTATTTGACTGAGAGACAGAGATCACAAGTAGGCAGAGAGAGAGGGGGAAGCATGCTTCCCTGCTGAGCCGAGAGCCCGAAGTGGGGCTCAATCCCAGGACCCTGGGATCATGACCTGAGCGAAGGCAGAGGCTTTAACCCACTAAGCCACCCAGGTGCCCCAAATGTTCTCTTTTTAAATGACCATATGATTTCCCCTTTTCTCAAAGTTTCCTTGGAGCCAGCTTTACTACATTACTATTTGCCACAATAATTAACGAGTTGAATAAAATTGGTGACATGTGTTCATTTGGTATTTGTCTGAGTGTTGTGTTTTTCATTTACGAAAATTACATTTTGACAATTGTACCTCTGAACAATGTAGGTGCCCTGTAAATAATCACTGAATGAGTAAGCACGCAATGCAGAGAATGTCCCTTACACACATTTTTGAAAAACTTGTCCAACTATGTCCTTAGTCTTACTTCCTAGCCATGGAACTGCCTGCTCAGGCAGTGTGACCACTTGTAATTTTCATAGATATTGCCAAATTATAGTCCTACTGACAGTGTAGGAGGATATTCATTTCCTCATATCTTCTTCACACTTCATTCTTCAATATCAAACTTATTATTACATTTTTTTGTCAATATGACCAGTAAACATGATTTGATTTGCATTTAAAATTATGTGAAAGCATCTTTGAGGGTTTTATTAGCTATTTGAAAACATACCTAATGACGAATACATAATGTGTACATTGTATACTTGTTTCTCTACTTGACTGAGACTTCCAGACCTTCAGCCCTCCTGCTTCTATTCATCCTCTCCCTTCTGTCTCTGTGTCTCTTCTGCCTGGTTTCTAACTCATGGTCTGTTAGTTCAACCACCTCCTCCTATAGTCTAACTCGTTCCCCTGTGTCTCTCTCTCCCTGAACTTACTCAGGATCAATATGGCTGATTTCCCTTCGCTTGTGTCCACACCTCATCTGCTAAGCGATGCTGAAAACAAACCAACTAACCAAAACAAAGCCCACATGACCATGCCAACTCCTTTCTCTACAAATTTATGGATTCCTAACTCTTCTACCCATCTTTTCTAGTTGGCAGTTTCTCTTTTCCTGCCAAGAAGCTGTCATAATAACACGTCTACGCCTTCTTAAAATACCTCCTAGCCTCACCACTTCACCCCTCAATTTGAGGAGATGACTCACCTTCTCCTTTAATGAGAAAAAAGCTGTCATCAGATTTGTGGTTGACACTCCCCCCCCCATCCCTCCAATGTGCAGTGTATTCACACCTGTACCCTTCCTTTTCTTCCTTGTCTTGGTTATGAAAGAAGAGGTGGTCCTCGCCTGTCCAAGATTTCACCCTCCTCCTAGGCTCCGAATCCCTCATCTCCCCCTCATCAGGAACACCACCAGTCTTCTCACTCCCTCATCTTCAGCCTCTCCCTGTCCACTGGACCCTCCCATTAGCATTTGAATACACGAAACTTCTTGTTTTGGAAAAAGTTCCTTGGATTCTGTTTCATACTCCAGTTTCTGCCCTGCATATCTCCTGGACACAGCTCTCCATCTTGAAAGACCTGAAATGTTCTTTTTCCTTGGATGCTGGGAAATCTGTGAGTTCTCTGGCTTCTTCTTCTTAGTTTCCCTCATAGCTCTTCCTCTTCTGCCCATCCTTACATTTGGGATTCCTATTGATTTTTTTTTTCCTTTTCCATCTTCTCTTCCTTCCTCAGTCTGCTATCAATTTTGTCCTTTCTCAAGGCTGAAATTAAAACCACACATTGATATCTGCATCATTATCTCCCAGACAGATCTCTCTTCTGAGATAAAGACTAAGTCCAACTCTTTAATGAGCATCTACATGTGGATGTCTGTGCTCCAGACACAAACCTAACTTAATCCACACACACTTCCCCTACTACTGTGAAGAGTAATAACCCCTCCTCCACCTCCATTCCTCCACCCCTCCAAAGCTACTAGGAAAACCATCACTTTTCTTCTGTCTTTTATTTTGGGAAAGGAGCCATGGGGATTCAACCTTCTTTCTTAAGTTGAAACTCTGTATGGCATCTTTGAATCCTTGTTACTCCTTACACCCGTTCTTGGTTATGAAATCATTAGCCCTAGGAATGGATGTAAGAACACCAAAGACAGCCCTTCTGTCTACTGGGATGGTTTCCTAGTTGCTTGATAGGAGCATGGATGTGGTCAAAAGCCCTTCTGCAGTCATTCTCACCCACCATGTGAACCATGCCTCTCTCTCTAAGAGCCAAGGTTTTCCAACTAAGGAAGCTTCCACTGCTGGCACAATTTTGTAGGTAGCGTGGAGACACTGATAATCAACATTTCCTTGTGCTTTATCTTTAGTCTAAACACTGTTTCTGATAAACAGTTCTTTCCATAATCTATCTATCTATCTATCCATCCATCTATCATCTTTCTTTTTTTCTTTTCTCTCTTCTTAATAGGTAATAGATTTACATAATCCAAAAAGTATATAAGGCACAGAAAGTAATCTAGAGTGAATAAGAATTCTCTTTTCATCCAGGTCCTACAATTAACTCTTTCCCCTGGAGGAAAACCATTACCATTGGTTTCTTATACATCCTTCTAAGATATAAGCACAAACACTCATGCAGGGATTTTTTTTTCTTTCATTTTTTTCCTTTGTTGCACAAATTGTATTGAATTTTCTTTTTTCTTAATACATCTTAGAGATCTTTCCATATCAATATATAGAGTTACTGCCTTTTTCTTGTTAATAAATATATTGTATTCTTATTTATCATAATTGGTTTAACTAGCCCCTTACTGAGAGACATTGAGATGGCTTCCAGTTTTTTACTATTTATTATAAAACAATGCTAACCTTATTAGGTTATGATTTTAAAAATTCCCCTTATTGTAGTTCTGTTCATTATTATAATTTAGAAAGTCTGGTTTTAAATCTTTTAGTGATACCATTTTAAGTGGCTTTTTAAAATATTTATTTTTTATTTATTTTCGGTATAACAGTATTCATTATTTTTTCACCACACCCAGTGCTCCATGCAATCCATGCCCTCTATAAAACCCACCACCTGGTACCCCAACCTCCCAACCACCTGCTAATTCAAACCCCTCAGATTGTATTTTAGAGTCCATAGTCTCTCATGGTTCACCTCCCCTTCCAATTTCCCTCAACTCCCTTCTCCTCTCTAACTCCCCATGTCCTCCATGCTATTTGTTATGCTCCACAAATAAGTGAAACCATATGATAATTGACTCTCTCTGCTTGACTTATTTCACTCAGCATAATCTCTTCCAGTCCCGTCCATGTTGCTACAAAAGTTGGGTATTCGTCCTTTCTGATGGAGGCATAATACTCCATAGTGTATATGGACCACATCTTCCTTATCCATTCGTCCGTTGAAGGGCATCTTGGTTCTTTCCATAGTTTGGCGACTGTGGCCATTGCTGCTATAAACATTGGGGTACAGATGGCCCTTCTTTACACGGCATCTGTATCTTTGGGGTAAATACCCAGGAGTGCAATTTCAGGGTCATAGGGAAGTTCTATTTTTAATTTCTTGAGGAATCTCCACACTGTTCTCCAAAGAGGCTGCACCAACTTGCATTCCCACCAACAGTGGAAGAGGGTTCCCCTTTCTCCACATCCTCTCCAACACATGTTGTTTCCTGTCTTGCTAATTTTGGCCATTCTAACTGGTGTAAGGTGATATCTCAATGTAGTTTTAATTTGAATCTCCCTGATGGCTAGTGATGATGAACATTTTTTCATGTGTCTGATAGCCATTTGTATGTCTTCATTGGATAAGTCTCTGTTCATATCTTCTGCCCATTTTTTTATGATTGCCTGTTTTGTGTGTGTTGAGTTTGAGGAGTTCATTATAGATCCTGGATATCAACCTTTTGTCTGTACTGTCATTTGCAAATATCTTCTCCCATTCCATGTGTTGCCTCTTTGTTTTGTTGACTGTTTCCTTTGCTGTGCAGAAGCTTTTGATTTTGATGAAGTCCCAAAAGTTTATTTTCGCTTTTGTTTCCTTTGCCTTTGGAGACATATCTTGAAAGAAGTTGCTGTGGCTGAGATCAAAGAGATTACTGCCTATGTTCTCCTCTAGGATTCTGATGGATTCCTGTCTCACGTTGAGGTCTTTTATCCATTTTGAATTTATCTTTGTGTATGGTGTAAGAGAATGGTCGAGTTTCATTCTTCTACATATAGCTGTCCAGTTTACCCAGCACCATTTATTGAAGAGACTGTCTTTTTTCCACTGTATATTTTCTCCTGTTTTGTCGAAGACTAATTGCCCATAGGGTTGAGGGTCCATATCTGGGCTCTCTACTCTGTTCCACTGGTCTATGTGTCTGTTTTTATGCCAGTACCATGCTGTCTTGGTGACCATAGCTTTGTAATAAAGCTTGAAATCAGGTAACGTGATGCCCCCAGTTTTATTTTTTTCAACATTTCCTTAGTGATTCGGGGTCTATTCTGGTTCCATACAAATTTTTGGATTATTTGCTCCAGGTCTTTGAAGAATACTGGTGGAATTTTGATCGTAATGGCATTAAAAGTATAGATTGCTCTAGGCAGTATCGACATTTTAGCAATGTTTATTCTTCCGATCCAAGAGCATGGAATGGTCTTCCATCTTTTTGTGTCTTCTTCAATTTCTTTCATGAGTGTTCTGTAGTTCCTCAAATACAGATCCTTTACCTCTTTGGTCAGGTTTATTCCCAGGTATCTTATGGTTCTTGGTGCTATAGTAAATGGAATCGATTCTCTAATTTCCCTTTCTGTATTTTCATTGTTAATGTATAATAAAGCCACTGATTTCTGCACATTGACTTTGTATCTTGCCACGTTGCTGAATTGCTGTATGAGTTCTAGTAGTTTGGGGGTGGAGTCCTTTGGGTTCTCCATATAAAGAATCATGTCATCTGCGAAGAGAGAGAGTTTGACTTCTTCATTGCCAATTTGGATACCTTTTATTTCTCTTTATTGTCTGATTGCTGTTGCTAAGACTTCTAATACTATGTTGAACAAGAGTGGTGAGAGTGGACATCCTTGCCGTGTTCCTGATCTCAAAGTGAAGGCTGCAAGCTTTTCCCCATTGAGGATGATATTTGCTGTGGGTCTTTCATAGATAGATTTTATGAAGTTCAGGAATGTTCCCTCTATCCCTATACTTTGAAGCATTTTAATCAGGAACAGGTGCTGGATTTTGTCAAATGCTTTTCTGCATCGATTGAGAGGACCATGTGGTTCTTCTCCCTTCTCATATTAATTTGTTCTATCACATTGATTGATTTGCAAATGTTGAACCATCATTGTAGCCCAGGGATGAATCCCACCTGGTCATGGTGGATAATCTTTTTAATGTGCTGTTGGATCCTGTTTGCTAGGATCTTGTTGAGAATCTTAGCATCCATATTCATCAGTGATATTGGTCTGAAATTCTCCTTTTTGGTAGGCTCTTTGCCTGGTTTGGGGATCAGGGTAATGCTGGATTCATAGAAAGAGTCTGGAAGTTTTCCTTCTGCTTCAATTTTTTGAAACAGCTTCAGGAATATAGGTGTTATTTCTTCTTTGAAAGTTTGGTAGAATTCCCCTATGATCCTTCATTCTCTATTGGACAGCATCTACTCCTTGTCCACTGGAAACAATGACAAGATTAATGTCTTTTCACCTGTTACCACTTTGCCTCTTCTGTTCCCCAGTTTTGACTGATTGAGTCATTATCTTTGGTTTTTCAAGCATTTACTTCTGTATTTTTAAGTACTTATACTTCTAATTAATTGATCGGCTTTCTATATCTTTTGAAATCTTACTTTAACACATAAATACTTCATTGTATTTCCTCTTCTACTCATCTCTGACACTAATCCCACCTTTTAATAGTAATATTTATATTAATACATCCTTGCAATTTATAATTTAAAAAATGTTCACACTTTGCTTTATAGCCACAGACTGGCTTAAATTCAATCCTATATTTAAGGAGTCTTTTGTCATGATTTCCCCTCACTTACTCATTGGCTCAAATCCAACTTCTACTGTTTATTAAGAAGAACTCAGGGGAACTATCTACTCTTTAAGTTCTCACATGTTTAAATGTAATTATCTGCTGCCTTACTTTTTAAACTTTTGTTTTGAACTCACTTTAGACTTACAGGAAAGTTGCAAAAGTAACATTAGATTTCTCTGTGTAAACATTTTGCATGCCTATAGCATAATCACCAAAACCTGAAAATTGGATTTGGTATGAGACTGTGAACTTGGACCCTGTGTGAATTTCACCTGTTTTTAAATGAATACTTTTTTCCCCCCTGCTCCAAGATCCAGGATCTCACATTGTGTTTACTTCTTGTCCTTCTATGGTGTCCTCCAGTCTATGAGTTTCTCATCATCTTACTATTTTGGAAGAGCAGTGATCTATTTTTTCATAAAATTCTGTCCATGTACATTTGTCTGAGGTGGCCTTCAACTCGGTATGCACTTTCTGGGTCCTAGTTTCTCTCCCTGGTCAAAGATGATGCTACTGTCTTCTAGAACTTCTAGCTCCTACAGAGAAGCCTGAGGCTAACCACCTGTTTTGTTATCATTTCTGAAAGAGATGTGTGCCAACTAGACCAGTTAGCAAATCCTTCCGACTTTCCATGAAGCCAACGATGATATAGCTTGTGTAATGGACTTCGGCATTTCTTTCTCCCCATGTGACCCGTAGTGGCAGGTGCAAGGCTGGTCACTGAAATGGAACGTCTGGGTCTTCTGCTGTTCCCGGGGTGTCAAATGAGGCTAAGGGAGATTTCTACAGCTGTTTACTTATTTCATCAATGATGACATTCGTTATTTTGTCTCTCCTCATCTTGAATGTTTTCTGGTATTTAGGAGAGAAGAGGGCAGAAGAGTTTTATTCTTTAATTTTCATTGTGGAAGTTGCAGTTGCAGACCTGTTGATATGTGAGTCACAAACCCCTGAGTTACACTAAGGTGGGTGTGTTATGCCAGAGAAAGAAGCAATAAAACTCAAAAGTCCTTTTTTGGAAGCTGGATCATTCAGTGCCCTTAATGGCACAGTCCTTATTTTAACAAACACCTGCAGAGCCTACTGGCAGGGACTGCCTCATTAACAATGGATTTTTGTCTGTATAAAATACATAATCGCTTGACCTACAAAGCACCCTAAACACAAAAATCTGGCAGGTGCATCCCTGCACTGGTTTGTCTACTTATCAGGAGTAACCAGCCCTGGCTTTTTAAATTAAGCCTTTGGAGTCTGATTGACTCGTAACCTTCAATAATGAAGTGGCAAAGAGATTTGTAAGTTACTGTATTTGAAATACGGTTGCCTGTACCATTTGCACACATTCCATATGGAGTTCCTGTCCCCCAGTGTCACCTGCTCAGAAAACACATATTCCTGTGGGTCCCATTTGGGTTTCAGAGTACATTTTTCTATAGACATAAAGTTGAACATGGGCTTTGGCATCATCCAAACCATGCATTAATTAGTATGCTAATTTTGATTTATTACAGATTAGGTAGCCTTTGTGGTCTTGCCTTAAAACCCAGCTACCATATGTTACACTGTTTCTATGAAGGAATATATTCCAGATCCAAATTACTGCCTTAACACATTAGCTTATTGACTATATAATCTGTTCCTAAATTGGATTCTGTCCACATGGTGAGAAAGTACTAATACATGTGTGGAAAATGCTAGTTCCACGGAGCTGGCAAAGTTATAGGCACAGGAAATCTCTTGAGTGAGAGCTTCACACATGACAAAGGGGTAGAGTGAATATGACAGAATCCAATGAGCTGGGCCTGTAGTAGATTTCCCATAGCTCCCTTCTTCGGTAATTTTTCATGTGGAAGACTTTAAAGCCCTTAGCAAAGGACAGAGAATAAGCAATATAATTTAAATATAATTCAAAGATTTGCCTATTTCTATATCATGAGTGGGAGAGGAGAGCTGGGAAGAATTTGGAGGCTCAAGCAGTTTGGATCGAGCACTTAACTTCCTCCCCTTCATTATTTCTAACTGAAAATTGGAGATTAAAATGAAGTGTTATTTTTAAATTAGCTGGCAGGCCCGGATGAAAGACATGTGAAGTTACATCAATTAAAAATATTAAGGTAAGGAAAGATATTATTTCCCTCTTGGGCTTGCTTACATTCCCTCCATCCCACACACTGCTTTTATCTCCCTTACTTACTCAGGTTTTGACTTCTGAAACCATGAGAATTTTAATCCATTTTAGACTTGTAGGTTTTCTATTGCTGGACATTCAGAGTCAAAGTCATTTTCTTGAGCTTCCAATTAAACCTACACATTCTGACTTTGCAGACTCCTTCTTTGATGCATTCTCAAAAGGTGGAAATGGA
The DNA here is from genome assembly GCF_030435805.1 of Mustela lutreola. NCBI lineage: Eukaryota > Metazoa > Chordata > Mammalia > Carnivora > Mustelidae > Mustela > Mustela lutreola. Next base: position 75,292,326 of record NC_081292.1, read on the forward strand.
TTATTAGTGGCTTATTTTTAGCTGAAAAAGGAGCAGACAGTGCAATAATATTTTCATGATTATTTAAATATCACTGTTATAAGTGCTCTGTATCAATCGCATCCTGAAGACTTATTAAATATAAAGAATACCTATCTCAAGTACAAATCAATTTGGAACATATATAATTGTTAGTGAAAGTAATTACATTCTTATTACAAGGCACGCACACTCCAGCAAGCCAGCTTGAGAAAGGAAGGATATGCAACATTCTGCCCCTGAGATGCTTGATACAGTGAAGCGTTGTCTACGATGTTCTTGCAAAAACTAACCCTCTGCATCCAGCTGTCTGCTCTGTAAGTTAAGGCTCAAGAGTAAGAGAGTGTAAATGACCTAAGTTGCTGCTGTGAACAGCAGGTTGTGTCCAATGTGCAGACAGATGCCCAGACTCAGCAGGCAATAGCCGGTGAAGCCAATGGAGCCCCCAGTCTTGGAGAAGTGCCTTAACAGTGACCTTTCCAGAGGAATAGGCTTGCTCTAGGTTCTGCACTCTGGAACAGGCCAATGTAAGTTCTTCTTATGCTGTTTTATATATTTAGAATTCCATAGTGTGCATGTGTATGTAAAAAGGGTATTTGTTGCACATGAAATTTGAATGGAAACCACTCAACCTGGGTCCACAAGGATGGGGATTTAGCTCTTTCCTTTGATATTAAGGTCTCTGGGGTCTGTGCAGAGATTGTGACTTGGGCTTTGGGCTCTAAAAAAAGTTCTTGCTGATAGTGTTTTATTTATCAATGAATCCATTCATTGAACATTTACCAGCGTTAGTTAGTGTTCAAGGTGTTGGGGCTCTGGCAGTGAATAAAAAAGATAAATTTCCTGCCTTTTGGAGTTTACTTTCCAGTGGCAGAAAGAGAAAATGGCAAGTAAGTACTCAAATATAATATGAAATAGTGATGAGTGCTGGAGGAAAAGAAAACAGAAGGAGACAGAGGCCATGGGGCGCTGTGCCAGGATATTTCTTGGTGACGCAATGGTGTTCAAGCAGGTGAAACACACACATGGTAATAACTTTGAAGTTGCTTACAAGTAGAGTGGGAAGCCGGGTGGTTACAATGGGTCATGACTTTAAATTCTGAGTTCGGGCATTGCAGATAGTTGAGAGCTGAACAAGCATTGTTTCTCCCTTCGTAGATGATCATACGATAATGTGGCTTGAGAAAGAATTACCGAAGAGAACGACATCTTTGGAGGCTTTATGTAATAGATTTTATGCTCTTTGGTTCACAGGAACAGGAAAAAATGATATGATCAGAACCCTAACATGGGTTCAGTTTAATGTAAAGTAAAAAAAAAAAAATCATAAATGCTTATCAGATAAACCAACACTGATTTTATTAGTTAGATGCTAAAACAGGAGTTAATGCCATCATGAACAGTCAATGAGAAAAGGTCAATATACATACTTCTGCCACTCATTTTGTCACTGAGGACAGGCACTCTTGTGACCCACAGCATGCTTCTCTGATGATGCTTGCATTCTTTTAAAAAGATTTTATTTATTGATTTGAGAGAGAGAGTGTGTGTGTAGGGGGAAGGGCAGAGGGAGAAGGGCAAGCAGACTCCCTGCTGAGTGGGGAGCCCAATGAGGACCTGGATCCCAGGACCCTGAGATCATGACCAGAGCTGAAGGCAGAGGCTTAACCCACTGAGCCACCTAGACACTCCCATGTTGCATTTTCAAATCCCTTTCAACTCAGGACCTAAGCAGCACCTAGCATCCGCTAGATGTTGGATATGAGATATTTACAGACTTATTCTTGGACAAAGTCACTGTAGGCAAGGGCTAAATTGATCACTTTTTAAACAGTTGTTATGCCTTTGTTCTTTCAACATAGATCAGTTTGGTGAAAAAGTTCAGCCCCATTGTTTGGTGTCAAACATAGAAAAATGGTTCATTGTCTTTTGCCCCTTCTGTATGTACAAAGAAAAGTGGATGAAATTTGAAGATGAGTGAGATAAGAAGGCAGACAGGATTTTTTTTCTTAGCATCAATTTTAGCATCCTCAAACTTAGATCCAAATAAGGAAAGAGCTTTAAACTTTTACTAAGTAGTCCAATATGATTATAAAATTTTATCTTGATATTGTAATGTTTGGTGGGGGGAACATAGCTTCTTTTAGAAATTAGATTTTATTGTTGCCCTTGGTCAGTATTCTACCTCAAACTAGGACAATACATGCATTATATAAGTGAGTGTATTTAAAATATTCACTCCTTCAAAATCACGATAAATACATTCAGCTCCATAAATGACTAATTTATTCATCTTTGTTCAAAAGAGGTTGTTAGGTCATTAGATGTCCTACAACTAAGAAGAAAGGAAAATTAATTCGGAGAAAGCACTATTTAGAATAAGTGCTACAGAGCCCGAAGCTGGTATCCAGTAATTAAAGAGATGTTAAGAATTAGTACACCACTATCTGTCTTTATTTTCCAAAACGAAAAACTTCATTTCCAATCAGTGATGTGCTCAGATATTTAGGTGAGTTTGAGAGTTGAACTTACAAAGATAGTATTTCCTTAAAATTTGATTCCTTAAAGTCTGATTCTTAAAACCTCTTTAAGCTGTTATCTCACAATCCAATGACAAGTAACCAAAAGCACATTAAAAGAATAACTTGAATAGAAGACTATATAGAATTTTAAAGGTAAATTACACAGCTGCGCTCTCTGTCCTGGGGAATCTGAGTCTTGCAATATGTTTCCATCACAAATATACTTCTCTCTTTTCCAATACTTTGCTTTTGTTTATGTAGCTGGTCTATCGATACAAAGTGACAGCTGGGTAGTTAAGCTTAAGCAAAATCAATATTCTGAACTGCTGTGTTCTCAATTTTTCTTTGAAAAATAAACAACAACAAAAGTTTCCTCCAGAGCCTGCTTGTCTAATTCTTGTTCTAAAGGATTTTTTAAATTTTACATAAAATATTAGAACTGTGATTGGCATGGTGAGTTCTTCATTCTGCCTGCATAGTCTAATTTGTAAGTGGAAACACCAAAGTGTCAAAGTTTACCAGTTGATGATTTCCTGCTTCCCTTCCCCAGCTAGTTGGGTGTGGAAAGGAGGCAGGTGCTGACCTAAGTAAATTCAGAAGTGAGTATAGTCTGTAAGGTTTGGGCAAATGAACCTGTATATAAGCACTGTACTCTAGTTGATAAAGGTTTCCCAAGAAGATATGGGTTAGCAATTCTGATAGCTTTACAAGTGCATACTTGAATTATTCTATTGAATAAGTGGATGATGGATGATTCATTTGCTTTTGGAGTGGTATTCTCCTGTATATAGAAGGGGGGGCTAGGATCATCCATGGTATAATAAAAATTGGACACATCTGTACAAACACATGTTTAGCTTAATAAAGATAAAGATGGTAACATACATATATACATGCTACATATAAGAATTACTTAGAGACCTGTATATATACAGATTAGTAAACATACATATATTTCCTTCATCTGTTAACAGATATGCCTTAAAAAAATGATACCCCAGTGACAATAAGCCGAACTAGTACCTAGATCTTGGTTTCTAAGACCATTCTCTAATAAAAGGAATTGGTGCTCTGGGGAGAAATGGCTGATATGGGGACTGAGCCAGGAGATAAACAAGGTGATTCTGGAGCATCTTACAGTGCCAGAAAGTGAGACAGTGCCAAAAAGCAAGACAAAACAAAAAGATCCCATATACACATAATGATATAGGTATGTCAAAGGGACCTGAGCCTTCTAGTTAGTCAAAACTAGAACAATCTGAACAACAAAATAAATGAAGTAACATTAGATTATAACCCAAAGTAGAAAATAAATATCCATGAGTCTATATCAAAATAAGGAAAAGAATAAATAAATAGATGGGGGAGAATAAGCAAATCTCCGATGCAGAATTCAAAATAATTTATGCAAGTGATTTGTCCTCAAGGAAGGAGAACATAACCTCCTACTCCTGAAATACGGGTTATGGCTGGTAGCTTTTTTCTAAAAAGTACAGTATGAGAAAGGGAAAAACTTGGGTAACTTCACAGAGATAAACTGGACAAACAGTACCTTAGCCACATGGCCAAGTTCAATATCACGTGGTAAATCATGTTGATGGTATGTATCATTGGTACTATGTGGTTTTTTTTTTTTTTAATGGCACTTAATCTGTGATCTTCCACTCCAAAATATATAACTCCTGTCAAATCAAGAGACAGACATCTGACCAATCCAGAATGAGGGGCATTTTACAAAATACCCAACCAGTATACCTCAGAACTGCCACGGTCATCAAAAACAGAATCTAAGATACTGTCACAGCCCAAAGGAGCCCAGGGAAACACAAACTACTAAATATAATGGGGTGTCCTTGAGTGGATGCTGGATTAGGAAAAGGACATTAAGCAAAAAACTCAGGAAACCTGAATCAAGTATGAATTTTGGTTAATAACAGTTTATCAGCATTGGTTTGTTCATTGTAACAAATGTACCAGACTAATGTAAGATGTGACTAATAGGGAAATCTGGGTGTGGGGCATACGGGAACTCTATAGTATCATTGCCATGTTTCTGTAAATCTAAAGCTGTTCTAAAATTAAAAATGATTAAAAAATAAAACCAATTAAATCTTGTAAAAGTAATTCAAATGTTTTATTAAACTTAGATGGATATTCTTCTTCCTGTTTTTGTATGCTTCGTTCTACTGTAATTGGTAAAGTACAAGGAATTGAAAGAGAACAGAACCCTTAATTACCTACTGAAAGCTATGTCTGGCTGTCTTTTTTCTCTATAAGTATTAAGAACTAAACTAAAGTTTGGCTGAAACCAAGCTAAAGAGAGAGCAGTGTACATTTTTTTAAAAAAATGGGCAAAATGCTTTCTCCTACTTTTTTTTTAAAGATTTTATTTATTCATTTGACAGAGACACAGCTAGAGAGGGAACAGAAACAGGAGTGGGAAAGGGAGAAGTAGGCCTCCCACTGAGCAGAGAGACCGATGCAGGGCTGGATCCCAGGACCCTAGGACCATGACGTCAGGGGAAGGCAGACGCCCAACCACTGAGCCACCCAGGAGCCCCTCCCGTGTTTTTATACTACTGCTATTAAAAACGTTGTCCCTGCATATAAAAACATTTTATCTACTATAAGCCTGGAAGAAATTTATACATTTGGTAAATAAATGCATGTTAGGTTTGAGTTATTCTCCTATTGCTGTGGGATTTAAACTGGCACAACATGTGTTTATAGATGCTAAAAATAAAATGTTTAAATACTTAATAATGGTTTGTAAAACTGGTAACACAGATGATCTTTTTGAAATTAAATAGAAAGAAAAAATAAGTTTTCAATACATATATGTAAGGACAGTCAAAAGGTACATTAACTTTTGCTGGGTTTGTAACATACACCAATTTCCTTTAATACAATATTGACAGTTTTATTATTAAATACATAAACCAGAATTCAATAATTTTTTTCTATACCTATTATTTCAGAACATTTTGAAAGATGATGTTCTTTGTGTCTGGAAACATAAAGGGCTGTAATTTCAGACACACTATGCAGTTTGCCAAATAGGTTTTGACAGTGGTACTCCATCAATATTTTACTGAGAATGAAAAATGAACATCAGACCATTTTATGTATTCTCTCTAGAGCCTTCTAACCTATTGCTTTGCTCCAAGGGAAGTCCTAGTTCTTTAAAGAATATGGTCTTTTGAAACCTCTCAGGAAAACTTCAATGCCATCTGTCCGCTTTTTATTTACACTTTAATAAAAGCCTTTTAGTCAATCCAAGACTGGTGACACTTTGCTAGGGCAAAGCTTGGTAAATAATAGTCTCTTTCAGTATACTTAATTTTGCTTTCAACCAAATAGTTAATGATGTTTGACATCTGAATAGCCAGGAAGGATGAAGGTTATTTTGCAGGAGCAGCCTATCTGTGGCCCTCCCGTTCAGGCCTGGCTAGATCCTCAAGTCACATTCAAGGCTTGACAGAGCCCTGGACTGGGAACCCCAGCTCAGACTCGGGCTCTGGGTCTGTTCCTATCTGCTGTCAACACATTTGAGTAAATCCTCCCACTGCTTTGGGAACTATGCTTTCTCACATGAAAATGTGAGAGGTCCCCCTCCCCCCCATCTATTAGTTTTCTTCTTTTTCAGTTTCGAATGTCCTCATAGTACAAATCTAGGGGAGGGAATCCTAAGCCGTTCTTCCTTGTGAGGCATTTGGGAGAAAATGGAGTGTACAGCTGATAAGGTTGTAGGGGGAGTGCGCAGCCAACAGATGAGCGAGTGCGAATCTCATTGCTGTTATACAGTGGGTAAAAGCAAGAGAAAAAAAGGACAAATTTCATTCTCCTGGCTTGTCAAAATATGTCACGCACAATCTTAACCCCTCACCTTGAAGGGTCCTTAATGCAGTCCTGGAAAGACCTTGCTTCCCAGTGAGGGATGAGGAATGAATACGCCATTGGTGTCTCTAATGATATGCCAGATACTTTTCAAATGTGATGTGCTATTGCTATAACCATAGCAGTAGTTTTCTAGGCAACGAAGGTGATGATAGTTTTATAGAATCTTTGATTCTGTATCTTTGTGAAGGACACAAGTCTGTGAAGATAAATCTCATCATTTTTAAATTTTTCTCTTACAGACAGATTGTAGCTATGTTCTATGGAGAGAGACATACAGCAATCTGCAGACACAAGATGTAAATCTCTGTGTGTCTCTGTCTATAAAACTTAGCATTATTTGGAGTAAAAATGTGATATAACTATGGACACTATAGAGATTAATACCAAATCAGACTAATGTATGAATATAATTTACTCTAAGTGATTAAAAAAGAAAAAAAAATTATATGATCAACTCAGCAGGTTCACTGTTCACATTCAGAAATCATTCAGCTAACAGACTTTTCTCAAAGTAGTTGGAGAAGAGAACTTTTAAAACCTGATAAAGAATGTCCACAAAAACCTAGAGTAGTGTCTTACTTGGTAATGAGACTTATTTTTATTTTTATTTTTGGTAAAGAGATTTTTAAAAAGATTTTTATTTATTTATGTGAAGACAGATCACAAGTAGGCAGAGAGACAGGCACAGAGAGAGAGGGAGAAGCAGGCTCCCCACTGAGCAGAGAGCCAGATGCGGGGCTCGATCCCAGGACCCTGGGATCATGACCTGGGCCGAAGGCAGAGGCTTTAACCCACCGAGTCACCCAGGTGCCCCGGTAATGACATTTTTAAGTCAGGAACAAGCCAAGGACAGCCACCCTCACTGTGTCTATTAAACACTGCTCTGAAACTTTTATTCATTGTAATAATAATAACACACACAAAAATAATTTAGCTATAGAGATGAAAGGAAAGGAAAAAATTGTTATTGTTTGCAGATGACATGGTTATCTACCTGAAAACCCAAATAATGTTTAGTATGAGAGCTTAATAATGTCCCCAGATGGAAGAACAATATACATGTCAGTTGCATTTTAACAAACCCGTAATGAACACAGCTTTAAAAAGCTACTATTTATACACTTGTGGTGAACATAGCATAAGCATAGAGATGTTGAATCACTAGGCTGTACATCTGAAACTAATGTAATGTTGTGTGTCAACTATACTCAGAAAAAAATTTTAAAAAATTAAAGAGTCCAAGAAGCTACCATTTATAACAGCAACCAAAAGAGAGAGAGAGAGAGAACACAAATGTATATGGGAACAAACCCAATAAAAATGTGTAAGGGGTGCCTGGGTGGCTCAGTCAGTTAATTGTCTGCCTTCAGCTCAGGTCTGGGATCAAGCCCCACGTCAGGCTCCTTGCTCAGCAGGGAGTCTGCTTGTCCCTCTGCCTCTTTCCCTCCCACCTGCTCATGCTCTCATTCTCTCTCTATATATATATTAAATTAAAAAAAAAAAAACTTTTAAAAAATATGTAAGAAATTGAGAACATTATAAAGAATAATTGAATTGAGAACAGCCATTTTGTATTTTGAAGTATATCATATATACAGCAGAGTGTAGAAAACTGAAACGTAAATATAAACAACAATTCAAAGAATGGAATACCTACCACCCAGCTTGGCAAATATAACACTAGTTGTCTGTGTCTTTGAAGTCCCTCCTTGCCCTGCTTGGTCCAGACCCAGCGTCCCCAGAGCTTGCTCTCCTTCCCTCGTTAACACATAGTTTTGTATCCATCACTATTGAGTTAGCTTTGCCTGCTTTGAACTTCATCTGTTGGAATCTTATCCTATGTGTCCTTCCATAGCCAGCTGTTCGCACATACTTCTAGAATGATGCATATAACCCTAGAGCATCTGCTTTCTCACTGTGTGCTCTCCCACTCTGTGAATCCATCCCATTACTTCTCTCCAATCAACTTTTAGTGGATATTTGGGGCATTTTTAGCAAAGCAAAGATATTTGGGGTGTTTTAGCAAAGCTCATTCCACATGTGTTCCTGGCATATTTATGCAAGAATTTCTTTAGAACATACGCCTATAAAAGAAAGTTATTTGGTTGAAAAGAATGTAGATACTTTCACTTTACTGGCTAATAACAAATTGTTTCCCCAAGTTGTACCCTCTTTCACTTTGATTATTGTGTATTATCACTGTATGAGAATTCCTGCTGCTATATACTCTTGGCCACACAAGTCCTATCACACTAATTTCTGCCAGTTTGGTTGGTATGTGATAATATCCCACTATGATAGTATCAGCTTCCTTTTTCTGTTATAACAAATGATCACAAACTTTTGTAACAAAGCATCACATATTTATTATCTTGCAGTTCTGGACAAATTCCAACATCAGTCTCACTGGGCTAAAGTCAGAATATTGGCAGATCTGGTTCCTTCTAGAGTCTCTGAGAGGAGAATCGGCTCCTTCCTTTTTTCAGTGTGTAGATGCCACCTGCATCCCTGTCTTGTGACTTTTCTCTTGTGTCCCTCCAAAATCTTTTTGCTATTGTCATATCTTCTGTTTCTGCCTTTGATCTTCTTGCCTACCTCTTATAAAGATTCTTAGGATGACCTTGGACTTATGTGGCTAATGTAGGATAATCTTTCCATTTCGGATCCTAACTTCATCACATCAATAAAATCCCTTTTATCAGGTATATGAGCATACTCAAAGTTATGAGGATTAGAACACAGAAACTTGGGAGGCCATCATTTGTCTACTAGACTGGCTTTATTTTGTTTGATTTCTACATTGGGCTATAATTGACATATATCATACAAATTTCAGCCCAACAATTCACTATTTGTATATACTGTGAAATGATTGCCACAAGAAGTGTAGCTAACATCTGTCACCACACACACAGTTACAAATGTTCTTCTTGTGATGGGAACTTTTAAGATCTTTAAGATCTTAGCAACTTTCAAATATACAATATGTATTGCTAAGTATAGTCACCATGCTATACATGTCATCTCCAAGTCTTACTTATTTTATAACCAAAAGTTTATATCTTTTAATACCTTTCACCCATTCATATGTATATCTAAGCGATGTGCACTTTCTCAAAACAATGGATACCTCAAAACAGCAATAATAGGTTAAGACAGATTTTCCGGATAGTGGTTTCAAATATGTCCACAAATTCTTTAAAGTGTCTGTTCCCTTTGGAAGCTACATCTTTAACACTCTGCCCCTTGAGTACTTAGAGACTTACTTCTAGTGAAGAGAATGCAACAGAAGTGAAGTTGTGTCCCTTCTGAGACCTATAAAGAGCCCTGGGGCTCTCTCCTTGGTCAATCTGTTGGATTACTCATTCTGGGGGAGCTAGCTCCCATGTTGTGAGGACCCATAGTCAGCCCTCTAGAGAGACCCATATGGCAAAGAATTGGACCAGAGAGAAACTGAGGCTTCCTGCCCACAAAGTGTGGGGAAGCCATGTTGGAACCTATTCCCTCAGTCTGAGCTAAGCCTGTATGTCAGTGACTCTAGTCCTAGTTGATATCGTGACTGAAAGCTCATGATAGACCTCCAGCCACTTTCACTGAGCTATGACATTCTAGAACTCCCAACCCTCAGAAATTGTTAGATAATACATTTTTGTTGCTTCATACTAAATCTTAGGATAATTTGTTATATAACAGTAGATAAAGAATACACTCCTCTATTCATGAATCGGAAACTTTAGGCAGAAAATTTGCTTCAGCTTCCTCTCTTGCACAGTTGGGAGTAAGAATAGAATTTATCTCATTCACACCACGTACATAAATAGGACCCTCCTGGAGAAATACAGCATTATACAAAACAGCCATGCAGTAGAAATTCCTTCAAATAAGTTGCATCTGGAAGAAAACAAAAGATCATTTGCTCAATTTTAAATCCCTCCACAGTTCTTAAAAACTGCTATGATTTAATTCCTTCTTCAGATTCTAAAGTCTTAACATTTATGTGGAAAACAAAACAACAACAACAACAAAAAAACCAATAAAATCTCAGGCAGCGGTGATCTTGGAGGGGCAGATGGTGGTGGGGGAGAGATTAGACATCCTATTCAGACTAGACCCAACCAATAAAATATTAATTCTTCTTTGTTCAAAGTTAAGAACTTTATGGATGTAGTTACAAGATGCCAACATCATTCTCCTGAATGTTTAATTTCATCTGTCTTCTGAAACACATACCTGAAGTTATGGTGGTATTTCTTTCTGCTACTTTCCCTACAGTTGAATGCTTTCCTCACACAGCAGACAATAAATGGGAGAATACTTTAATAAAGATTTCAGTCACAATTCCTCATGACAGCAAAGTGAGACACAGATCTCTCACATTAGGCAAATTTAAAAGGTTAAAAACAAGATACTGCTTGATAAAATTAACATAAGACACTTCCCAGTATCCTTTTAAAATGAGTAAATCTCCTTAGATTAAATAAAAAATACATGAAAATAATTCAAGGAATTGAATTCATGGAAAAAAACACAGTGTCCCCCAAATATGTCAATAGTGTATCTAAATTACACTTCATACTACACACATTATAGTGTGTAACATATAGTTACCATTATTTTTTTGCAACTAGAATATATTTGTAACCATTTCTTATATTAAGTTCTGTAGAGATTTAAAGTTCTTACATCCACTTAAAGCGGTCTAATATTTTCAAATTTTGGAATTAACACTTTTTTCCTTATACTTTTCAATGTGGGTAAATCAGGTTATATTTTTTGGAGTATAAAATTTTTAAGCAAGGTAATCTGAAAATTCCTCTGGTTAATGTGGATGTGTTCATATTCCATTTTGCCTTCTATTTGTATCTGAGCTCAAGTTTGAAACACAAGCCATTTAAAAAGAGGTCAGCGTCAATGAGATATGAGAACAGCTTTGATTATAGTTATTTCTGTGAAAGATAAAGATAATTTATCTTGTGCTGATTATAGGTTACTTTCCTTTCAGAGCAAGCTTTTAAAATCATTTCCAACTTTATCAGTAGTATTAAATGAAATAATGTTTGCATTTATTCTTCTCGATGAAAATTGACTAAAGATAGAATAATTTTTAAAAACATATATATGCTGCAGTGGAAAGAGAATACAGGGGAGCCTGGGTAGCTCAGTCAGTTAAATGTCTGCCTTTGGCTCAGGTGGTGATCCCAGAGTGCTGGGATTGAGCCCTGCCTTAGGCTCCCTGCTCAGTAGGGAGCCTGCTTCTCCCTCTCCCTGTGTCTGCTGCTCCTCCTGATTATGCTCTCTTTCTCTGTCAAATAAATAAATAAAATGTTAAAAAAAAAAAAAGGAAAAAATACAGTTTGGCATTAGGCCGTCAGTCAAAATTTGCTTTTGCCATTTACTGAGTTACCCTACATATGTCATCGGCTCTGTGAGCCTCTACATCCCCATCTGTTAAATGGGGCTCATGAGAATCACTTCATGGGGTTCTGGGGATTAAAAATAAAACATGTGAAAATCTTACAGCACAGTGGCCGAGTGACAATATGCTTAATAACCAATTTCTATTATTATTAATATTTTAAGTATAGTTACCATTATTTCTTATTATTACTACTATTTCTTTCCTATCAGTTCCCCAGAAAATCATATGCTAGTGATCATTTACTTACTGAAAATGATTTTTATGTGGCATGGCTTTTCTTCAGTAAACACTTCTCATGTACATGTGTGGATAAGGGAAAGTGAACACATCAACGGTTTTGCAAGGGTCCTGCCAATGTCCAGGTTCACCCATCATGGCACACACAAACTTCCCATACTTCTGTATTAGTCCGCAAGAGCTGCAGTAACAATGTGTCACCAACTGGGTGGCTTAAACTGGGGGTGAGATCCTGATTTCTCATAGTTCTGGAGGCCGGAAGTCAAAACCAAGTTGTCAGTAGGGTTAGTTTCTTCAGAAGCCTCTCTCCTTGCATTATAGCTAGCTGTCTTCTCCCTGTGTCCTCACACGGTCTTCCCTCAGTGCATTTCTCTATCCTAATTCCCTTCTCTTGTAAGGTCACAGGTTATATTGGATTAGCACCCATTCTAATGGCCTCATTTTGACTTAATTACGTCTTTAAAGACCTTACCTCGAAACAGTCACATTCTGACATACTGGAGGTTAGGACTTCAAGGTAAGAATTTTGAGGGGACACAAATCACTCCACAATGATCTATGAGGACTGAATACAATATGAACCCTAGGAGAGTCCATGATGGTGGCCCAATAAGATTTGGACCAACAAAAAGGGAAGTTTGTTTCTGAGTGGATTTCTGTTAATTGGTGGGGTTGGTGGTAGGAAGTAGGGAAGGCTACAGGTGTTGGGGAAGCTGTCGGAGGACTGGATTTGGCTGTGAGGCTAACAACATAGGGCTGCTAACACAGTCCAGTATAGTTCACACAAGGATCATAGCCAGATTAGTCATAACTCAGATCATGAGGAGAATTCCAATCATTTAAAATGGAATAGTAGCTGACCAAATGGTTTGATGATTCAGTAGCAGAAAAATAAGCATAAGCTTCATATTAATACACAAAAAGTGGAAAAATATATAATTATCTCAAATGGTACAGAAGAAACATTTCATACAATAAAATACCTCTTAATTATTTTAATAACACCTTCAGAAACTAGCCATAGAAGGAGATTTATCACTGTGATAAGACTTCAACTTTTATCCAACTCTCTGATGGTCTAACCAGAAAAACAGAAATTACTTTATGTTCACATCAGAGGAAATTCAACGCACGGAATTTGTTTCACAGATAATGGGTGGGATGCTGAACAGGGGAGAGTGAGGAAACTAGCAAGCAGGAAGCCTCTAGTACCTCAACACTAGGGGGGTCATGAAGAGGAGATGGCACTGGTACCCCAAGGCTGGGGCACCCCTGGGAATGATGTCACCAGAGCCTGAGGGCTAAGGTCACCCTGAAGAATGGGAATCACAGGAAGACTATCGGATGGGAGGCGAGGAGAGAAGCAAGAAGAATGAAGAGATATCCTGGTTCTCTTTCCCCATGATCCAAGGTCTTTGCCTGTGCTTTTCGCTAGACCCAGTTGGGTCTGACATGGGTATGGGGATGTGCAACCACAGGGGTTCTTTTGTCTGTAATAAAGGGCTTACTGAACAGGAGGGACAAGGTGTGGATTAGAGGGCAAATGAGTTCAAAGCCAAAGCCCAAAGCCAAAGCAGCACCATACTTTGTGGAGAAACTATAGAGAGACAGTTCCATTAAGATTAGGGTGTGCCTGGCACCGGGGTGGCTCAGTTGCTTAAATATCTGCCTTCAGCTCAGGTCAGGATTTCAAGGTCCTGAGATCAAGTCCCACATCTAATTCCTTGTTCAGCAGGGAATCTGCTTATCCCTCTCCTGCGCCCCCTTCTCTCTGTCAAAGAAATAAATACAATGTTTTTTAAAAAAGAGAATAGGATGTGGCAATGAGGCTCAGTATTACTGTTATTGATTAATATGGTTGGAAGTGACAGTAATGCTATAGGACAAGAAAACCATGTAAGAAGAAAGATTTGGAACTGTCCTAATACAACAAATTTAATAAAATGCCATAACTGACAGATCATATGTTTATCTACATTAAAAAAACAATGGAATTCACACAAAATAATAAAAAGCTAACCAAAGTTCAAGTTTGCATATTTCAGAGAAATATATCAAATCATCAGTATCCTAGTGTACTACAAAAACCAATAGAAAGTATAATTGAGGGACGCCTGGGTGGCTCAGTTGGTTAAGCAGCTGCCTTCAGCCCAGGTCGTAATCCCAGCGTCCTGGGATCGAGACCCACATCGGGCTCTTTGCTTGGCAGGGAGCCTGCTTCTCCCTCTGCCTCTACCTGCCACTCTGTCTGCCTGTGCTCACTCTCGCTCCTCTCTCTCTGACAAATAAATAAATAAATAAAATCTTAAAAAAAAAAAAAGAAAGAAAGTATAATTGAAAATAAGATATTATTTACAAAACCAACCAAGAATAATAAAGTATTAGGACTTTAGCTATAAGTGATGAACAAGAGCTTTACAGGGAAAATTTAAAACGTCATTAAAAGATGCAAACTTTGATTAGATTAAAAATATATAGTCTGTTCTTGGGTGGGACAACTCAGCAGTGTTTGTGTAAATATACAGATGTAAATATAGTAATGCACAAATTCAATGCCATTTCAGGAAGACTTCTGGCAGGATTTGTTGCAGAGCTTGACAGACTTATTCTAAAATATACATGAGATATTAAATATCTGTAAATGGCAAGATAGTTATAAAAAAGAAGAACAAAGAGGGGAAACTCACCAGACCAACCATCAATACATACACAAGTATACATAGACTACAAAACTGATGATAAAGAACCTCAGGGGCATCATGCAAATGGACCCAGGAATTTGTCCCCGGGAATCCAATCTATGATAAAGTTGACACCTCAAACATTGGGGAAGTGGTGACTTTTTCATTAGGTGGTATTGGGAACACTGACTCCCCAGGGAAAATAACGTTAAACCTCATTATTATGCTCTTTCAAAGGGGAACTCTGGATGGTTTAAAGATCTTAATAAATGGGCGCCTGGGTGGCTCAGTGGGTTAAGCCGCTGCCTTCGGCTCAGGTCATGATCTCAGGGTCCTGGGATCGAGTCCCGCATCGGGCTCTCTGCTCAGCAGGGAGCCTGCTTCTCTCTCTCTCTCTCTGCCTGCCTCTCCATCTACTTGTGATTTCTCTCTGTCAAATAAATAAATAAAATCTTTAAAAAAAAAAAAAGATCTTAATAAATAAGACAATTATAAGGTCAGTATTCATTCCTACCAAAAATATGTGCACGCTTTGTTGAACTATTCACATTAGGAAGTCTGAGATGTTTCTAGTTTTGGGATATCATGTATCTAGTTAGGAACGTTTGTGTGCAGGTTTTTGTGTGAACATCAATTTTTATTTCTCTGGGATAAATGCCCACAGTGAAATTATTAGGTCTCATCATAATTATGTGTTTAATTTTAGAAGAAACTGTCAAATTGTTTTCCAGAGCGGTGGTGCCACTTTACATTCCCACCGAAACCACGTGAGCGATTCAGTTTCTCTACATCCGGGCCAGCGTTTGCCATCGCCACCATTCCTTACCCCATTTCTCACTCCATTCCTTACCCCAGCCATACTGCTGAGTGCGTAGTAATGTCTTGCTGTGGTTCTAATTTGCATTTCCCCAAATGCTAATGGTTGCACATCTTTTTTATGTGCTTATTTGCCATAAGATGAACTTTTGAGGTCAGGAAAATAGTCCATTTGAAGAAACTTGAAGCAGTAGATCCTGGATTGGGGACACAATACAGTAGACTCGTTTGACTAGAGGACTAGAACGAATGTGAGAAAGCCAGAAAGGAATAGTTTGCTAAAGAAAGCCAGAGAAAGAGGATAGAGTGAAAGAGAGTCTTGAAGTCAAAGACATCTGACCTCTTTTTTTCTTTAGCATTCTATAAGGAAGGCCTGCTTTTAATCTCTAATGACCTCCAAACACTGGCTAATGTCGGTCCCTGTTATAAATGTACAGTTGCCCCCTATTTACCAACTTTCTTTTAAGCTCTGGACCATTGCTGTCTGCATCATGGAGTAGCAGAACTCATTTCCTAGCTGAAAACCTCACTTGTCAGTTCAATGAAACCTTTCTTGCCAATTCAACAAAATGTTCACAGATCTCAAGTCCTACACTGGGAACTTGAGGACCTCATTCAGTGTAAACATGTATTATCTGCAATTTTCTTGTTGTTGTTGGAGTGTGGACAGCAATCAAGATTTCAAAAAGTCACAGTATTTATACCACATCTTCTTGATCCATTCTGATATGAGGAAGTGGTGATGCAACATGGGGGCTTAAGTGGGTAGTAGAAGAATAAATGAAACAAGATGGGATTGGGAGGGAGACAAACCATAAGTGACTCTTAATCTTACAAAACAAACTGAGGGTTGCTGGGGGGAGGGGGGGTTGAGAGAAGGGGGGTGGGGTTATGGACATTGGGGAGGGTATGTGCTTTGGTGAGTGCTGTGAAGTGTGTAAACCTGGCAATTCACAGACCTGTACCCCTGGGGATAAAAATACATGTTTATAAAAAAATAAAAAATTAAAAAAAACAGTCACAGTATTTTTTATAAAAATCTAAAGATTTAGTTATCTCCTGGATGATCTTGAAAAAATTAAAAGGTATAGGAACATTGGGCTGGTATTCTTTACTTAAAAAGTTTTTGGAGACTTGGAAGCCACCTTTGGTAACTTTGGCACAGTCCCCACCACTCTCTAATACCCTCCCAAGATCTAGCTGAAATATAGAAAATCAAAACCAGTAGGGTAACTGTAGAATGCTCCACCTTTAAAAAATCTCTCCTGCTTTATTCTTTTACTTTTCTTGCTTGACTCCTGCACTATTGGCATTTGGTTTGTCCACCCTGCATAATCTAAACCTTCAGACTACAACCTGGTTTAGATTCCCACTGAATTCCTGAGTCAACCCTGCTCAGATCAGATTCTAAGTTGGAAATGGATATGCCAAGCCTGGTGGGAGTTTCACTGGAGTTGATGTTGCTAGATGAAGTCCACAATGCCCAAATCCCAGAGCGCTGCTCTCCTAACAGCGGCAGGGATGTCCTGGCCTTAGTAAGCTTGAGATGCTGCCAACAAAATCTCTCTTTCTTAAATGTTGAAGCCTAGCCTGCTTGAACCAAGCTGGACTTACCCCTTCCTGTCCTACTAGACACTCACATGTGGGCCTTAGGGTCATCCCTAGATGCTGATATCATTTTTTTTTCTTTCTTCCTTCCATCATGCCATCTTGAGCCTGCATATTATACAGTAATGCCTAAGCCAGAGCCTCCATTCTTTTCTTTCTGTGACACCTTTTTCTCCCCCTTTTTCTACTCTTATTCAGTATTCACAGGTCAAATGATTAGCCAAAATTATAAAAGTGTGAGATAATTTCAACATTTAAACCATGGTATTGACTTGCAGTCAAAGGTACTCTGTAATTTTAATGAGTATTAATATCATGTACTTTTAATTTGTTGTGCCACTGGGCTGAACCCATTCATCCTTTCTGTTTGCCTCACCAGCCACCAGTATGGTGCACGTTAGAAGCTACACATATGACTGAGGAAGTGATTATGAGAGGAGTTGAAAGCAACTAGTGGTGTATTTCAGAGACCTCTTTGTAGGCCTTTCCTATAATTTCATAATTTAGTTAATCTCCACTTCAGCCTTTGTGTTACAATCATCCGTAAGCTTAAAAAACAAAAACAAAACAAAACAAAAACACTGAAAATCTGATCACCTCACATCCCTCCTTACAGCCTTTTTTTTTTTTTTTACAATTTTTAAAAATTTTTTATTAACATATAATGTATTATTAGCACCAAGGGTATAGGTCTGTGAATCGCCAGGTTTACACACTTCATAGCACTCACCATAGTACATACCATCTCCAATGTCCATAACCCAACCACCCTCTCCTTATGCCCCTCCCCACAGCAACCCTCAGTTTGTTTTGTGAGATTAAGAGTCTTTTATGGTTTGTTTCTCTCCCGATCCCATCTTGTTTCATTTTTTCCTTCCCAACTCCCCAAACCCCCCACTCTGCATCTCAAATTCTTCATATCAGGGAGATCATATGATAATTGTCTTTCTCTGATTGACTTATTTTGCTCAGCATAATACCCTCTAGTTCCATCTACGTTGTTGCAAATGGCAAGATTTCATTTCTTTTGATGGCTGCATAATATTCCTATATATATATATACATATATATATATATATATACATACACACCACATTTTCTTTATCCATTCATTTGTTGATGGACATATAGGTTCTTTCCATAGTTTGGCTATTGTGGACATTGCTGCTATAAACATTCAGGTGCACATGAACCTTTGGATCACTACGTTTGTATCTTTAGGGTAAGTACCCAGTAGAGTAATTTCTGGGTCATAGGGTAGCTCTATTTTCAACTTTTTGAGAACCTCTATGCTGTTTTCCAAAGTGCCTGAACCAGCTTGCATTCCCACCAACACTGTAGGAGAGTTCTCTTTTCTCCACATCCTTGCCAACACCTGTCCTTTCCTGACTGGCTAATTTTAGCCATTCTGACTGGTGTGAGGTGATATCTCATCGTGGTTCTGATTTGTATTTCCCTGACGCCAAGTGATTTGGAGCACTTTTTCATGTTTCTGTTGGCCATTTGGATGTCTTCTTTGCAGAAATATCTGTTCATCTCCTCTGCCTGTTTATTGATTGGATTATTTGTTCTTTGGGTGTTGAGTTTGATAAGTTCTTAATAGATTTTGGATACTAACCTTTTATCTGATATGTCATTTGCAAATATCTTCTCCCATTCTGTCAGTTGTCTTTTGGTATTGTTGACTGTTTCCTTTGCGGTGCAAAAGCTTTTGATCTTGATGAAGTCTCAATAGTTCATTTTTGCCTTTGCTTCCCTTGCCTTTGGCAATGTTCCTAGGAAGAAGTTGCTGCAGCTGAGGTGGAAGAGGGGGCTGCCTCTGTTCTCCTCAAGGCTTTTTGATGGATTCCTTTCTCACGTTGAGGCCCATCATCCATTTTGAGTCTATTTTTGTGTGTGGTGTAAAGATATGATCCAGTTTCATTTTTCTGCATGTGGCTGTCCAATTTTCCCAACACCATTTGTTGAAGAGACTGACTTTTTTCCCATTGGACGTTCTTTCCTGTTTTCTCGAAGATTAGGTGACCATAGAGTTGAGGATCTATTTCTGGGCTCTCCGTTGTGTTCCATTGATCTATGAGTCTGATTTTATGCCAGTACCATGCTGTCTTGATGATGACAGCTTTGTAATAGAGTTTGAGGTCTGGAATTGTGATGCTACCAACTTTGGCTTTCGTTTTCAACATTCCTCTGGCTATTTGAGGTCTTTTCTGGTTCCATATAAATTTTAGGATTATTTGTTCCATTTCTTTGAAAAAATGGATGTTATTTTGATAGGGATTTCATTAATTGTGTAGATTACTTCAGGTAGCATAGACATTTTCACAATATTTGTTCTTCCAGTCCATGAGCATGGAACATTTTTCCATTTCTTTGTGTCTTCCTTAATTTCTTTCATGAATACTTTATAGTTTTCTGAGTACAGATTTTTTTGCCTCTTTGGTCAAATTTATTCCTAGGTATCTTATGGTTTTGGGTGCAATTGTAAATGGGATTGACTCCTTAATTTATCTTTCTTCTGTCTTGGTGGTGTATAGAAATGCAACTGATTTCTGTGCATTGGTTTTATATTCTGACACTTTACTGAATTCCTGTACAAGTTCTAGCAGATTTATCTATCTGATTTCTTTTTGTTATCTGATTACTGAGGCTAGGACTTCTAGTACTGTGTTTAATAGCAGTAGTGATAATGGACATCCTTGCCATGTTCCTGAACTTAGTGGAAAAGTTCTCAGTTTTTCTCCATTGAGGATGATATTTGCTGTGGGTTTTTCATAGATGGCTTTGATGATATTGAGGTATGTACCCTCTATCCCTATACTTTGAAGAGTTTTGATCAAAAAAGGATACTATACTTTGTCAAATGCTTTTTCAGCATCTATTGAGAGTATCATATGGTTCTTGTTCTTTCTTTTATTAATGTATTGTATCACATTGATTGATTTGCGGATGTTGAACCAACCTTGCAGCCCTGGAATAAATCATACTTGGTCGTGGTGAATAATCCTTAATATACTGTTGGATCCTATTGGCTAGTATTTTGGTGAGAATTTTCGCATTTGTGTTTATCAAGGATTTTGGTCTGTAATTCTCCTTTTTGATGGGATCCTTGTCTGGTTTTGGGATCAAGGTAATGTTGGCCTCATAAAATGAGTTTGGAAGTCCCCCCCCCCCTTTTTTCTGAACAGTTTCAGGAGAATAGTAATTAATTCTTTTTCTTCTTCTTTTTTTTTAAATTTTTTTCAGTGTAACAGTATTCTTTGTTTTTGTGCCACACCCAGTGCTCCATGCAATCCATGCCCTCCCTAATACCCACCACCTGGCTCCCCCAACCTCCCACCCCCTGCCCCTTCAAAACCCTCAGGTTGTTTTTCAGAGTCCATAGTCTCTCATGGTTCACTTCCCCTTCCAATTTCTCTCAACTCCCTTCTCCTCTTCATCTCCCCTTGTCCTCCACGTTATTTGTTATGCTCCACAAATAAGTGAAACTATATGATAATTGACTCTCTCTGCTTGACTTATTTCACTCAACATAATCTCTTCCAGTCCCGTCCATGTTGCTACAAAAGTTGGGTATTCATCCTTTCTGATGGAGGCATAAAACTCCATAGTGTATATGGACCACATCTTCCTTATCCATTCATCTGTTGAATTAATTCTTCTTTAAATGTTTAGTAGAATTCCCCTGGGAAGCCATCTGGCCCTGGGTCTTGTTTGTTGGGAGATTTTTGATGACTGCTTTAATCTCCTTATTGGTTATGGGTCTTTTCAGGTTTTCTATTTCTCCCTGGTTCAGTTTTAGTACTTTATACATTTCTAGGAATGCATTCATTTCTTTCAGGTTGTCAAATTTGCTGGTGTATAGTTGCTCATGTGTTCTTATAATTGTTTGTATTTCTTTGGTGTTGGTTGTGATTTCTCCTCTTTCACTCATGATTTTATTTATTTGTGTCCTTTCTCTTTTGTTTGTGATACGTCGGGCCAGGGGTTTATCAATATTATTAATTCTTTCAAAGAACCAAATCCTAGTTTTTTAAAATTTGTTCTACTGTTTTTGTTGTTGTTTTGGTTTCTATTTCATTAATTTCTGCTCTGATATTTATTATTTCTCTTCTCCTGCTGGGTTTAGGCTTTCTTTGTTGTTATTGTTGTTATTTCTCCAGCTCCTTTAGTAGGGTTAGGTTGTATATTTGAGACCTTTCTTGTTTCTTGAGAAAGGCTTGCACTGCTATATATTTTCCTCTCAGGACTGCCTTTGTTGTATCCCACAGATTCTGAACAGTTGTGTTTTCATTATTATTTGTATCTATGAATTTTTCCAATTCTTCTTTAATTTCCTGGTTAACTCATTCATTCCTTAGTAGGATGATCTTTAGCCTCCACGTATTTGGGTTCTTTCCAAATTTCCTCTTGTGATTGAGTTCTAGCTTCAGAGCACTGTAGTCTGAAAATATGCAGGGAATGATACCAATCTTTTGGTAGCAGTGTCTTTGCCCGAGGTGGAATTGCACCACTCTTGCCAGGGGCTGGGCTAAATATTCTGTTCTAGTTCACCCTTGGGAGCTTTTATTCCTTGAATGCTTCCTGTAGATTTCTGGAGGATGGGAATGAAAATGGTGGCCTCCTAGGCTCTGGCCATGTAGGAGCTGGGAGCTCGGGGCCCCACTCCTCAAGGCACCATCAGAGAAACACACTCAATCGCTCCCATTTCCTTGGTCTCCCTCTGTGCTCCGGGCCCACCTGGCCTGTGACTGAGCATTTCTGTCTTTGGCACACAGCCTCGTTTGGGGTCTCCAAACCCAGCAGATTCCTGCCACTCCTCTGGGGTGGGGTCTCCCTGGATCTGCCACTTGTGGGGTCCCTGCTCAAAGAGCAGTGGTCTGACTGTGCCACAGATCACAGTTTAGTAACCCCTAGCTGAAGGTTTTCTCCTCTGATTCATCTCTGCAGCTGGCTTCCCTGCTCTGATACCTGTGAGCTCTGCAACACTCATACACCCCTCATCCTTCTGTGATCCCACAGGACCTGAGACCATGCTATCCCCAAGAGAGCTCCACTCCTGCTTAGCCTTTGAAGTGATGTGCCTCAGTGGAGCAGAATTTTTTTTAAATATATATTTTTAATTTATTTATTTGTCAGAGAGAGAGAGAGCAAGAGCAAGCACACGCACTCAGAGTGGCAGGCAGAGACAGAGAGGGAAGCAGGCTCCCCACTGAGCAAGGAGCCCGATGTGGGACTCGGTCCCAGGATGCTGGGATCATGACCTGAGCTGAAGGCAGCTGCTTAACCAACCGAGCCACCCAGGCATCCCAGTGGAGCAGACTTTTAAAAGTTTTGATTTTGTGCTGTGTTGCTTTGCTGCTTGCTGGGAGCTGGCCCCTCCCCCTACGGTTTATCTTTTCTGCAGATCCTACCTTTCAGAAAGTGGTTGATTTTCTGTTCCTAGAACTGCAGTTCTTCTCTTCAATCTCTTGTTGAATTTATAGGTGTTCGGAATGGTTTGGTAACTATCTAACTGAACTCCTGTGACCTGATGTTGTCTCAGTCTGCTACTCCTCAACCATCTTGACTCTTCTCCCTCCTTAAAGACTTTTTAATGGCTTCTTATTGCCCTGAAATACCACTTGGCCTGCTGTTTTATAATCCTGTGCCTAGCATTCCACCTCTATGTTATTGGTTGTTCTCTTCCTTCTCCATCTTCCTCCTCATCCCCAGCCCCTTAACTCCATCTTAACCATCCTTTACAACCTTAACATCCTTAACCTTAACCATCCTTAACACCCTTAACCACCTCCTTAACCTCCTATCCTTCAAAGTCTCCACATCAATCACCTCTTTGGGAACAGTCTATCTGAATAGTCCATCAGAAAAATTTTATAATTCCTTTTGAGGTTGATTTGTATCAATAAGCTGACATCACATCATGAACGACACCAAACAAGCTCAGAGTAAGCAGCTTAAAATAATCACTGTTTTTTCTCTCCCCATGATTGGACTGGATGGTCTTTCTGGATTGAAATGGCTAATCTCTAGTGAGTTCTGTGAGCAGCTGGAGTCTGGAAAATCTAGGATGGTGTCACTCACATGTTGGACTATTGATAGGTTGCTGGGTGAGGCATGTTGGTTCCTTTCCATGTGACCCTTCTTCCTCACTTAGGCAAGCTCAGGGTCATTTACATGGTGGTCCTAACACATCAACTGCAGCAAGAGAGTGAGCTTCAGGTCCTAGGCTGTGTCATGCATTCATAGTTCTGCTACCCAAAACAGATTTCACAGTAAATGAAATAAATCAATGAGAAATGAGTGAAATTGATTATTATTTTTTTAAAAAATTTTAAAATATTTTATTTATTGACTTGACAGAGAGACAGAAAGAGAGGGAACACAAGCAGGGGAAGTGGGAGAGGGAGAAGCAGGCCCCCTATAGATCAATGATCCAGATGTGGGGCTCCATTCAAGGACTCTGGGATCATGACTTGAGTCAAAGGCAGATACTTAACAACTGAGCCATCCAGGAACCCTGAAATTGATCATTATTTTTAAAGAAAAACACAACCTCCCCAAATTGACCTCAGTAGGGAGAGAGAGTCTAAACAGACAAATTACAGTGGAACAAAGAAATTAAAGAGCCCCTCCAACCAAAATGGCCCATACAGCTTTTCAGGGTATTTCTATCAAACTGTTAAAGAGAAAATAATCCCAATTTTACTGAAAACAGTATATAGAAGATGGGACATTTTCAAATTATATATATACAGTGAGTATTACATTGTTCCCCAAACTGATGAAGATTGCAATTTTTACATTACAGACCAATATCACTTATTAATTTGATGTAAAGATTATAAATTATCAGCAAATATAATCCAACAGGATATTAAAATTAAGAAACGATGACTAACTAGCTTTTATTCCAGAAATGCAAAGATAGATCAATATTAGACAATCCATTTTTATAATCCATCATATTAATAGAGTTTAGGAGAAAATGATGATTGCCTTTGTAGTCACAAAAAATGTATTTGATAAGATTCAATACCCATTCATATGAAAAAGAATAAATGAAGTAGAAACTAATGGATACTTCCTGAACTTATACTATGCATGGTGTGTGTGTGTGTGTGTACGTGCACATATGTTTGTTTGTGTGTACTTCATCCCCAAAACCTTCATTTTACTTAATTGAGAAATACCAGAAGCTTTCTTGTTAACGTGAGAGGGGAAAAGTCTTCTCTTAACATTATGTTAGAACTACTCAATGCAATTAGATGAAAATAGAGCAATTAGAGGCCTAAGAATTGGGAAGAAAAAGATAAAACTGTCTGTACTTGTAGATGATATGATTATCTATATTTTAAAAATCTCAGAGAGTAAAAGGAAGCTACTTTATGTAATAACATTATTTAGTTTTAAAAAAAAAAAAAAACCTTAGAAAGTACAGGTTACCAAAAGCTTCATACATTCATATGTTCAAATACAAACCAGTCATAAAATATAATATAATGAAAGATTATGTTTTGTTGTCATAAACAAATAAGCAAATGCACAATTCTTGAGGAGGAAAACTATAAACACAACAAGGGAGTTGAATAGATGGAAGGGAGTACCATGTTTATAATTAACATGATTTACTATCATGAGGATGTCAGTTATTCTTAAAAACAATTTATGTGTTTAATATCCTCTGTATAAATATCCCATCAGAAATTTGGGGGGGGGGGCAGTGGCTTTCATTTGTAAGAAAATAAGCAGGAATAGTTGGAAAATCCTGCAGAAGGAGAAGAGCAACAGATTGGCCTGTTCCCTGCAAAATATTGAGAGATAATAAAAAGCTTCTGTGATTAAAGTTTGATTTTACTTTTTTTCAGACTGAATGATGGAACAAAATGGAAAATCTATTAACAGATTGAATTCCATAATAGTATTTAGCAATAGCACAAATGCAGTATTTTAAATAAAAGTGTAATAGAAGGACTTTTAATAACTAGCACTAGGATTACTGAAAAAACTATACTATAAAATAGATCTATTTGCTATATTGAACTCCAGAGTAATTTTAAACATATCAGAGACTTATGTATAAAAATATGACATCAAACAAGTACTAGGCAAAAATACAGGTGAATTTCTCTGTAACTTAGTAGTGAGGAAAAGTTAATCTTAAGTATGACTCAAAACTCAGAAATAATAAGAGAAAAGATGGATAAATTTTACTACATTGAAAGATCACTGTGTGTGATAATCACCGCCTTGTCAAAACAAAACCAAACAGCAAGAAAAACATGGGCCAAGGAAAATGAAGACACTGCAAAAATATTTTCAGCACATTCACAAAATATTAGTTAAATTTTTTAAAGATTTTATTTATTTATTTGAGAGAGAGAGAAAGTGAGTGAAAGAGTGAGCCAGAGCATGGGGAGGGACAGAGGGAAGGCAGAGGGAGAAACAGACTCCCCATTGAGAAGGGAGCCTGGGCTCTATCCCAGGACCCTGAGATCATGACCCGAGCCAAAGGGAGACACTTAACAGACTGAGCCACCCAGGTGCCCTTCACAAAATATTAGATTTCCTAACACAGAAAAACTTCTCAAAATAGAGAAAAGGAAGCAAATAACTATATTGAAAAAATTGTGCTACAGAGATGGACACTGCATGTAGAGAAAACAAGGTTTGAACATTTCTCAGCCATATGGAAAGCATTGTTTACAATGGGAAAAATGCAAATTGAAACAGCTATGGGATATAGTTTCTCACTTATTAGATTGCAAAACTCCAAAAGATTAAAGTAATCTGTTGGTAAAAAAAATAAATAAATAAAATAATAATAATAATAATAATCTGTTGGTAGATTATGTAGAAACAGGGAACCTCAATAGGACTGTAAAACTGTACAGTTATCTATGGAAGAGAATTTGGCATTGTCTGGAAGAATTATATAAGCATTTTTCTTTTCTTTTTGGACCTAATGGTGGTCTGTTTGAATAAACTAGGCATATTTACCTCATGGAATACTATGTATTTTTTTAAACAGAATGAGGACTATCTCTGTATACTACTTTAGATCAAGTTCTATATATTTTTTATGAGAAAAAGTAAGATGAATAAATTCATGTATACTACAATCTAAGAAGGGAATATATATTCACACATATATGCACACACTTACCTTTATATTAAATTCTTATATTTATTCTCATATTAAAAATGTAGTAATTTACATTTATATTTTATAATCTATATATTTTACTTTATAATTTATATATTTATATTTATTTATTCCTATATCTTTAATATAGGAATAAATCATATATCGAAATTCTAAAAGCTACCCAAAGTAGGAGGGAGAAAATGGAGTGGAAGGGACATGAATGGAAGCTAATTTTTTTTTTTTTTTTTCAGTTGTAATGACACCAGTTTTAATGACTCGCTTTGTAATCCCAGTACACTCTTCAACTAACTCAAAATCTTGGAAAAACTCCTAGTAAAAAGTCCCTGTTTCAAAGTTGAATCATTTAAAGTCTAAATCGGTATACTTTACCTATAACAAACATCGACGATCACTACCAAATACCAAATTGTCATAATGAGAGGTTATTAGAATACCTGTTATTTCACAAGGGAAATTAAGGGATGATTCAATCATCCATAGAATAAGTGCCCTTAGTATTTTTTCTCGGGTCATAAATATGGAAGAAATGTTTTTTGTTATTGTTGTTGTTGTTTTTGTTTCCCTTAGCAAGTATGTGGAAGCTAATTATTTTTAATATGTCTTACTTTGTAGAAGATTTGATTTTATAATTATAAAACAATGTAGATATTTTATATAATTAGAAAAGAGAATTAATTTTAAAAAGCAGCCCTCAGAAGTCAGAAGTAAAGTGAGACAAATGAACTTAACTGATTATTAGGTTGATGGCATTCTGAAAGTAATTATTCCAAGCCCTTTACAACACAGTACTTTAGCTGTACATCCTTAGTGGAATACACACTAAGGACAAAAATATTGCTCCCTCCCTGGATCTTAAATGTTTGATGGTTATATCAGTTTGTTCTGAGACCACGTGTGTGTAGTGTGTAATGGAACAGATGAGCTAATTTGCTTTTTGACATTACGAACTGGAATTTTCAGAGTGTGAAGACATGTAAGATGGATCAGATTCTGTAGAAAATCTTGTAGAGCTGATTTTGAATTTAAAATTTTAGTATAAATTTATGGCATTTTCTGTCTTAAAATATATGTTTTTCTCACTTCTTCCATTAAAAAAAGAAATTTTGGAAAAAATGTCCAACTCTGCTACAATGAAAACCCCCAGGAAGCAATTTGTCCAAGAAACTAAAGCTTCTTGGGAAATGGCAGGGTCCAGGTCCAAGATAGGAAATTAATGATGAGCCTTGAATATCTTGTCATAACAGAACAAAGGAAGCATCCAAAATTACTAGGGTCAAGGCACAGAGATTCAGGACCCAACTTGGAGAGATTGCCACAGACCAAAGATGGGACAATTTGAGAATCCAGAAGCACAATGGTTTATGGGTTGAAGCGTATCAAGTAACCAAGCCTAATTTAAACATTGATCTATCAATATATGCCAGGTATGGAGTCAGAAGACCTTGATCAATGACACCACATGATAAAATCAGGAAAACCTAGATAATGAGAAATCTCTAGGGCTCATGGTTCTGTCTTTTCCACAATAATAATATAATTACAGGAGAGAAAAAAATTGAGGAAGTATCTATAAGTAAAAGAGACATGATCCGTACAGATCAATGGTAATCAGTGTATAGCTCTTGTTTGAATATCAATACAAACAAAGAACTAACAAAAATAAGATGGAAACTCAAGGAAATTAGAATGCTGATTGGATTTTTGGTAATATTAGGGAAATACATTTGTCAATTTTTGCCTATGTTTAAATGAGGAATTTCTCTCATTTAGAGGCATATACAAAAACAATTACACCCCATGTGGGCATGATGTCTGGGATTTTCTTAAAAGAATTTGAAGTGGATTGAAGTGAACTTATGTAAAGAAATAAAGCGTGAGTTGACCATGTTGAGACTGGGTGGCAGGTACACTGGGGTTCATACTGCCTATTTCTATCTCTGTTCACAAATTTCCATGATAAAAAGTCAAGAATCTGGATAAAAATGATTAAAAAGAAAGATGATATCCATTACAATGCTTTTCGACTCTCAAGGCAGTGCGCCCTTTTCCTCCCATCCTCATTTCACTAAATCTGAACAAGTTCATGACCTTGATTAATTTTTTGATGAGAGATTATCTGTGCAATTGCCTTAATGGTATTTATTCCCTTAACACAGAATTTCTTTGAAAGCCACTTTGCATAGAATACTGATATTAGTCAGGAACACTTTTGTCATTCATAGTAGGTTTTTTATCTGGGTTTCTTTTATCTTCTTAATATGAGCACATCTTGGCAAGATCTTAAAATTATTTGAATAAAACAGACAGCTTTTAAATTACCATCCTGTAATATCTTTTTAAACTCTCCAAAAGCAGAAACATAAACATTAGGCATGCTAAAATCCCATGCTTCTTATATGTATTAGTGAGGCTAGTCTAGTTTTTATTGTGATTACATGCAGCTTGAACAATTCTGTGGCTTAAAAAAGGTATATGTTTTGCACATGCTATACTTCCCTTTGGATCGGCTGGGGGCTTTGCTCATCGTAGCTGCTTAAGAGCTCAGG
Organism: Mustela lutreola; assembly: GCF_030435805.1. Lineage (NCBI taxonomy): Eukaryota > Metazoa > Chordata > Mammalia > Carnivora > Mustelidae > Mustela > Mustela lutreola. Next base: position 75,321,242 of record NC_081292.1, read on the forward strand.
TTGATGGAGGCTCCATCTTCACTGAATTTTGTGCAACCCAGTGGTAAGGGAAAAGAAATCATGGTGATCTGTAATCTGACTCTTAAGGATCTGCATGGAAGTGAGAGGAGTCACTTCTCACCTCTTACTAGCAAAGCAAATTATGAAGCCACACTTCAGTGCAGTGTGGTGAGGTGAGTAAACCCCTTGCAGAAAAGGCATCTAATATTATTGCTATTAATACAACCCATGCCACATACAAATATTCTTTGAATGCCAACAATTGCTGGGGAACTGGATGGCCCAGTCAGTTAAGTGTCTGCCTTTGATGTAGAGAAAGGGGAACCCTCTTACACTGTTGGTGGAAATGCAAGTTGGTGCAGCCTCTTTGGAAAACAGTGTGGAGATTCCTCAAGAAATTAAAAATAGAGCTTCCCTATGACCCTGCCATTGCACTACTGGGTATTTACCCCAAAGATACAGATGTAGTGAAAAGAAGGGCCATCTGTACCCCAGTGTTTATAGCAGCAATGGCCACGGTCGCCAAACTATGAAAAGAACCAAGATGCCCTTCAATGGACGAATGGATAAGGAAGATGTGGTCCATATACACTATGGAGTATTATGCCTCCATCAGAAAGGACGAATACCCAACTTTTGTAGCAACATGGACGGGACTGGAAGAGATTATGCTGAGTGAAATAAGTCAAGCAGAGAGAGTCAATTGTCATATGGGTTCACTTATTTGTGGAGCATGACAAATAACATGGAGGACAAGGGGAGATGGAGAAGAGAAGGGAGTTGAGGGAAATTGGAAGGGGAGGTGAACCATGAGAGACTATGGACTCTGAAAAACAACCTGAGGGTTTTGAAGGGTTGGGGGGTGGGAGGTTGGGGGAACCAGGTGGTGGGTATTAGGGAGGGCACGGAATGCATGGAGCACTGGGTGTGGTGCAAAAATAATGAATACTGTTACGCTGAAAAGAAATAAAAAATTAAAAAAAAAAGTGTCTGCCTTTGGCTCAGGTTGTGATCAGGTTGTGTTGGGATTGAGCCCTGTGTCAGGCTCTCTGCTCAGAATGGAGCCTCTCTCTCTCTCTCTCTCTCTCTCTCTCTTTCAAATAAATGAATAAAATCTTTTTAAAAAATTCAGACAATTGCATTTAATACCCTTAACTGGATGGGAGCAACAGAGTGATTACAAAAACAAACTTAATAATTTTTTTTAAAATATTGCTCTTATAGCAGAGTTATTCTTCAACTTTGAGTCAAATAGACACTTTTCTTTAAATATACTTTAGGGTCCCTTCCTTTTAATTTGCGTATTGCATGAAAAATTTTAACTCACATGACAGCTTGGATCGGTAAAGGAAATATAATTTGCTTTATTTACAGTGATCTTGTTTCCTTTAGGAGTTCCCACAGTGGTCAATGGAAAAAAGGGATATTTCAGTCCACAAATAACCAAATAGTAATTTAATAGTCACCTCTGTTAATGTGCGATATCTTTGATTTTTCAGTCTTCCATCCCTCTCCCAGCTCCTTCTTTTCAAGATGGTGTCTAAAGCACAATTGGCCATAAAGCAGAGAGGAGACACTGGGGCCCCTGGGTGCTTCTGGCCTCTGGCTTCTGTGAGGGGTGAGTCTGGGTGCTGGAGTCCTGCTGGTTCCTGGTGTTGAAGTCTGTGTCTGGTGAGCTTTCCCCAGTGGTGCCCCCAGTTTTCCTCTCCTTGGCATCACAGATTTGGCCATAGGCCAGGTGACCTTGCAGTGGTGGCCACAGGACATTGTCTCACTGTGGTGACCCCTGCCCCGGCTGCAAATCTCACCAGCCATACCCTCAGTTGCCACAAATTTCTGTCTCTCCCATAATGGAATCAAGGACATCTTGGCAGAGGAAAGCATGGATTCAGCTGCACAATGACTGCAGATGGTTGTCAAGAATGCTCTTACCAGACACCCAGAGGGGAAACAGAGGCAGAGGATTCTGCCTCACTGGTGAGGCTGTGCCTAACTCTCACCTCATCCACTCTGGGCCTCTCCCTGACTCATTCGTATTCCCACTTTGCTCTTTTTACACTTCCTGGGACCAGAAAGGAGCAGGATTTTCTTGCATGTCCTCTAACTCAAATCTTCCTCTTACCTTAGAGGGTCAAGTTATAACCTTTACGTCTCACATAGAAAGAAAAACTCTTATGAATTAAGAAAAACACACAGAGCACCCGTTTCCCGGCTTTGTGGCAGATAGGATAAGGGAGGAAAAAAGGGGATTGAAAAAGCCTTTCTCCTCAATAATGCCTCCCTCAGGTCTCTTGTCTGGTTGTAAAATCTTGTGATTGTCGGATGGGACTATCGGCTCATTCTTTCTCCTTGACTGTTGTCATAAATTCTAATCTCGCTTTGCAATATGGATGCTTTGTGCTGGCCGATGCACAAGGTCATGGACGGTAGAAAGGAAAACTCATAAATGATTTTCAAAATATTATTCCATTTATACTTATTTTCCTTGTTTTGCACATATTCTTCCAAAATACAAATTAGTATCAGACAGGAAATATACATGTGTATTTGTAAATAGTATAAACTCAAAAGAGCTAATATATTTTTATTGTTCATTTTAACTCTGACACAGGTTTGACTCTACTTTATGTATGTAATAATATATACATTATATACACACACAGTACATATAATGTATATAATATATATAGACACATACAATACATATAATGTATATAATATATATAGACACATACAATACATATAGTGTATATATATTTGAGTTATAATGCAGGTCACTCAACCAAGGTGCAGTGATCAGCATTGAAGATAAAATTAACCTGCACAAATGTGAATTATTTATCCACTAATCAAAAGTAAAAGGTATTAATTTTCCTAAATGTGGGTCTAGGCAGTAAGAATGAATGCACAAACATGACTTGATTATGTTGGTGCCCAATCATGGGATAACTATAGGTTTGTTCTGAAGAGAGAATTTGAAAGCGACTCAAGTAAAATATTACGTGACAAGCAGGACACAGATTGGAAAATCTAGAGATGTTAATTGATGCCATTGAAACTTAGTGCCAGAGCCAGGGCAGATATGGGGGAAGAACCAGAGCGGGAACTCTGGTTCAACTCCAGAACCATAGATGAAAAGATAATTCATATCAAAATGAAGAGCCTCAGCTCTCCCACACCCCTTCCAGAAACATCCGCACATGGTCCCTCATTGTAATACAATTTTGCTAATGCCCTCTGAAAGCTACATGGCAAAGGAATCCAAAGCCAGAACTGGAACCTTACAGATTGAAAAGGATAGCTTCCTCATCATCTGGGACATTCCCTAAAGTTTTGGTCCAGTTTTCCTCAACAACAGCGTAGTTTTATTATTTTCCATTTACGTTTCTTTCTAGATCACCTTCTCTTTTATCACTCTGAATGCGATGATCACTTACTTTGTTCCCTCACTGATAAGCCATCTCAGTTGAGATTCTGTTGAGTTAAATTTTTTGTGCACTTGAATTGTATCAATTGTAGGAGTGTTTATTGCATGATTGACACACACACTCACAAACAAATGCATACATGCAACTTGCTTCACGAGGTGGATCTGTTTTTTTTTTTTTAAGGTAGAATTGCTTCTATATAGGATTTATAAGTAACCAGACAGCAAATAAGAGGCAGACTTTAACATAATCCTACACTTACAAATAGGTTATGTTCCAAATATATTTTTTTACTCTTTGAAGAAAGCATAGGTATAGAAAATTATAGTGAGTAGGTTCCTAGACAAGCAACAAGAGATTCATTTATAGACTGCTAGACCTTTAAAGCTAATTGAGTTCTGTTTCTTCATTTATTAAAAAAAAAAAAAGAAGAACAAAGCCTGTACAATATAAAGAGACGACCAAGCCACACAACAAGGTGGCCGTCCAGGTGGGATGGAGTCTGGGCTTCTGACACCTTGTGTGTGAGGTCTTTACTGTGGTTGCTGTTTGGCAGCATGTACTTAACTCAGGCAATAGTTAAAAACTAACTTAAAATCCCAACAAACCTGGGTTTTTATGGGGGCCTGGGTGGCTCAGTTTGTTGGGTTTCAACTCATGTCATGATCCCAGGGTCCTGGAATCGAACCCCATGTCAGGCTCCCTGCTCGGCCGGGAATCTGTTTCTCCCTCTCTCTTTGCAGCTCCCTCCTGCTCATGCTCTCTCTTGCTCTTGCTCTCTCTCAAAAAATAAATTCACAAAATCTTTAAAAAAATGGGATTTTGTTATGAGCCAGAATTTGTCAGGATAGACTAGAAGTTACACAGAGACCCCAGGTTAACTGTGAGATTCTTGTGGCTGACCCAATGAAAGTTTGGGTCTTGCTCCTGATACATGGCCAGTGAGGCATGGCAGGTACTCTGCTCTCCGCAGCCTTTTGGGAATCCAAGTGAGTAGACAGTCCTCGGTCTTGTAGTTGCATCACTGGGCATGTGTGGTCTTTTAGGTCAATGTGGCACTAGCATTTTCTAGTGAAAAATGATAGAAGCTACTTGAGCTAACACAAAACAATAAACACATTAAAAAAAAAATCCTCTCGAATGGTAGTGCTTGAGCAAAAGGAGTTCGTGAGGAGGAGGTGCTCACACATGCTGACCCAAAAGGAGCCCCCGAAGGAGGTTGTCTGAGTACTTTCAAGGAAGGACAGGAGAAGCTGGGTCCTGTTTCTTTTCCTGGATGCAGCATTACGGTGGCCTGACCTGTGACTTATCAGACTTCGTTAAGATTGTGTTTTGACTCATAAGGAGAGGGCAGACACCGAAGGCATGTGTTCACATGTGGTATATCTTTATTTTACATCCCCATTTGGTGGATAAGATAGCTGTTATCATTTCACCTAAATGGACAATGTGAGCAAGGGTACCTCAAAAGAATTTGAGCCAAACATGTTGGTGGAACAGTTGTTAGGCTGTGAGAACAGAGCTTTGGACAAGACAGAGTGTGTTCCTTCATATGTGTCCAGGGACTCAAGGCTAGAAAGGACTAGAATGAAAATGTCTTTGGGACGCCTGGGTGGCTCAGTTGGTTAAGCAGCTGCCTTTGGCTCAGGTCATGATCCCGGCGTCCTGGGATCGAGTCCCACATCGGGCTCCTTGCTTGGCAGGGAGCCTGCCTCTCCCTCTGTCTCTGCCTGCCATTCTGTCTGCCTGTGCTTGCTCTCTCTCCCTCTCTCTCTGACAAATAAATAAATAAAATATTTAAAAAAAAAAAAAGAATGAAAATGTCTTAATTTCTGGTCAACAGCTCCAAATTCCACTATACATTGTTGCAGCTATAGGGTGAGTGTCTTGTGTGATGAATGAGCCCAATAATGGAATCTTTCACCCTTGAGTGTAGGTAAAAAATAATATGCGTTAATCTTACTTCCAGGGCTTTTAGTCTGACTGAGTTGAGACCAAGATACTATCTATATAAACATCCCCCTCCGTCTCCCATCCCTCATCTCCTCCTTCCCCAAACCAGGGTCTATTTGAATCTGTTGAGACATCCATGGGAACTTCAGTAATTGGTGAAGGATGGAGGGGTTTTAGCTGAGAAGGGTAGAATATGGAGGATATATTGTCACAGTTACTCCCCTTCAAATTTGGCAGATTTTGTTTGGAAACTAATTTTCATGAGAAACATGATATTCTTCTGAAGTAAAGGCTAGGAGTTCACAGAGAAGTATTCAAGAGACACCTTGTGAGACTTACCGGCAGTGCCATCAAATTGGGAAGAGTTGACTTCCCGTAGCTTTGCACATGACCTTGGGTACTCTCGCCTAGTAAGCCCTGTATGTTTAGGAGACAGTCAGAGACTGCCTTGGCAGCATGAACAGTGGCATATGTCTGATGTGCTTTGACAGTGACAGGGCTTTTTCAAGTGGCTTCATGCAGACCAGGATGAGTAAGGTGGAAGGAAAAGAGGGCAGTAGGGTAGATGAGGCTGCCTGACTAGGTTATGGGGACATGGTAAGAAGTCGTCCAGGCTTATGAAGAAATAAATGGAGACTATCCCAGTTGGTGAAGAGTGGTCACAACGTCTTATGATTGTTTTTGTGGGAGCTGCAAAGCCAATGGACATTAGGATTACATGCCCTTAATAGCATGTGGATTATCTTCTGAAAAAAAAAAAAAAAAAAGATCAGTCAAATAAATCCATTTTAATACTTAGATTTAACTACCCGGCTATGGACACAATTGCTCTCCTTAAGATAAAAACATTTCCCATGCTATAGAATGAAATGCTTGGGGTAGCTTTAGACAATGCTTTGCTTTCAAATAGTATAGGAAACAATTTCAGGGAAATTTCTGAAATAATACAGCAGAAAGTTGTGTTTGTAAGCTGGGAGGAGCTCTTGTGAATCAACCTCTGCTTGTTTGGGGGAAGCCAGAAGTGTATTAAAAGCACCTTCCCCACGTTCTGGTCGCAGCTTCATTCTTCAGTGCTTGATAGTTTTAGCAGGATGACAGGTTTCCTTTTGTACTTTGTCTGGGCCATTAAATGTGGCCGTGGCATTGCACACTGTTTTGTAGCATGGAAATGAAATGTTCAGTCAGATTGATGTGTCCTCTCTTCCTGGTTACGGATGAGTGCCTGGCACATTCCCTCACTGCCATGGGCTTTCAGAACCTGCTCGTCTTTGCCCGGGAAAACAGACTGCAAGAGGGCTGCGTTTCCCCTTTACACAAACTGTGACTTCCTTAATTTACATTGTAGAAGTCGAATATGTTACAGTAAACAGCTACAACAGAAACTTTAAAAAATGATTGTCCAGGATTGTTATCCCTTAACTCAATGAGAATTATTTATTTTCTTGTTCTGGAAGCATGACTTAAAATAGTTTTGCTACCAGAAATGACAGAAATTTTCCACATGGACTTGCCACTTTTTTTCCCCCGAGTGACTTTACAATATTTTAACTGCCTGCCTAGTTTTCCCCTGACTCTCTTGTGGGAAGAGTATCTTTACATCTTTAAAAAGGCCATCTGCTTTCTCCTGATGGAGGTCCTTCAAACTTGCATACCAGTCAAGAGATTGCAGAGCTCAGTCAGCCAACTGATGTGACCATGACCTACACAAAGTGACATTGTAGAGGATGATGGGGAGTTACACTGTTCCACGTGTACTATGGTAGATGTGTGCAATGCAATTCAATTTTGGAAAATATCTATATTTTCTTATTTTTATTTCTTTTCTTTTCAGATGATAAAAGTCATACGTGTTCCTTGGTGAACTTTTGAAATAATGAGAAAAAATTTAAGAGATAATTAAATTGGGAGGAATTCTACCAACCTTACCAGCTTTGGGTGCTTCTTTCTAGTCATTCTCCTCTGGGGTTATATATAGGTATTTTTTTCTTTTCAAAATCCCTTCGCTTCCCTTCCCTTTCCTTCCCTTTCTTTCTTTTATTTCCTTCTTTTCTTTGCTTCTTTTTTCCCATTCATTTCCTTCCATTTCTTTCCTCCCTTCCTCCCTCCCTTCCTTCCTCTCTTTCTTTCATTCTTTCTTTCTCTTTCAGTTTTAAATCACACTCCTCCCCTCCCCCCACAAAACAGTAATGATCTTTAAAGAAGAGAAAACCTGACTTTGATTCAGAAGACCTGAATGTTCATTCTTCCTTTCTTGCTGTTGTTGTACATAGCAGTGCCATGAGCACAGGGCTCTGTGCTCCCAAGGAACCCAGAGCAGACTAGGGTGCCTGGCAACAGAAGAACTATCTTGCACAAATGTAGGCTTACCTCTTCCTGAGCATACCATTCCCAGGGAAATGTGCTGTTTTTCACTTAATTTTGTTAATACTCCTCCAAGGGAGGGAATATGTCATTTTACAGCTAGGGAGGCTCAGAAACAGATTCTTAACCACCTGTCCCCCCAGGGGCAGAGCAAGGATTGGAGCCCATGTTTGTAGGATCCCACTCTCTTTCCTTGCCATGAGCACACTTGGCTCTCTCGCTACTGCTGTGACTGCCCCTTACGGAGTGTGTCCTGTGCCCACCGACAGCATGAGGCGTTTTGCACAGTGTCTGACTGCACCTTCAGAATCCTCTATGCAGTAAATACCATTGTAGATGATAAAACTGAGGTTTACAGATTAAGCCATGAACTCAGTGTCCCTTGATTAGTATCTGTCCTGAGGGGGTTGGTCTTTTCTTGTTTGTGCTTGTCTCATCCAGTCAATGATCTGGAGAGTAATTTTATTACAAACAAACAAACAAACAAACAAAACCCCCAAAAAACCAAACCCCAAAACCAAAAAAACAAAAACAAAACAAAAAACCCCACAAATGAAGAGAATGCTGCCTGCTCTTATACCTAATGGGATTGGTCTACCTGATTAGTGTCAGGGGAATGCTGGAACATAATGTGGTCCTAGTAATTGTTTATTGAATGACAGAGTGGCGAGTATATGTGAGCTTGTTTTGTGTACCATGAAGAAAGAGGCCTATGTGTGCCTTAACACATGTAATATAATGAAAATTATAATATAATGAACTATACGCTTTAAGACAGGAGGGGAAAGGAAAGGAAATGTCGTACTGTGTTAGCCCAACTTCGCCCTTTCCACATAAGCATTATGGAGAAAAAGAGCAAGGAGTGCCTTCTAGAGTATTTTCTGATGTAGCAGGAGTTAACATTGTTATTGAGGAGTTGTAACGAAATAAAAAGTTAAAAAAAAAAAAAAGAATCTAATAAACATGACCATGTCAGCAGAAAAAACAAAATCCATTAAGGGGAAATGGTCTGACTTTGAAAATCAATAAAGAGAAAATGGACCAAATCTCTTAACCATAGAGGCAGCCTAATGTATTTATTTACTTTGTATTTATTCCCTTCTTATTTCCCGTTACTATTATTATTCTAGAATATCAAAACACTAGACTAGATTTCTTCACTTTCCCCAAATTTATCCCAGCAAAACATTTCCCCCAGCCCAGTGTTGGCTTATATTCCTCTCGACTGGTACGCCCACAGGTGTTGATCTCAGAGACTTAGTACCGAAAGTATTTCTCAAATTTCTTCTTTGCTCATCACCAAGGACTTCCAAGAAGTTATCTGGCTCAATTCAAAACTTTCTTTTGCTTATGTCTCTGTGAATTGCTTTGATAGAAGGTAACTTCTGGAACGCAACTTCATTTAATTCAAGTGCCATTTTGTTTAAGAAGTAACTATTTAAGGTTAGTGGCTGATCTCTGAGCCATCCCAGACTTCCATCATCTCTCTGGTGCAGCTGACAGCATAGATGATAAATCACAGTATTGCTCTGAGGTGTCCTTGAGACAGGAACTTAGAAAGCACTAGAACATGTTTCTTGCATGCCCCTTCTCCTGTGATCTCCCTGACTTGAAGATGAGGCAGGCTGGAGGAAGCTCCAGACACAATACCAGCTGTAGAGTAGAGAATGGCTGTAAGAATCAAAGACTTGAGGCGACGATGGCTTATTCCCCAGACCTAGAACATCCACAGAAGGCTGGTCAGCATGAGACTCGTCCTAATAGGTGGACATACAAAACATATTTTTGGCTGTTTTTAGATATATGCTTTTGAACTTCATATGTGTGGGTGCGTATTAAGTCTCGAAAATGAATTTGGTTTTCCCATTATTACATGTTATAAAAATCAAAAGGCAATGCATTGCCTTTGTTGCTAATTTTCCCGAGAGGTTTTATAATTCTGGAGAAAATGTTTATAGATTGGTGACTTTTCTTCACTGTTACTTTTTTCAATACAATTGTTGCCACTTGTAATTTTTCCAGAACTTCTCTTATTATCAAGTAATTATCTGCTCAGATGGTTTGCTAACACAGAAGGACCCTTCATGAGGATGGTTAACTTGTCTTATATCTAATGTAAGCTCAGACAGAAGCAGATTGATCAGAGGCAACTGTTATTTTTCACAGATTTGGTTGAAATCATGAGTGAATGGTCACTCATCAGTATAGAAAACTTTCCTTATTGTTATGATCCTTGCACAGTTTAATCATTGTCATTGCTTCACAAGGGGGTCCCATGCCTTTTCTTGCCCTTTCCAACCATTTCTAATTCTATATTTAAAATTCTAGTTGTTAGAGATATCTTCAGCACTATTAAAATTACATAATATTTGATTGTTGCGGTAGCAGCAGCTTATTAATTTATTTTTCTGGCTTCTAAGGTACAAATAAGTCCTACAACACCCTTAACTGGGAGTTCCTAAACGTCCTAGGAAATGTGGTTTAGGGGAAAAAGCTGCTCATACATGCATTTGAATTTTGATGCTATTCTTAGATCTGTGAATCTGAGCAAATCTTTGAAACTATGTAGATTTTTGTTTCTTATCTGTAAAATAGAAATAGCAATGTCTGTCTCAGGTGTTTGTAAAGTACCTGATAGTTTTTTATGCAACCATCTGACATATATTAACTTCTTTCCTTCTTCTAAAACACACCTCTGTGAGGTTTAACAGAAGCCCCATCCTTCACTCAAGCAGTCTAACAGGGACTAACAGGGACTAACAGGGACTTTTGACAGAAGCTTCCTTATTCTTCAGTTGTATTCACCATCAGGCCGGGAGGCCCTCTATGAATCAAGTCCAAGGCCATGGCATCACATAATTCCCTTGAGTATGTAAACTTTGCAGCCATTTGTTTGGTTAACATTCCATTGCTCCCTCTCGCTGCTTGACCTTTGATGAGTCACTGAGTCTGTCTGCTCCTCTGTTGCCTCATCTGGAAATAAGTTTATTAACAGAACTGACCCTGTGGGTTGTGAGGGAAGTAAATGAGTTAAGACATGTGAAATGTCTAAAGCAGTGCCTCCCACATTGTTGGTTCAAGAAATATCAGTTGTTATTAGTAATCTAATTAATTTGTGTTCCTGGTCATTGCAGTTAAAACATGGGCAATTTTTATTGTATGCATGTATGTTTTGTAATTTCAGGCAAATTATTTTCAAACAAATGATTGCATTTAAGCCTCTCTTAGACTCCAAGATAATCATTACCATCCCCCTTTTACAGAGGCAGAAATGGACGTCCAAAAATTTTAAGTACTATGGTCCCCTCAGTGACTAATGAAAAGCAAATGATGGGAATGCAGGTTGGTATAAATTTTTCTGATTCTAAATCCCATGGGCTTTCTCTGTGCCACAAATCCAAGAAAAATTTTATTGGCTTTTAGTATGGTAGACTGTGTATCACTATGTCAGTGTTGTGCTGAGAGGTTTTTATGTACCTTACAAAACAAGGGAGACACATTCATGGAATTGAGTGACACTGTTCATGATGTTATATATAATATATATTTTTGGGTACAACATCTTCCAAATGAGACACTTAGCCGTAGTACCAAATTTTGGATAAGGAATCAATAGTGTGTTAGATTCCTATAGAAGGCAAAGATTTAATACACTGGATACAGAAAAGGTCAACTCTAAAGAAAAATTGCTAAGTTGGTTTCCACTGAAATTAAGAACTTCTGTTTGTTAAAACTATAACTAAGAGTTTGAAAAGACAAACCATGACATATGAGGGTAACCCATGGGTCTGACAAGCTTCATTCATATTATTTGTTTCTTTCTATAAAAGCTAATTAAGAAAAATTCAGAGAACAGTAGGAAAGTAGGAAAAATACTCAAACAGGTATTTAACAAGAAAGGATTTCCAAAATACTCCCAAGCATATGAATAGAACTAACCTTACTGGTCATCGGGGAAATGGAAGCTATTGTTCAGTGCTACTGGGTCCCAACCACCTGGCTACCCTGCTGGTGGGAGTATAAGTGGACACAATCAGGTTGGGAAATTGTAGACTCTACAAAAAGTGAACATAACATATCCTTTGGTCTAGCAATTTCACTTTTAGCAATTTCACAGTTCAGATAAATATGTATATTTGTGAACCAAAAAGAAATGTAAAGAATGACCAGAGAAGCACTTTTTGTGGTAAACTCAGAATGAAATATCCCAAACAGCCATCAGTAGAATGAATAAATTAACAGTGCTATAATCTTATGGTGGAATGATATAGCAAGGAGAATGGATGAACACATACAGCAAAATGACTTTTATGTATAGAATGTTATGTTTTTTTTTTTTTTTTTTTTTTTTTTTTTTTTTTTTTTTTTTTTTTTTTTTTAAGGAGCCAAATGCCAAAGAGTACACATGAGGAAATATCATCAAGTTCAATGCAGGCAAAATAGATTTTTTTTTTTAAGATTTGAATTTATTTTTCAGAGAGAGGGAGGGAGAGCTCAAGCAGAGGGAGCAGTAGGCAGAGGGAGAAGCAGGCTTCCAGAGGAGCAGGGAGTCCAGTACGGGACGCGATCTCAGGACCCTGGGATCATGACCCAAGCTGAAGACAGATGCTTAACCAACTGAGTCACACAGGCATCCTGCAAAATTGATCTTTATGATAAAAGAGAGGCTCATGAGTACCTGGCTGGGGAGTAATGACTATGGAGGACTCAACAGGATGCTAGCCCAGTTGTCTTCCTCATCTGCGGGGGATGAGTTCCAAGACCTCCAGTGAAGTCTGAAACTATGGATAGTACCAAACCCTATATATACTATGCTTTTTTCTATACATACACACCTACATTAAGTTTAATTTATAATTAGAGACAGTAAGAGATTAACACCAATAACAAATAATAAAATAGAACAATTATAACTATATATATATTTTTTTAAGATTTTATTTATTTATTTGACAGACAGAGATCATAAGTAGGCAGAGAGGCAGCCAGAGAGAGGAGGAAGCAGGCCCCCTGCCGAGCAAAGAGCCTGATGTGGGGCTCAATCCCAGGATCCTGGGATTGTGACCTGAGCTGAAGGCAGAGGCTTTAACCCACTGAGCCACCCAGGTGCCCCTATAACAATATATTTTAAGGAAACTTGTGTGAATATGTCTCTGTCTCTCTCTCTCTCTCAAAATATCTCATTGTACTGTACTCACCCTGCTTCTTGTGATCATATGATAAAATGCCCACGTGATGTGAGGAAGTGAGATCAGTGATGTAGGCACCATGACATAACATTAGACTACTGACCTTCTGACCATACCTCAGGAGGATCGTCTGTTTCCAGACACTGGCTGACCCTGGGTAACCAAAACCATGGAAGGCAAAGCCATGGATAAAGAGGCATGACTAGAATGTTGTCTTTCTTTACATGGTGTTGGTTACAATGGTGGGTTTACTTTGTGAATATTCATCAGGCAATTCACTCAGAATGTGTGCGTTCCTCTGTGGGATGTCACCCTCCAATATAAAATTAAGAAATGGATTTGGTTTCAGACAGCCACATATCGGAAAATACCCAGTCTTTCTCCTAAATGACACACAAATTTTACCTACCTCCCCTTAAAGGAGTTCTGAGAAAAGCCGGATGTGGCAGCATATTTTGTTGTAGAAGGAAAGGGAGCTTAAGACCCTTGGTGGTAGAGCTTTCTATGGAACAGAGAGGGTAGCGGCCATTTTGGACAGAGCCCTACAGCAGATCTGGATTTAGGGAAAGACACTGATTTTTCATGCCCCAGCGCCAAGCGAAAGGATGAGTAAAGTTGACTCTGGCAGCCTCAGCTTGACATTTAACAACTGTCAAGCAGTCTCCACCAGGAAAGGTCTGGCCAGATTTGTGCCTTTTTCCATACAGTCAGCAGCTGTCCTGGCATCCTTCTTTTCATAGCTGATAGTCTGAGAGACATTGCTCATGCCAGGTTCTGCTAATCCATCCAGACGAAGTACCTCAGAAATGAGCCTACTTTGTGCAGTTTTACATCTAGTTCAAGTGAGAAGCCCTCACTCATGAAGGAAATTCAGTGTCAGCCATTTGGGGAAGGCACCATTGTGACAGAGGACATTAATATCTCAGCTGTTTCCTCTCCTCTTTCTCTTGTCTTGTCCCCTTGCTATATTTAAACTAATTTAAGACATTCTGTAAAATAATGATTTTTATCACGCCAAAGCTATGGCGTGGAGATTTTTGGACCTCTGAAACCCCACCATCTTCTTCTTTTCTAGGACAAGGACAGCTCTGCACAGGCCATGTCACCATCAGTCATTGCCACGTGAAGCAATATAAGACCAGGTGATGTGTAGGGAAGCTAGCGCCACACGATTTTAATACCTCACCTCTCTTCTCTCTATGATAAAATTGTTTCAGTAACTATCTTGAAATGACATGAATAAGGGCCAGAAAAGAAATATAGAAAATAAACATTTTATTTTATTGCCTCTTCTTCGTTGTGTCAATAAAAGCAATAATATTAAATAAAATACCATAAAACCAAAAGGTACCAGTTTAGGGAGCCATCACAAGAATCACACTTTATTTTCTTGATTCATTCCTTAGCAGTTAAACATTTAATCAAATTTCATATTTAAACATACTATTCAAATTCAGTAAAATTTTTCATGCATCAACTAAAACTTTCACTCACCAAATAAAAATGTTATAGCTTTCATTTTCAATTTTAAACGTAAATAAAAACTCCACTGGTCACTGAGGATGACAGAACTGAATTAACTCCATTTTTGTTTCTTTGTTTTCATAATCACTGTGCTATCAATGTTTAGATTATGTCATTTAAATGCAGGAATATATTATCTCTAAGGGTTAGAGACGTTAACTGCACTTGAAGTCGTCTGGGACCTTCCTGTTGAAAATGTATTCTTCAGGGACATCTGGGTGCTCAGTTAGTTAAGTGTCTGTCTTTGGCTCAGGTCATCCTGGGATTGAGCCCTGCATCCTATCCACTCTCAAAGGAGAGTCTGCTTCACCCACTACTTCTCCCTCTGCTCCTGCCCCCTGCTCTACCTTTCAAATAAATAAATAAAATCTTTTTAAAGAAAGAATGCATTCTTCAAATGAATGTGTATAGTTGAGTCTGCCATGTTGGGGGCTGACTGCACAGTTAAAAGTTTTCTGAGTTAATTTGTAGAATGCAAATGTTTATTAAAGGATAGGTAATAAAAGCATGCCAACTTGGAACATACTATAGAGAGCAAGATGGGGTCACTCACGTCGAGTTGTTACTCATGTCAAGCAAAGACATGAGTGGCCAAGGATGTTGCAGCTAAGTCCAGATACTGCCAAAACCAGCACAGGCTGAGGACACCCAGAACTGATAACAACCAGCAGAACCAGAGGGACTCTGCAAAGATCGAAGATTGGGCAAACTCCTTTAAAATTTTTTTTTGCAGCAAACTCTTCTGATGCTGACCCTTTCATGTCTTTGCACATCAAGAAGACAAGTGCCACCGAGGGCTCTGCCCAGTTGATTTCTGAACATAACAGAGATTCTCCACTGTTTGAACATAAGCAGCACGTGCGCAGAACTGACCCTGTTTGGACTGAGGTCTCGTTGTCAACAGTGTGCTCACCAACTGACTTCACGTTTGGTTCATTAACTTCCTTCTCCTTATTGCATCTTGTTTGTTGCGTGACTTCATATGGTGCTTTGCTTTGTGTGACACATATGAGGCCCCGTGAACATGTAGTGAACGTCATTGAGTTTGTAATCCTGAACCTGATTTTACTATTGTGGGAACCTTGACTTACACCTGAAAGAAGGTGTTATTGTGTAAAGACACAACTGACGTGTGCACCTTCATAGTGTGCTTGTGACACCTACATATTTTTTTTAAAGATTTTATTTTTATTTATTTATTTGAAAGAGAGAGGGAGCACAAACAGGAAGAATGGGAGAGGGAGAAACAGGTTCTCCACTGAACAAGGAGCCTGATGCAGGGCTCGATCCCAGGACCCTGAGATGACCCGAGCCAAAGTCAGATGCTTATTGGACTGAGCCACCCAGGTGCCCCCATACGTATTTTTTTTTTTTTAACTAAAGTTCAACAACTCAACATCAAAACCTAAAAAAAAAAAAAAAAAAATTTAAAAATGGGTAAAGATATACTCGTTTCTCCACAGAAGGTACACGAATGGCCAATAAATACATGAAAAGATGTTCAATATCCTAATCACTATGGAAATGCAAATCAAAATCACAGGGAGATATCACGCCATACCCATAATATATCTACCATAAAAACAAAACAGAAAATATTAAGTGTTGAGGAGGATATGGAGAAATTAGAACACTTCTGCATTGCACAAGTGTGTGGCTGCTATGGAAAATAATATGGCACTTCCTCAAAAAATTAAAAATAAAATTACCATATTATCTAGCAATTCCTCTTTTGGGTATATTTCCCAAAGAATTAAGAAGCTGTGTCTTGAAGAGACAATTGTACACTACAGTTCATAGCAACATGATTCACAATAGTCAAAAATGGAAGCTACCGGAGTGTCTCATCTACAGATAAATTGATAAGCAAAATGCAGGATACACATACAATGGAATTGTATTTAGCTTTAAAAAGGGAGGAAATTCTGACACATGTTAGCATGTGGAGGAACCTGTTAACTGAAATAAGCCAGTCATAAAAAGACAAATATTGTATGATTACACTCATATGAGGTACCTAGAGGCTTCAAATGCATAGAAACAGAAAGTGGAATGGTGGATGCCATGGGCTGGAGGGAAGGGCTGGCGGGGGGTTAGTGTTTAATGGATGCAGAGCTTTAGTTTTGTAAGAAGAAGAAATTGCTAGATATGGACTGTGGCGATGGTTGTATACCATGAATATGCTTATTAGACCACTGAACTGTACACTGTAAAAAAAGGTTAAGATGGTAAATTTTTTGTTATATGTATTTTGTCACAATAAAAACTCCATAAGAAGTGCAACAATGACTTAGAATCTAGACCAAAAATGTGTGTTTTGTAGAGAAGTATTTTATCACTGACATCTTTCAGAATAGTTTCGGTGTTGTGACAATAGAGACACAACTGACTTTCAGTTGGTCTTTGTAGTCTATGATGGCTTTTGGGGTAAACATCCTGAAGTCCCCATCCCCAAGTCTTGCCCTTTTCTCAATATTATTTCCAGGTTGTTTCTGTCTCTGTCATCTTTTCCCAAGTGAGGAATGGGGGCAGCATCTATTGCAATCACTGCAGAGACTGGTCCTGGAGAGTCTTCAGAGTCGAATGCCTAAAAAAAAAAGGTGACCTTTCTCTGGCCACTGAGCTCCTCTCCTGTAGCAGGATCTCCTTGTATTTTCATGCTAACAAGGATATGGATGCTTTGCTCTGGTTTAACAATGTCTGCTTCCAAGAAGGAGCTAGGAGAGGATGTGGGCAGAAAGTAGAGAACAAGGAGAAAAAGAAAGTCTTGCTGTGACTGGATTTGAGACTTTCACTCATGGTGACAGCAGATGGGAAATCATTTCAAGTCCTTTCATTATTAAAATGTACGTCAGTGTGAAACTCCTCAGAGGGTTCACTGTTTGAGGTGATGGGTTGGGTGGTGGGGAAGCTATTTTGCCTTTTACCCACAGGAAGCTGTTCTTGCTCTGACAGTTTTTTTCACTCTCTAAAGTGATGAAGGGGAGCAGACTATGCCACGCCAACCTATGCCACTTTGACATAAGGGTTATTTTAACCTGAAACCCATTGAGAAGAGGTAGACAAAAGAAAAGCTCCCCAACCTCATCCTATTTGTCTAAAAGTGGGACATACATTTGCAAAGGTGTCTTCCTTCCCTTCTATACCATGAAGAAGAGAAGCTGATCACAACTCTTGACCTTTATCATCCCAGAGATTGTACCAGAGGAACCTATGCACCATTCCTTGCTTAAACTGGCCCTTATCTGCCTTTTCACATATATTCTCCTTCCCATAATTTGCCAGCCCAGAGTCCTTTGTTTTTGCTTTTTAATTTGTCATTTTTTATTTTGTGACAATATTATTATTTTGTTAATGTGTGACATAAGCCCATTTTTAACCACTCCTCTGAGTCATTCACCACTGAGTGTTCCCATCTGTAGGCACGATGTACATTGATAAACTTCTGTTTGTTGCTTTCTTGTTAATCTGCCTTTTGTGACTCTAATTTGTATGGCCCCAGATGGAGAAACAAAGATGGGCAGAGGAAAAAGATTTTTTTCTGCACTACAGACATGGCCAATGAATGAAGATATTTTGGGCTTTGCTGGGAAAGTACAGGAAAAGGAGGGAACTGTTCCCTACAAATATGCTACCCAAACATCTTTGGCCAACAAACTGGCCAACCTGCCCCCATGGCACACTCCAAAGGTATGAAATTGGAAGGTCCAGCACGGTTTTCCCTTTGACAGTCTTCATATTGCACTATTCCTGTAGGCCCCTTGGCATATCTGATTTCATCCTGATTCTGCCATGCATATGCTCCCTCATGTCTATCCTTACTTTAACATCCAACAGAACCTTGCGTTTTTGAGAAAATCATTCTGATGTGTAGTCAGCTCCTTGCTACAGACCTCCCCAGGTAAATACTCCACACTGTTTGACCCAGGCTGGGATCTCCTAGATTCAAGAGTACAAACTGGGCACCTCCCTCCTCTCCTCTCTTCAGGATTAAACCCACACTGGTGAGGAAGTCTATACATTCACTACGAAGAGTATTAAATGTGGTCTTCCATCAGTTATCAGTTGCCAGCTTTTCTTTCCCAAGGATCTCTAGACTTGTTCAGCAAGTCTTACAATTTGTTTTGGGTCTCCTTTTCTTTCTCTTTTTACACCCCCCTCTTCATCTTCCAGTTCCTGGGTTCCTTTTCTATGCCTTATATTCTTATCATGTACTTATCTAACAGGATGGCCTGTTCTGGCTTTAGGGCCCTACTGATTCCAGAGAACTCCTGGTCTTTGATTACACACTTGCCTGAAGTACAGTTTTAAGTACTGAGTTTGTACAGCGAAATGTCTATAAAATACATGCTTTCTTCCAACAGGCTCTGCACAATGCTAGTTGTCTTACTAGTGTATGGAAATCTCTTCAAAGTTCTAGCTCTGTCCCTTGCTTCTATGTGAATTCCCTGTTATTTGGCACACTAGATTCTCTTTTCCTGACCAGCTTTCTCGTGAATTTTGAGAACCTTTTAAAGCCACTTTGGTAGGAAGAGCTGCTTGTGACTTAGAGCTCAGTCGTGGGCCAAGCCCCTGACACTTTTTCTATAAAGGTGTTAGTCTCTTGACACTGGCAGCTCATGAGCATTGTTGTAGTCACTTGAAGGCCAAAGCTGTACAAATTGTTCTTTCATATCGATTATCTCATTGGGTCCCAAATTATCTTGTATAAAACCTCAGTTCTAAGAGATGTTCCAAAAGTGAAAACGGCCTTGAGATGAAAGAAAATCTAGGAGACCTTCAAAACAAATTCTTGTCTTCAAGATTTGCAGCATGCATTAATTAATGCATTGAAAGCTCTGAGAAATCTTTTTTTTTTTTTTTAAGATTTTATTTTTTTATTTGTCAGAGAGAGAGAGAGAGAGAGAGAGAGAGAGCACAAGCAGGAGGACCAACAGGCAGAGGCTCCCTCAATCCCAGGGCCCTGGGATCATGACTTGAGCTCAAGACAGACACTTAACTGACAAAGCCCCCCTGGCATCCCAAAAGCTCTGAGAAATCCTAAAATAATAAGTTTTCTTGATTTGTTTAGTTCAACATCTCCCAAACCTAGTTGATCCTGGGTCATCTTTCTTTCATGTAATATATAATAATTTTCTATAGAAATTAGGTTACTTAGAACATACTTTGAAAAACATTATCTTATTGTTAAATTCATTTTACAGACATGTCAACATGTAACTTCTAGGTGGTACAGGAGAGGCCAGCCCAGGGCTCTGTGCTTTTAGGATCTCTGCTTACTTTCCTGGGACTAGAGCATAAGGGTTGGGGTTTTAAAAAGACTAATGAAAAGGAGAAAGGAAATTAAGGGACACATATATTGTCTGGCTTTTCTGTGATAACCTAAACCAAAATAATCCCATTGATTGTGGCAAAATTTATTTCTCATTCATGCTATCTGTCAGCAGCTTCAGGTTGCCTCTCATGTCTTTATTCTAATTTCTTCTGATTCTGGGATTCAGACAAGCCATTATCATGGCAAAGGTAAAAAATAGGAAGAAGGTAGTGGAGATTGTCTAAGATCTTCCTGATTACTTACTTACATCACTTTAGGCCACCTATGCCACATAGGCCACATATGCCAAAGCATATCACATGACCACATCCATTTCTGGATTGATTTTGTATTTCTTCACTTTGTAATGAGCTGCAGTAACAAGTTACCCCCAAATCTCACTCATGTTTCACATGAGGTACCATGAATTAACTGCTGTGCCTGCTCTCTGTGTATCTTCTCATTTCACGATACTTGCTAAAGGACAAGCCATTCTCATGGCATTCTCATGGTGGACGTACCATTCTCAGGGCAGAAAGAAAAGAACAAGATAATTGGGGCAAAACCTTAAATGTCTCTTTACCAAAATACATGATATGGACTAGTCCAACAGCAGTAGGAAGAGTATGGCTTTGCCTTCCACACTGGGGAGGTATTGCCAGTTACGTGACAACGGGTAAAGATGCATAATCCATTTATAGGCAATAGAGACAGTGAGCAATTGGGGACTGAAATTAATTGGGAATGATTTCAGTTGAAAGTAGCAGAGTAAAGGCACCTGGGTGGCTTAGTTAGTTAAACATCTGTCTTCAGCTCAGGTCACCATCCCAGAGTCCTGGGATTGAGACCCACATCAGGCTCCCTGCTCAGCAGGGTAGTCTGCTTCTCCTTCTCCCTCTGCCTCTGCTTGTGCTCTCTCACTCACTCTTTCTCACAAATAAATAAATAAAATCTTCCAAAAAAAAGATTGAGTAATTTACAGAATATCCAACTAACAGAGCTTTGAACTGATTAAGGTTTATTTTTCTCATGCAAATGTAAGTCTAAAAGCAAATAGTTTTTAGTGTTAGATTTAGTTTCTCAACAATGCTATCAGGACTCATATTCTTTTTTTCTTCCTTTCTATTAGACTATCCTTAATATGTTAGTCATTCAAATTTATGCACATTGCCTCTTAATCACTAACAGGCTGCCTGGTTCCAAGCATTGGGGGGAGGAAAAAATGATAAGTGCTTCTAATCCCATAATTTTCTTTTGTCGAGAATCCAAACACTTTTCTAGAAGACACTCCATCCCCCATACCAAGGATGTTTATTTTCACATCATTGTACAGCACTTGGTTTCTCTGAGTTGCAAGGGAGTCTAGAAAGTAAATATTTAATGTTTATAAACTGGTCATGGAAAGGCAAAGGAGAATGGGGCTTAAATATCAGTTGAGTGAGCTAATCAATACTACCTGTAGCAGAATATTATTAGATAGGAAGGATGTTTGGATCTGAATTTGGTCATTGTTTACTACTAGGAACAAAAAGCAAATTTACACCCTTTGTTAGGGTAGTTGATCAGCTTTTCATTTTTTATGCACATAATTTCTTAAAAATGCTGTTAAATCTTGCAAACAATCTAACCTTACAGAATAGAGGTATTGTAGGTATTTGGTTTTTAAGGAGGTGATTGTTGTTTTCCTAGTACCCTACATGTGTAAGTTACACATGGGCCCTTGGAGAGAAAAATGAAACACAGTAATGAAATCACATGGAAGGATAGACTTAAAGTGAATGAAAACATTTGTTATTTTCATTTGACTAGCTTATATTTGTAAATGATTCATAATTATTTTTAAGAGGGCTCTTTTATGTTACTAAAACAGAAATAATTGTGTTGCCTAATATGTTTTATAGAAGTCAGGACTCATTTTCAATGGCAGAGACAACACATTCTTGTTTTGAGATGAATGTGCTATCAATGTCTCTCTACTGTTAAAATACTTAACTACTAAAAACAATCTGACTCACTTGTGACAGCAGAGCATTTTGGAAAACCTAATGGAGAGAAGATATTTCTGTAACAACAACTTGGTCTCTGTTTTCTATACATCCAGAATAACTATGGGTTATGGAAGACACAGAGGGAAAAGACATTCCCTCTCCCTGCTCCTGTTACCACCTCCTTGCTCTAGAAGTCCCTCTGGCCAGTGCCCAGTGATTGGTATTAAGACCAGAAGGATCTTTACCATATTAGGAGGAAGAAGCCATGGGGCATCTGGAAGGCAGTCAGAAGAGTGGATTTATTTGCTTGGGCTACTATAAAAAGAGCTACAGACTGGGTGGCTTAAATAACAGGAATTTATTTTCTTACAGTTCTGGAGACTAGAATTCTGAAATCCAGACGGTGGCAGGGTTGGTTTCTTGCTAGACCTCTCTCCTTGGCTTAGAGGCACCTGCCTTCTTGCTGTGTCTTCACATGCTTGCCCCTCTCTATGTAACTGTGCCCTAATCTTTTCTTCTTACAGGGATGTCGGCCATGTTGGATTAGGACCCACCCTAACGGCTTCATTGTACCTTAATTAACTCTTCAAAAGCTCTATCTTGGTGGGAGGTGGGTGGTGGGAATAAAAATAAAAGTTCCATTTCTAAATACAGTCGCCTTCTGGGGACTTGGGATTAAGGTTTCAACATAGGACACAATTCAGCCCATAATAGAGAGTTCTATGTGAGTCTATTTTTAGGAGGTGTTCATTTCTCTATACACTGATATCTTATGTCCGAAATTATATTTACTTCTGTGGTTACTGTTCAGTGAGTTTCTTTTTTCTGCTGTTGCTTTTGGATCTGTTCCTACCTTTCCTTTGCTGATAGACATGCATCCCAGGTGGCCAGAGTGATGTCTGCTAGACCAACATTTCACACACACATGCACACACGCACACACGCGCACACACACACACACACACACACACACACAGACCATTCATACACATACACAAAGGGCACATCACGCACACCCCAGATGCTCACTTGTACATGTGTGTTCTGATTGTTAGCATCAGGCACCCAAGCAAGCAGGCCAGAGACTCTCTGGTCACCATGGCTGTCAACTCCATTTAATAGACAATGAGCTCGAGTTTCTCAGTCAGGCCAACATTAGTTATCTGACCAAGAGAAGAAGATCCATATGATTTCACAAGACACTTGTCATTTGGGGTTCTATTTATGTGTTTTTCTGATTTTGTACTTACAAGTAGTCAAGTCATATTTATTTTTTTAATATCATAATATTTTTGGAACTTGGATAGAAAACATCTACGTTCTTATTTTGCTTCATCAACAAAAAAGGTTAGTATGAAACCAAATTCAGAGAACGTTGTGATTTTTCAATATGATATAATTCATATCTATTTGCTAAGAAACAGGAAACCCATCTCCTTGAAGTAACCACTTGAGCAAGTATCAACTCTCAGCTCTTGATATTCTCTTCCATGCTTTATCACCATCACTCTTGTTTGCATATCTTTATTCCTTCACTGGAATGGAAACCTTGTTTCCAGAAAGCTTTCAGGAGAAGTTCAATTTCTGCCTTGTTCAACAAAGGTGCCCTTGAGAATCTCCAGGCTTGGTTTATTTCTGCAGAGAGATAGAAACGTCTAAAAAGTGGCCATCTCAAATCTAAAGGGACAAGGAGTGTGTTTCATTCTGCTGATGTGGACATTCACCTCCCCTGAGACATGGGATTACCCAGAGATCTCAGGCAAAAAGCCTGCTCTCCACCAGAAACCAACAACCCAACAATTCCACCATTCCAGTTCAAAACCGGGTTTCTGTAGTGTTTACTTCTGTATGACATAGCAGGTGTCTGTGGCCTTGAACCTGTTTGCTTCTTACCTGACCACAACCCCCAATGGGAGCAGCACACACAGGGACTTTATTGGGGATGCTGGCATGAGGGCAATCAAAATGCAGCTAAAATTTTAGCTTGTTCTTCTACTGATCTCTCCTTTGTCTACTTTGATAGTTATGGCTGCTGGAACCCAAACAGGTCATTCCATTCAATGGGAGCTCTACCAGGGGCTGAAGAAAGCTGATGGATTTATGTGAACTCCTATAGTCAAATATGCAGGGCTCCAGAGAACAGACATATCAAGCTGTGAAAAGTTGTAAGGACCTACGGGTCTTACCAACCACTGAAGCAAAGTCACCAGTTACAGATCTATCTATCTATCTATCTATTTATCTTCCTTCCTTCCTTCCTTCCTTCCTTCCTTCCTATCTTCCTTCCTTCTTTCCTTCTTTATTTATTTCTGGTGTACCTCCTGTGTTTGGAGAGACAGGCAAGAGTTAGACATAATTTCATGCCAGGCCTAAGTTGTTTAGAGTATTATTTAATGGAATGGGTTGTGAGGCTGGGGAGAGATCTAGAATGGATTGGCACGAGGCTTGCACCTTTGAGATAGGGGTTGTCTGCTTGTCGTGGAAGAAGGGAGGTGAGGTATGAACTGACCCAACAAAAAAAACTAGATAATCACCTGAGGGGGGCACTCACTTATTTTTTAAAAAGCAAAAAGACATTTAAATATTTTAAGATTTGAAACGTTCCAACTTCTAAGAGTTTTATGTAATGAAAGGACAGACTTATAATTGGACACTGAAATTGGTTCTAGATATTTGGCAAATAAGGCAAAAGAAAAAAAAAAAAACACCCAAACACATTATGTAAGTGGTTTTTGTTTTTGATTTTAGAGAGCATACCTATATACCTGCTGATTACATTCTTAGAACAAAATATTTTAAACATATTGAATAGGTCTATTTTAAAGGATCCTCACTTAAAGATCTAAACCTAGTTTTGCCAAGAAAAATACAGAAACATTTGTTTGGAGGTTTGCACCTACTCTTTTCAAAGGAAGAAAACATAATATTGAATGAAACCATAATAAAGAGAATCCTGGGGAAGGGGGTGTGTTAGCAGAGAACAAACGTTTCCATGTTCTTATAATTTAGTTGAAATGCAGGGAAAGAAACTAGAAAATTCTAATAATAACATGAATTCTGAATCTCACAATGGATTCTGAATTTTAGTCATTTCACATTTAAGTATTCTAACAATAACAGTGAAAAACTTTTATTGCATGATTCATTGCCGTGAAAGTGACCAGTTTGCTATTAGTTAGAAGGAAAAGAGAGTTACGTTTGGCCTTCGGTATTTGCTGGTGACTTGGGTCTTGCTCAGAGAGCAGTAAGCTCTCAGCAAGGCAGGAGCTTCTGGGGCTCTTGTAGATAAATCAGACAATTTTTTTTTTTTCTAAGAAGACCTTTGGAATGTTGAGCTGTCATTCTAGTAATTGGTTCACCTGCCAAACTGTAGTCTATAAACTATAGCAAGAGTGCATGGGACTAGTCTAACATTTTAAAAATAAATTACATCCATTTATATCCCTTCTTTAAAATACATCAATAAAAACTTTGTATTTTAGATTTTATTTTATTTTATTTTTTAAAGATTTTATTTATTTATTTGTCAGACACAGAGAGAAGCGAGAGTGAGCACAAGCAGACAGAGTGGTAGGCAGAGGCAGAGGGAGAAGCAGGCTCCCAGCTGAGCAAGGAGCCCAATGCAGGACTCGATCCCAGGACGCTGGATCATGACCTGAGCTGGAGGCAGCCGCTTAACCAGTTGAGCCACCCAGGCGTCCCTGTATTTTAGATTTTAAAAATGCCCTTCCAATATTCACTAGTTGCCAATTTTAAGTACACCTATAGAAAGCCAAAGTTGATTGTCCAAATGTTTGTAAATGCTTGCCAAATAAAATAGCTTTTATTTCAGTGTAACTGATACTCATCTACTTTTGGAAAAAGCTTAAAAAGATTCAGCTACCTATTATCACTAACAGACTAATGCACTAATTAAATAAATAACTAAATGAGTAAATAAAAATCTTCACTACTGAGGTCCCTAGTAAAATCCCTACTTGATAAAGCAAGAAGCTGTTATTTTTGTCATTATGTCTTTTATTTTTAAGCTGAAAGAGAATGATCACTTTAGATATAATTTATTTTTTTTTTATTTTTGTTTTTTAAATATTTTATTTATTTATTTGACAGACATCACAAGCAGGCAGAGAGGCAGGCAGAGAGAGGGGGGTGGGGTGATGAAGCAGGCTCCCCGCTGAGCAGAGAGCCCTATGTGGGGCTTGATCCCAGGACACTGGGATCATGACCTGAGCAGAAGGCTGACGCTTTAACCCACTGAGCCACCCAGGCATCCTAGAGATTATTTAAAACTGGGTTCATACAACTCTCTCAAAGTTGACAGTACAAATAAAGGGGAAACCAATTTCTTCTCCACAAAAGGGTAGCTGATGGCTTGGAGTATGGTTTTTCTGCAGAAGTAGGAAAGAAACTACAAAGTCATCCAGTGAAGAAAAAGAGAAACTAGACATGCTCTTGTATTCTGACCCTCACACTGACTTACCTATCTGCACCTCTCCCCTCCTCCTCTTCTTTCATTGTTCAAGGACAATTTCCTTTCTAGTCCACTAAATCCTGCCCCTTCCACTCACCAAGATCCTGCCCCATAGGCCATGATTTCTTTACTTACAGTGCCTGCTCTCTCCTGGCTCTTTCTTCACAGTCTAAACATAATAGGTTTTTCATGCCATGAAAAAAAAAAAAAAAAATCCCTCCCTCTATTGGGTGCTTGTCTATTTGCCTCCTCCAACTTTTTTTTTTTTTTAAGATTTTATTTACTTATTTGAGAGAGCAAGCATGAGCGGGGGGAGGGGCAAAGGGAGACAGACTCCCAGCTGAGCAGGGAGCCCGGTGCAGGGCTAGATCCCAGGACCCTGGGATCATGACCTGTGGTGTAGGCATATAGTTAACTAACTGAGAAACCCAGGCACCCTGTCTCCTTCTGTATTTTATAGCTAAATTCCAAGAAAGCATGGTCTCCTCAACTTTCGTTCCCCTCCTTGCCACTGTAGTAATCCTCTGCAGCTCAGCTTTTGCATTTCCTCCATGAGCTTTTCTGGGAAACATCACCAGGGACTTCCCAACAGCAAACCCAAACTGGACTTATTTTTATTTTATTTAAATTCAATTAGCCAACATATCATTGGTTTCAGATGTAGTGTTCAATAATTCATTAGTTGCATATAATATCCATATAATACAACATGTACCCTCCTTAATGTCCATCACCCAATTACTCCATTCCCTCCCACCCACCTCCCCTCCAGCAACCTCAATTTGTTTCCTACAGTTAAGAGTCTTTCATTGTTTTTTCCTCCATCTCTGATGACTTCCTTTTCAGTTCTCCCTTCCTTCCCCTGTGATCTTTTGTGCTGTTTCTTATATTTCACATATGAGTGAAACCATATGATAAGTATCTTTCTCTCATTCACTTATTTTCCTCAGCATAATACCCTTCGGTTCCATCCACATTGATATAAATGGTAAGTATTCATCCTTTCTGATGGTTGAGTAATATTCCATTGTATATATGGAACACATCTTCTTTATCCATTCATCTATTGAAGGACATCTTGACTTTTAGTGGAAATTACTGCTGTGAACATTGGGTGTAGCTGTTCCTTTGGATCACTACATCTGTATCTTTGGGGTAAATACCCAGTAGTGCAATTGCTGGGTTGTAGGATAGCTCTATTTTTAACTTGTTGAGGAAATTCCATACTATTTTCCAGAGTGGCTGTATCAGCATGCATGCCCACCAACAGTGTAAAAATGTTCCCCTTTTTTCACATCCTCACCAACATTTGTTGTTTCATCTCTTGTTAATTTTAACCATTCTGACTGGTGTCAGGTGGTATCTCATTGTTGTTTTGATTTGTATTTCCCTGCTGCCAAGTGATGTGGAACATTTTTCCTGTGTCTATTGGCCATTTATATGTCTTCTTTGGAGAAGTGTCTGTTCATGTCTTCTGCCCATTTCTTGGCTGGATTATTTGTTTTTTGGGTGTTGAGTTTGATAAGTTATTTATAGATTTTGGATATTAGCCTTATCTGATATGTCATTTGCAAATATCCTTTCCCATTCCATTAGTTGTCTTTTAGTTTCGTTGGCTGTTTCCTTTCCTATGCAGAAGATTTTTGTCTTGATGAAGTCCCTATAGTCCATTTTTGCTTTTGTTTCCCTTGCCTTTGGAGACATGTCTAGCAAGAAGTTGCTGCAGCCGAGATCAAAGAGGTTGTTGCCTGTGTTGTCCTGTAGGGTTTTCATGGATTCCTGTTTCGCATTTAGGTCATTTATCCATTTTAAGATTATCTTTGTGTATGGGAACTCGACTTTTTAAACGTCTTCTTACTCTTTCTCTTCATAACATTTTTTAGACTCCTAGCTTTTTCTTATACCTCATATCCCCCTTGGATTCTAAGAAACTGGTTTTTCCCACCTCCTTTACCACTGACTTCTCCCTCTTTGCCTACTCTCATGGCTTCTTTTCCTTAGAAAATGAGCCACATTACCTTTTTTTTGGGGGGAGGGGTTAGTAATTCTTTATTAGGATTCAGGTTCCAAACAAGGTAGAAAGCAGCAGCATGAGGGGTGCAGGGAGGGGAATGAGGAGGGAACACCAGGCGTGGCTAGCTGGGCCATGCTGGACTCTCCCTAGTCCCCTTAGCATCTTGTCTGCTATCTCTCTCTGGTGGGCTTTCCTGTTGCCTTTATGTTGGCCACTTCCTAACCATGTGAGGTCTAGCAAGGCATGCCTATCTTCCTACCTGATACTTCCAGCTGGATGCTCCCCAGACACATCCAACCCCATGTGACCAGATGGAACTCATTACCTTGCCTCTCAAGTTGCCCCTTTGCCCAGACTTCCTGCTTTGCTCTGTGGTGTCACCATTTGACCCAGTCTCCTCAGTGAGAAACCTGATGGATCCCTCACCTCACAACACCTGAAAAAACAAGTGATCACAGGAATGCAGCTGAAATGTACCCAGGGCTTTGAAGCAAAACTTTGTGTGTGTGGTGGGGGGCAATAAAGGGTTGAGTGAGTGAGATGCTGAGAAGACATGTTATTGTCTGGATTGTCCAACTGCCAAGAGAGAAGACAGTTGTGAGGGACGCACACTGAACAATCCTGTAGAAAATGACAACTGATTTCATTTTCTGAGGTCTCATACCTTGGCCAGAGACTTGGTTGGCTTACATCAGAATTAAGGGTATGTAATTTGGAAAAAGGACCATGTCTTGGAGCTCTCTGCTTCATGAGCATGACCAGGTTATGTGTACTCAAGCTCATGGAAATGAAAGACTTGGCAGTCTGGACCCAAGTTCCTTTTTTTTTGCATATTGTCTAAATTACTTGCTATTTGCCAAGACTTTGGATTGTGTTGGATTGGAAATTAAGATTTTTTAAAACCTACAGGCATGATAGAAATAATTGTCTCTTGGTTATTCATGGTATTTGTAAATACCAGTTTCTCAATCCAGGCTGTAGGCAATGGGGAAAAGGAATGAGATGTTAAAATGTGAAAAATTTTGCCGTGAAATACCCTATTTTCAAAATCACAGCTTTATGATTGAATTTGCCTTGCTAATAGAGTTAATAACATGCTAGTATTTTTCAAATGCATAATTGAGAACAAATAGCTGTTATAAATCACAGAGTTTAACCACAAGAATGAGAACAAGTTCAGGAGAATAGGGGCTTAGTCAGTTTTATCCTTGCTGGGTCTCCCATGCTGGAAGGACTCCTGGAACATAACAGGTGCTGTGTGAAAAGTCAGTTGTTGAGTGAAGTCTCCAATTGTGTATTTGTGAATACAAATATTCATATTTGTATTGTTTGGTTTTTAAATATCTGTCCACATGTTCCTTATATTGCTTCTCATATCACTTATGGAAAGCAGGGAAGAATCTCAAGAAGAAGAAGATATAAAGTTATTCCTAAATTTAAGGCAGGGATGTAGTATAGCTTTTTCCATGTTCTGGTTTTATTGTGGTCATTCAGACAACTGTGTAAGTAAAATATCCAAGTACTATATAAATTGAATAGTTTAAATAAAATAATAAGTCTGAATTTCCACTTAAAGTATAAGCCATTTGGCATATATAATTTATTAAATCAAAACACAGTTTTGCTTCTAATCTTGCTGATGGTTCTTCAAGTTTAGGAATATAAGATTGATACATATAAGATTGCTTTTTGCCTAATAGCATGGTTATCACTAGGACTGTTCATTAAGATTGACAAGAAGATAAATAATGAATGG
This sequence comes from Mustela lutreola, assembly GCF_030435805.1. NCBI lineage: Eukaryota > Metazoa > Chordata > Mammalia > Carnivora > Mustelidae > Mustela > Mustela lutreola. The sequence goes on from NC_081292.1 coordinate 75,351,240, forward strand.
AATACCTATTCATTGAGGAGCATCTAGAATAACTTTGTATTTTCCTCCAGGGACTAAGACAGGCGGAAAAAAAAAAAAGGAAAAGTCTTAAAATGATACAGACTAAGGATTATAATTAAATGGAAAACTATTGAGAACTATTCAGATCCACGCCTATTTGGCAGTGATTGAAGACTGTCAGATTAATTTGATTTACAGTTGTCTTTGGAGGAATGTGTTTGGACCAGCCAGGTTTGAACTTGCTTATATCAGCATTTCCTAACTGCTGTCACTATTCTTAAAAACTCTTTTATTAATAGCTTGCCAATATCTGCACCAGGAGATAATTAGAGGATCATCAGGTTCCTGTTGGGGACAGGCATCTGATTTCACTTTAAATATTGTTGCCTGATTTCAAGGCCAAGCTTCCGGGCCTTTGTAGTCTTTTAAAACAGCAATTTCATTTTTGCACAAGAAAGGGGCAGGGATAAAAATGGAGGTGATAAGAAGCTGTTAGTCTAAATCAAATTTTTCTAGAAACTATATGTTCCTTAAAATTTCTCATTTTTTATTTTTATTTTGAAGAATGATGTCACATATGTGGAAATCCTTTGCATTCTAAACAGTGAGTGGGAAGAAGGTCCTATTTATGAAAGGTTTCAGTAAGATAAGAAAGAAATTATGAGGCAAAATCATTAGCTTCATGAAATAGATTAAATAACTTATTTTTTCAAGTTTATTCCAACTACAATAAGGCCAAGCAGGTGACTAACATTCATAAGAATCTCATTTAAGTGGTAAATCCTGGGCTAAATAAACACGGAGTTACAAAAGGTAATTAGAAATGGTCTCTGCCCAGGGGTGCCTGGGTGGCTCAGTCAGTTGAGCATCTGCAGTCAGCTTGAGACATTGTCCTGGAGTCCTGGGATTGACCTCTGCGTTGGGCTCCCTGCTCAGCAGGGAGTCTGCTTCTCCCTCTGCCCCTCACCCTGTTCATGCTCTCTCCCTCTCTCCTTCTCCTCACTCTCTCAAGAAACTAAAATAAGTCTTTAAGAGAAAAAAGAGGAATGGTCTGTGTCCTCAAGAGTCTCAGGGGAAGACAGGTAAATATGATAGATGAATAGGTAAGATACAGTTCATATTTACAACGGAATATTACTCAACCCTCAGAAAGGATGAATACCCACCATTTGCATCAACATGGATGGAACTGGAGGGGATTATGCTAAGTGACATAAGTCAAAGACAATTGTCATACGGTTTCACTCATTTGTGGAACATAAGGAATAGCAGAGAGGACCACAGGGGAAGGGAGGAAACACTGAATGGGAAGAAATCAGAGAGGGAGACAAACCATGAGACACTCTGGATCCCAGGAAAGAAACTGATGGTTACAGAAGGGAGGGGGTAGGGGGATGGGTTAACCGGTGGTGGGTATTAAGAAGGGCATGTGTTGTGATGAGCACAGGGTGTTATATGCAATTAATGAATCACTGATCATGACATCATAAATGATATCATGTCACTATATCCTGGCTAACAGAACATAATAAAAAAAAAAATGCTTAAAAACAAACAAACAAACAAACAAAAAAACAGGACTCAAAGTCTCTGCTCCTTCATTCCTGCCCTAAATACCCTTCCAATCCCTTTGCCCAGAGAACACTGTTTGTTGTCTTTCTGTCATATCATTGATAAAATCACCTCGTTCTGTGCAGATTCTTCGAGTGCCCCCTACATGTTGGGTTCCTCATGCAAGGAGTTCAGCAATGCAGGAAACTTATTACCCATCATTATGGAGATATATTCTCATAGGAGACTGATAACATAGATGGCATATCAGATGGTGATAAATGTAACCAAAGAAAATTGGGTTGGTTAAGAATGGTAGGGAGGATTAGGGTTTGAAGATGGCTTGTCAGGGAACAAGCTGCTACTTGGATAGAGAGCTTGTAACATAATGATGGGTCCACAAATCTACTGTGTCCTTGGAGGGAGAACCCCTTGGAGGTCCACAAACCTACTGTGTCCTTGGAGGGAGGTCCTCTCCATCTCTGCAACCTCAGCATCCAGCAAGGCTTGCAACAGAAAATGCTCATTAAATGGTATTGAATGAATGTATTTCTCAGTGAAACTGTCATAAGCTGGGTCTGGGCAGCAGCAAGGGGATAGGCTGGGAAAGCGCGGATCTTTACAGCTGAAGGAGGCCCACTGGCTGCAGGGGCAGGCCAGCAGGCAAGGACCACCTGAGGCTCAGTTCTGGTAACAGTCAGTGCCATGTTCCCTGGTATAAATAATATATTTTCTTCTAGTTTCTTTTATGGGTATGTAAATAATAAGAATGTATATTTAATAAATGTTTGCAGAATTAAGGTCATTTAAATGTGCTGTTTTTGAGCTTCTAATGAACATGGCTCAGTATTTCTCTCAACATCAAATATTCATTGACAATGTGTTTTTAAAATAAATGCGTAAGATCCCATCATAAGGAGAACATACCACAATTTATGTAACCCATACCTTATTATTGGTCATATGGGTTTTACTTTTTTATGTCTCCACTGTGTAGACCTTTAATTGCATTTCTATCATGAAATTACTATTTTATTCAAATTTCAACACTAATCAGTCTTTGGAAATAGATATGTTCTCCTTGGTTCTGACTAGAAAAACTTTCTTTTTAAAAATTTTTTCTCTCTTTATTTTTTTTAAAGATTTTATTTATTTATTTGACAGAGATAGATACATTGAGAGAGGGAACATAGGCAAGGGTAGTAGGAGAGGGAGAAGCAGGCTTCCCGCTGAGCAGGGAGCCCAATGCAGGGCTCGATCCCAGGACCCTGGGATCATGACCAGAGCTGAAGGCAGACGCTTAATGACTGAGCCACCCAGGGGCCCTTAGAAAAACTTTCTTAACTGTATGATGTTATTTTTTGGTGTTTTGTGTCCTATTATTTTTGTGTTTTACTAAGTTTAATTTTTTATTTCTTTATCAGCATGATGGAATAAAACAGTCAACAACCAAGAATGTGATTTACTTTATCTTGAAAATTGATATTCATCCATATGAACATACACATATTACACCTCATTAGGGACTGGTTCAGAAAGTGAGGAGGATCCTCCAAGAAGCATGGGGTTAGGGGAATTCTTGGGGGAGGGGCCCTATGGTCCTAGTGATGCGGTGATTGGTAATCCTATTCTGCCTCCCAAGAACTAGTGTTATCATTCTTTCTAGTCTTCAAGACTATAAAAATCTTCTCTCTGGTAAACTGTAATATGTCATTTCCTTAGCTCAGCATACTTTACTGAGCCCTGCTGGAATGTTAAGAGAAGGGAGACTAGCAGGAGGTGCTTCTTATGGGTTGGTTGACTTGTGTGCCCCCACAAAGACACATTGAAGTCCTACCCCCAGTAACTCTAGATGTGACCTTATGTGGAAATAGGGTCTCTCTAGAGGTAATGAAGTTAGAAGGAGGTCATTAGACTGGACCCTAATGCAATAAGACTAGTGTCTTTATTAAAAGAGGACATTGGAACACAGAAATAGGCACAGAGGGAGGACTTTGTGGACCCAGGAAGCAGAGAGCTGTAAAGACTAAAGTTACAGTATCATAGCAAAAGCACAGCTGAGCTACCAGAAGCTGGAAGAAGCAGGGAAGGGTCTACCCTTTGTAGCTTTCAGAAGGAGCATGGCTCTGCCAACACCTTGATTTCAGACATACAGCTTCCAGACTGGGAAATGATACATTTTTGCTGTTTTAAGCCACCTGGCCTGTGGTACTTTGTTAAGGCAACACCAGGAAACTAATAGAATGCTTGCATGTTATGACTAAAAGACACCAAACAATATTTCACCAGACCTTAATATTTATTAGAATTCAGCTCCCAGATCAACCATGCATTCATTCATCCCTTCATTTGACAAATGTTTATTTAATATCAATTAGCTCCCTCATATCTCAATTTTTTTTAAAAAAATTGTGTTTATTTATGGGGTACTTGGGTGGCTCAGTGGGTTAAGTGTCTACCTTTGGCTTAGGTCATGATCCCAGGGCCCTGGGATGGAACCCTGAGTGGGGCTCCCTGCTCAGTGGGGAGTCTGCTTATCTCTCTCCTTCTGCCCCTTCCCCTGCTCATGCTCTCCCTCCCCCCACCTCAAATTTAATCAGGGGTGAGGCAGAGGGAGAGAGACAAGCAGACTACCCACTGAGCAGGGAGCCTGATATGGGGTTTGATCCCAGGACCTTGAGCTCATAACTTGAGCCAAAGGCAGACACTTAACCCCCTGAGCCACCTATGTGCCCCTCATATATCAATTTCAAATGAACCAATGCCACAGATACATTTTGAATATCTTCTCAGTAGTAGTACCATATTTCAGGGATAATTCTTCCCCCTCTTCCCCCGCCTATAACTCAAGAGCCAAATAAAATATTCCTGCAGGGAAGCCTGACTCTGCTAGTCCTCTCTTCTTTCACTTCCTTGCTATTCTACGTGCCACTTGATGATGTGTGACTTTTTATTATTTGGTGGTTCTGTCCCTTTATCTCATCTCCTTAACTCCATGATGCTTTGTTTGAGCCAGTTGAGGTTGATCAATTAAATATACTTCCACCCAAAGCAGATAAGTCTCTACTTTACTTCCCTTTTCACATCTCTTGTTTGACAGGTAGGAGAAATAAGTCCACTAATTCATCCCAGAGCACAGCATTTAAGCAAATACATCCCTTTCCCTAATTTATGCAGAAAGGGTTTACTCTTTGACAATTGTAACCGGAATCTCTTCTATATTCTGACAAGGTCTAGCATGGAGATGAATACACAGGACTGGCCTAATAAATATTTCACAGTAAAGTATCTGTGATTTCTGTGTCTCAGTTTGTTTTAGACAGAACAGGGCTGGACTCCTTGTCGAAGCTGATGTCTACCCAACCCTTCTTTTGTTCCTGAAAATTCATCATTGAATTTAGGAGATTTTGGTTAACACTGTTATTGTGATCATCTAGAATCATGGTAGCAGCATAGAATCAGCAAAAACCCTAACGGGTGGTGTAGATGAGCAGGTTAATAGGAAGTCCTGAGACCCAATTCCCGACTCCCATTCCTATGAGCTGTGTGTGGCATGGGGAAAGTAATTAATCCTGCCAACCCAGATGTACTATCTATAAAAGGAAAATAATAACAGTAGCCTTAGGAAGGTATATGTATTCGCTGAGAGAGAGAACATGTGTATATAGTTTCACCAGCACAGTAATGGGCACATAGTGAGTGCACAGTAGTATTACTAAGGAGAATCCAGCAACTTCTAGGCATTTCTGGATGCTCTGGCTACTGCTGGGTTAGAGTCACATATAGGTCTGGGGCTATAGTCTCACCTTACTGCTCTGAAGAATGCAAAAATTCCATGGTTGTTTCCCATTTTTAACTTTTTTTTTTTTTTTTTTTTAAGCAAGAGAAATCAAGGTGGTGTGGGGGAGGGGCAGAAGGAGAGAGAGAGAATCTCAAGCTGGCTCCACACCCAGTGCAGAGCCCAGTGCAGGAGGCAGGCAGGGGGCTCAATCTCACAACCCCAAGATCACGACTTGAGCCGAAATCAAGAATCTGAAGCTTAACCCACTGAGCCATCCAGGTGCGCCTAACCTTTCCTTTTTTATACACCTTAATGTCTTTTATCCTCTCCCCTCTCCCCTGCCTCTGCTCTCAGGCAGTTGGCAAAAGGTCACAAGACAAGACCCAATACTGTAAGTGCCTCTCCTTCTTTTCTTCCACCACTGACACTTTTTTTTTTTTTAAAGATTTTATTTATTTGACAGAGAGAGACACAGCAAGAGAGGGAACACAAGCAGAGCAAGTGGGAGAGGGAGAAGCAGATTTCCCATGGAGCAGGGAGCCCAATGCAGGACTTGATCCCAGAACCCCAGGACCATGACCTGAACTGAAGGCACACATAAAGACTGAGCCACCCAGGTGCCCCCACCATCGACACTTTTATACTAATTTTAATTTTCATCGAATTCATCTGTCAGTGATGTCTTGTATATAGACATCACCTTCTATAGAAGACATCACCTTCAATAGAATGAAGTATTTTCAGTAACTATTCTAAGAGAGTACTTGCATTTCTTTAATCCTTCCCAGGGGGCCAACTGGAGATTCTCAGAGTCAAAGTTTACGGGATATAAAGAAATCAGTCCTGGGGCAGAAAAGCCTTATGCAACCTCGGTAAACCCCAAGACAACACACAAATGACAGAACAGAAGAGGAATGTAATGGGGAGTGGTTTATTATGTCAGACAGCATCAGGTTTCCCATGACTTTGTAGGAAAGGAAATTAGAGCAATGAGTTTCAATTAAATTATGAACATGACATCTCCCTCAATTGTGCTAATCGAAAATAATAATGTTTATCCTGGCATAACTTCTAAATTTTTAAACATTAATGCTTTTCGTTACTCATAATCACCATTAAAACTTGAGCACTGTCCATAAAACTGGTCTTTATTTTCCAATGCCAAAACCTAAAGCAAGAGCAATTGAAGTTTCTAAATGTAATAAAATGCCAGGCAGAACTATGAAGCTAAAGAAATATTCATTTTCATAGACCTTCAACTTTCTGGGAGCTATTGGTAGTCAATTTTCTCTACTCATATGGCTTCATTTATTAGTATAATCTTATAATGTTAGTTAGGCATTTCTATAAATAGTTTCATTCATTACTATGGCTTATAATATTAGAGCATTTCTGTTAATACTATATGATCCTGCAACTGGTTTTCAACCTGCTGTTATGTTTCAAAGGCTTTTGACATTCTTTTCCTTCCAGAAATCTTTTAAAACTTTCAATGTAAGTGGCTACAAAGCTTGGGTGATGGAAATGTAATAACACCAGCCTCCCAGGGCAAGCAGTGAAACTGCTCTGATGTGCGTGGCCCGACCGGAAGGAAGTTGCTCTGCAGTTCGTGCACAGGCTTCCATCAGCTCCACTGAAATGGAGGTGACCCAGGTGAAGAGCTCCCGACATGAATAATCCAACCCTCAAAGGCTAGACAGAGACGCCAAAACTCAGTTTCTTGACCTCTGCTGAGACTTTTGTCTCAGAAGTGAAGTCTGTATGGTTATCTAGCAGACATTCTATTACTGGATGTCATTTAGTTTACCTTTGAACAGCTGTTGATCTTCTTTGCCTCAGAGAACAGCATCTGATGTTAGTCTTTCTCTGTTTTATGGCAAAGTTTCCAACTGTCTTTGACTTTTAAGGTGTAAGTCAGGCTAATGTTTGAAAATGACTTCTGACTTCCCCTCTTCCCAGTTCCCAGTGAAATGTTTGGGAACTAACATAAAATAAGATGAAAACTTAGAGTTCCAAAAAAATTAAGACAGAGTATTCAACAACAAAACAAATGGGGCCAGATAATTAAAAAAATTAAAGCAGGTTGCGTTCTGCACTTAGCCTCATGAAACAAGAAGATTTGCCTTCCTCAAGAGAACTAAAAATATCTCGGGACGCCTGGGTGGCTCAGTTGGTTGGATGACTGCCTTTGGCTCAGGTCATGATCCCGGAGTCCCGCGATCAAGTCCCGCATCAGGCTCCCAGCTCCATGGGGAGTCTGCTTCGCTCTCTGACCTTCTCCTCACTCATGCTCTCTCTCACTGTCTCTCTCTCAAACAAATAAATAAAATCTTAAAAAAATATATGATTTATCTCTTCCCTCATCTCTTCCCTCATGACTGCTTCTGCCTCAGAGACCCTGGCAGGTCTGGGGTGCATAAGTAGAAACAACAACAAACAAACTAGAACAAAACAAACATGAAATACATCACTACAGAGGGAGTAAGAGCAAAACATAGTTATCCATCTTCCCACCCAGCATCTCCTTTTGCCATCCTCCCTGATTCATCAATATAGAACATTTAGTGGGCGGGTGCCCTCTTTTGAGAACTGCGGTTCTCACTTGCAAAGAACTAAAGAACTGTAGCAAGACCCATTCAAGAAAAGCATAGCCAGTAGAGGGAGTATATGCAGGGAAGTGAATTTTTCTCCCATATTTTACCAGAGTATAGGCAAGCCTATGGAAAGAATTTATTCTTCAAAGAAGGTGTCAGTGACCTTTAAGTGTGAATGTCAAAGCAATTTTCTATAAGAAATAATGGAACAGGAAGGGATTAGAGGATTTGCATTGAGAGCTGGGGAACAGTGAGAATGTTTTGATATTTACTCATATTGTAAGCTCCATGTCTGGAGTGCGCAATGAATGGGGAACAGAGGTGGGAAACAACAGGAGGAGAAGCACAGAGGTTTTCCACAAAGGTGACGGAGGTATTACTGAGAGTGTGTCAGATTTCTCACCACTGCTAGAGAGTAATATTACAAAAACTATCATAAGGTATTCTTTCTTTTCACTTAAAAAGCACAATGAAACAAAAGATCTTGAAAACATTACATGTGTTTGGTAATTTGAGGTGTAACAGCTAAATTACGAAGAAATGACCCTTCTCATTGGCATCCCAATTCACACTACCATATGGTTCCCTCTACAGTGACACCATTCTAATCAGAAAGCACAGAGGTTAAAACAAGTTCTAGCTAGAAAGTAGCAGCTCTTCCAAGACCATGCAAAGCCAATGGTCCAATTGAAGAGTGGAAGTCCTTTTCAGAGCAGTACTGGATGAACTCAGCTGGAATGGCACAAACTAACCTCTGCAGTGGGGCCAAGGAAAATCTATACACTGTCCAAATCTCTCCAGTAAGAAAAAATAATCCTTCACCTTCTTTGGTACCTAAGAATAGAAAGCATAATCTCAAAGGCTGAGTGGGACAACAAAGGGCCAAAATTGTGTTATTGTGGGAGCTATAAAAATATTTAGAATATCTCCTAAATGAATATCCACCCATAGAAAGAAAGAAAAAAGTAACCTCTATGAAACAGGTCCAAAAACAATAAGAAGAGAGTGGGTTGTACTAATTCCAATTCTTTTTGTTGCAATGGACAAAAAGCCCAATAAGATGTGGCATTAACAAAAAGGGAATGAACTACCTTCCCAAGTGAAACATCTAGGAACAGAGAGGCTTTAGATGCTACTGCACAGAGGGGCCCAGTGATTTCACACAAAGATTTCTTGCTGTCTGTATCCTTAAAAAAAGAGCCATCTTCCTCTCTGTGGGTTCTATCCTCAGAAAAGTTTCTTTTCTATAGAGGGATGGCTGCAAAAGCTCCAGCTACACCTTTCAGGATCTGTTTCCATGGAAACAGTGCAGTGCCTCTCATCCATCACATTCTCTTGTAGCATCATTGGCTGGTCTGATCAGATGCTCTTCCTGGAATCAGTTGCTGGGGCTGAAGATGATTTCACTGATTGGCCTCCACCCAGGACTCCTGCTTCACCCGGAGACTTTTCAGGTCACAAAACTAAAGTGACTCTCCAAGGTAAACTAGGAGCTTCTGCTTGGAACAGTGAAAATCCAACCTGGGAAGGCAAATAGCATAGAGCCACTACTTACAGCGAGATTAACATGAAACATCTTGATAAAACTCATAAAAATATAAATTTGAAACACAACTGATTGCCATGCATAATGACCACCAAGAATTAGTAGGATAACAGATTCAAAACCTGCATCAGAACTAATGAGAGAAGAAGAAATGAAATGGTACAAATATTTTCATATAGGAGAAAAAACAATGGGGCAACTGGGTGGCTCAGTCCTTAAATGTCTGCCTTCAGCTCAGACTATGATCCCAGGGTCCTGGCATGGAGCCTCACATCTGGCTCACTGCTCAGTAGGGAGCCTGCTTCTCCCTCTCCCACTCCCCCTGCTTGTGTTCCTGCTCTCGATGTCTCTCTCTGTCAAATAAATAAATAAAATATTTTTAAAAATTAAAAAAAATCTTCTAGAGAGCAAAGGAATAGGCAAAGAGGAAACTAAAATTGTAAAAGACAGAGAAAAGAAATCTAACTTAAAATTACACCTTAGAGGGGCACCTGGGTAGTTCAATCAGTAAAGTAGCTGATTCATACTTTGTGGCAGGTCAGAATCTCATGGATTGTGAGATTGAGCCCCATGGGGCTCTGCACTCAGCAGGGAGTCTGCTTGAAGATTCTCTCCTTCTCCCCCTTCCCTGCTCTCTCCCTCTTTCTAAAATAAATAAATCTTTTAAAATATTTTGTATTGGAACCCCTATAAACAGACCTACAAGAATATAAACAACTGATCTTTGGCAAAGGAACAAAGGTGATATAATGGAGTAAAACCAGTCTTTTTGAACAAATGGTGCTGGAACAACTAGACAGGTACACGCAAAAAATGAATTTAAACACAGTCCTTATATTCTCCACAAAAATCACTCAGAATAGAACATAAACCTAAATCTAAACACAAAACAATAAAACTCCTAAATGATAACTTAGGGGAAAATCTAGATGACTTTGGGTCCAGTGATGACTTCTTATGAGACTGACGAGCTCTTACTACACTAACAAGGCACCTAAATGATGACTTCTTAGATATAACACCAAAGGAATGATCCATGAAAGAAGTAATTAATAAGCTGCACTTTATTGAAATGAAAAACTTCTACTTTGTGAAAGACAATGTCAAGAGACTAAGAAAAGCCTGAGACTGGGAGAAAAGATTTGCAAAAGGAATATCTGATAAGGGACTATTATCTAAAATACAGAAAGAACTCTTAATACTCAATAATAAGAAAATGGACAGCTTAACTGAGTTACAGGTCAAAGACCTTAATAGACAACTCACTGAAGAAGATACACAGATGGAAAACTAATATATGAAAATTCTCCATATTATTGTATCAGGGAAATGCTAATTAAAATGACAATAAGATATTACAACACACCTATCAGGCCAAAATTTAGAAGACTAATAACAGCAAGTGCCAAGAAGGATGTGGAGTAAGAGGAACTCTTTTGCATTGCTGGTGGGAATCCAAAATGGTACAGCCACTGTGGAAGATATTTTGGCAGTTTCTTCCAAAACCAATCATACCCTTACCATATAACCTGGCAATTGTGCTCTTTGTTGTGTAACCAGGAGTTTAAAATTATGTCCATATAAACACCTACACATGGATGTCTATGGGAGCTTTATTCATAATTGCCAAATCTTGGAAGCAACAAAGATGGCCTTCAATAGGTAAATGAATACTCTGTAATACATCCAGACAGTGGAATACTACTAAACACTAAGAAGAAATGAGCTGTTAAGCTATGAAAAGACATGGAGGAAACAGAAATGTGTATTACTAAGTGAAGGAAGCCAATCTGAAAAGTTTATGTACTATATGATTCCAGCTATGTAAAAGTCTAGAAAAGGCAAAAATTATAGAGACAGTAAAATGATTCCATGCATTGAAGTGGGGGAATGGATGACTAGGCAGAACACAGGACATTTTGGGCAGGGAAAAATACTCTGCAGAATACTCCAGTGAAGGAAGCATGCTATTACACACGTGTCCAAACTCATAGGATGTACAATACCAAAAGTAAACCCTAAGGCGAACTCTTGACTATGGATGATTAAATTGTAAGTTCATCATCTGTAACAAATGAACCACTTTGGTGGGAGACATTGATAATGGTGAAGGTAGTATATGGGAAACCTCGACTTTTCTCTCAATTTTGCTATGAACCTAAAACTCCTTTAAAAAATAAAGTCTTTAAGATAATTATAGGTATTCCTGAGGAATAATCCAGAATAATGGGAATAGAAGTTATAATTGTGCATAACTGAGAAATACCTCCTAGACATTAAGAAGAAAAAGTATGTATTTAGGTCAAAGTCCTTTTTGGCTCAAGAGCTAATAATGAAAAACAACTAAACTCACATATTCTCCAGCTAAAATTGTCAATTACCAACATAATGAAAAATTCAAAAATTATTCAGAAAGAAAAAAATAGACTATCTTCAGAGAAATAAAAGTAATTTTGACAAGATTATTAGCTTTCTTCTGAAAATAATGCAATCTGTATTATCTCCAGAATTTTAAAGGAGAAATGTTTGACCCAGGAATTTTATAATCAGCTAAATTGTTATTTTCATATGGAAAGAATAAACATAACTATAGTAGAAGATATGATATGCCTGTGTATATTAAAACAAAAATTATTTGTAGACATAATTCAGCCAACTGAGAGCTATATCAAAACAAAAATCATAAAAAGTGAAGATGTAATGGTATGTGCTATGGACTGAACATTACTGTCCTTCTAAAATCCATATGTTGCTCTAATCCCAAGTGTGATGGTCTTTGGAAGTGAGGTGTCAATTGGGAGAAAATGGGATTTGGATGAGGTCTTGCAGGTGGAGTCCCCTTGATGGGAACTGGTGCCTTTGTTAGGGGGTGGAGAGACCAGAGCTCTCTCTATCTACTGTGTTAGGATACAGCAGAGAGACAGCTTTCTAAACCAGGTTGGCACAGTCATCTCAAACTTCTAGCCTCTCTGAAACTGTACAAATAACTATTGAAAAATGATATGTGTATACTTTATAATAATAAGTTAATAACATTAACTTGGGTTTTGTACTTCATGCTAAACTAAGAAAGACAAGTTATTAGGGGAAAATTAAAAAAAAACAGTAAAAATATTTGTGTTTTAAATTGGGAAAGTCTAAAGTAACAAACAGTTGTATTAAGAAAGAATGTGTAACTTCTAAAACTAAGGAAAGAAAGAATGAAGAAATGACAGCTTAAACTTATACTGCAAATACGAAGAACAAAAATAAGGCAGTGAAGCATGAAAATGACAAAATTAAGGAGACTTAAGACAGCATATTATTTCTGTCAATATATTTAATGTGTTCATTTCTGCTAATAAAAGTAGAGGTCCTCATATTGCATTGTAAATAAAACTGAATGGTGATTACAGAAGCAAATAAGAGTGATGTTAGCAAAATTGTAAAATTTGGGGAGTTCTTGTCCCTCCACTAAAACATTAAAAAATAAGCAGAAACTGTCAGAACCAACTTTGGTCAGAATGCTAGATAAGAGTCAAAGGTTTACAGTAGTCAAATAAATACTGAGCCATGAAAAGGGCAACTTCCAGATGTTAGAAAAGCTTTATGACATTTTTCCTTTTCCTTATCCCAACCCCTACCTGGCACAATGGTAGGCTTGAAGAGAAAAGCCCATGTTCCCAGAGTGGAATCTTGGTGTCTTGTTTAAGAAGAGCAGAGCTGATCCTATATGTGCATTATTGGATATGTCTGTTCAAAGCTGTCTGGGGACTGTTGAAGCAGTACTGATCTTTGTTTCACCCTACTAGTAGCTCAGGCTGGAAGAGTAGCAGGCATTGGGCAGACATACTAGAAACCAAACTAACAACACAAACCCCTAAAACAAAATATTACAGTTAAAACATACAACAGATTTCTTAAGGATGGTTAAGGAGAAAAATCTGGGAGAATTTCTTAGAAAACTTAGAACATACAAAAACACTCATGTATATGGAGGAATTTAGAAGGCTATATGCATGCCCAGAGTGAGGTACATGCTTAGAAATTATCTAAGAAGAGATGCCTGGGTGGCTCAGTGGGCTAAAGCCTCTGCCTTCAGCTCAGGTCATGATCCCAGGGTCCTGGGATCGAGCCCCATATTGGGCTTTCTGTTCAGCAGGGAGACTGCTTCCTCCTCTCTCTCTGCCTGCCTCTCCACCTACTTGTGATTTCTATCAAATAAAAAAAAAATTAAAAAAAGAAAGAAAGAAATTATCTAAGAAGACTACAGCCTTTTCTCATAGGCTCAACAAAATCATGGCTTCAGTGACTATATAAAATAAGTAATAGAGTCATTGCAGGAATAATTTGGGAAAGTCACTAAATAAATGGACAATTACAGCCTTTAATAATAAAAACCTTGGTAAACTCTAAAGAAGAAAATCTGATTTCTAGAGTTAACTTACCATTTTTTGAAACAGAAAAGGAGAGAGGATCAAGAGATCCAGGATCAAATATTTGTATGTTATTTAAGGTAAAGTGGTATCAATTCAAAGTAGATGTTAACAACTGAGGATGTTAAATGTGATCTCTATGATTAACACAGATAAAATGTCTACAAACCACATGCAAAAGGAAATATGAAGGGAATAAAAGTGTTTCACCACCAAAAAACCTTAAAAATCAACTTTTAATATAAAAGATGTATTGGAGGCAATTAGGGATAAAATGATTATAAAACATATAGAAAAAAACTATTGTGGCAGAAATAAGTTCTTCCTTATCACTAATAACTTTAATTCTTTCTTTCTTTGATAGAAAGGCGGAAACTGGCAAAATAGATAAACAAAAGAGCAAAGCAAACGAAAAGCCATAATCCAACTATATGCTATCTACAAGAAATTCATTTTAGATCCAAAGTCAAACTGATTGAAAGTGATAGAAAAAGATAGTCAAAACAAATAATTCTTCTCAAGTGCACATGGAACACATCTCCATGATATACTGTGTACTAGTCCGCAAAACAAGTCCCGATAAATTTTTAAAAGTGAGGTGAAAGTATCTTTTCTGATCGCAGTGAAAGGAAGCTCGAAATCAATAAGCAAAAGGAAAACTAAAAAAAAAAAAAAAAAAAAAAAAAAAAATTAACTTGTGGAATTAAACAATAGCTCTTTTTAAAAAATTATATCCAGTTAGCCAGCATAGAGTACATCTTTAATTTTTGATGTCATGTTCAACAATTTATTAGTTGCATATAACACCCAGTGCGCAAAAATCCTAGAGAAGAACATAGGCAATAACCTTTTGACATTGGCTACAGCAACTTCTTTCCATACACATCTCTAAAGACAAGGGAAAAAAAAAAAAAACTTTTGGGACTTCATCAAGACAAAAAACTTTAGCACAACAAAGGAAATAGTCAATAAAACTAAAAGGCAATCTACGGAAAGGGAGAAGATATTTGCAAATGACATTTCAGATAAAGAGCTAGTATCCAAGATCTATAAGAGCTTATCAAACTTAACAATAGGCTCTTAAACAACCAATGAGTCAAAGAAGAAATTGCACTGGGAGTTAGAAGAAAGTTAGAAATGAAACAAACAAAACTACAACATACCAAAACTTATGGGGTTAGTGAATGCAGTGTTCAGAGGAAAATTTATAGCTGGCAATGTCTACATTGAAGAAGATCTCAAATCAATAACCTAACATGAAATACTAGAAATACCATGAAATACTAGAAAAAGAAGAACAAACTAAACTCAAAACTATCAGAAGAAAGTTAAAAAAAAGGTTAAAGCAGAAAAAAAAATGGAGAGTAGAAAAACAATAAAGAAATACAACAAAACCAAAAGTTGGCCATTTGAAAAGATCAACAAAATTGATAAAGATTCAGCTATAAGGGGGTGCCTGGGTGGCTTGGGTTAAAGCCTCTGCCTTCCGCTCAGGTCATGATCCCAGGGTCCTGGGATTGAGGGTCCTGGGATCGAGCCCCACATTGGGCTCTCTACTCAGCAGGGAGCCTGCTTCCTCCTCTCTCTCTGCCTGCCTCTCTGCCTACTTGTGATCTCTGTCTGTCAAATAAATAAATAAAATTTTTTTAAAAAACTTAAAAAAAAAAGATGCAGAGATATGGACAAAGAAATGGAGTATACAGTTAAGTAAAAATACAAATGAAAATGGGGACATCAGTTCTGACCTTACAGAAATAAAAAGGATTATAAGAGAGTACTCTGAACAACTTTATGTCAGCAAATTCAACCCAGATGAAATCAACAAGTTCCTAGAAACATACAAATTACCTACACTGATGCAATGGTTAATAGAAAATCTCAACAGATCTATAATGCATAAAGAGATTGAATCAACATCAAAATCTTCCTAACAAAGCTAAGTCTACAAACAGATGGTTTCAATGATAAATCCTACCAAATACAAGAATATTTAACACCAATTCTTCTTAATCTTTTCCGAAAAAATAGAAGAGAAAGGAACATTTTTAAAAACTAATTTTATGAGGCCAGTATTACCCTGATACCAAACCAGATAAAGACATTGTAAGTAAAAATAGAGAAAAATATCCCTTATGATTATAGATACTCAATCCTCAACAAAATACTAGCAAAATAAATTCAATCAAGGTGTAGAGTACTAGATTAACACACTAAACTTATTTGTGTTTCTTTTACCTGGAATAAACAATCAAAAAAGAAATTAAGAAAGAAATTGTATGTATAATAACATCTAAGATATATAAAATAACTAAGAATAAATTTAATCAAGTAAGTGAAAGACCTGCATACTGAAATATACAAAGCATTGTTTAGAGACACAAAGACCTAAATAAATGTAAGGATTCCCAGTGTTCATGGTTGGAAAGACTTAATTTTGATAAGATGTCAGTACTACCTAAAGTAATATATAGATTAAATGTAATCCTTATTAAAATTCCAATAGCCTTTTTTTTTTTCAGAAATGAAAAGCCCAAGTGAATATTAATATGTTTTCTGTATTTGTAGATTTTCCTATTTTGGACTTTCGTATTAATGGAACCATTTAATATATGATCTTTTCTGACTGGCTTCTTGTGATGTTGTAAAATATTAACTCTTAGGAGAGTGTGGTAAATTAAGAAAATATATTTTATCCCAATAGTGACATATAGAGATATAGATATAGATAGAGTTATAGATATAGATATAGATTTATAATGTTATGTGTTTTAGCTAAAAAGCCAATTTTAGAAAATTAAAATGACATATTGAAATGTACCATATCAATAATTGCATTAATATAAATGGACAAAAAATCCAATTAAAAAGCAAAATTGTCAGACTGTATGCAAAAGCAAGATCCATTTCTATGTTGTCTTCAAAAGACAGTCTGAATATAAAGAAAAAGAAAGTTAAATTTTAAAAATATGGAAAAATACATCTTGAAAATAACTGCTTATAAGGAAACTTGGGTGGCTTTACTAATAATAAACAAATATACTTCATAACAATAATTGTTACTGAAGATAGATATTTCCTAATGATACAGTCTAGTTACTCATGAAGCCAACAACATAAATGTGCAAACACCAAATAAGACAGTTTTAAAACATATGAAGTAGGGGCGCCTGGGTGGCTCAGTGGGTTAAAGCCTCTGCCTTCAAATCAGGTCATGATCCCAGGGTCCTGGGATTGAGTCTCCTGTCGGCTCTCTGCTCGGCAGGGAGCCTGCTTCCTCCTCTCTCTCTGCCTGCCTCTCTACCTACTTGTGATCTATCTCTACCAAAGAAATAAATAAAACCTTAAAAAAATTGTTTAAAAAAAATGAAGTAAAGTTTACATAGCTAAAGCAAAATAGTAGATAAATTTTAGCTAAAGGAAAATAGTAGATTGTGGAGAGCCATGCAGCAGAAGCTGGGAGTCACGTACTAGGCGAGGCTTGAGGAGAAGGGCAGATGAATGTTTATGTGGGAGCGCTCCAGGGAACGCACAACCTGTACTGAAGTATCGGGACTAGTATAAGATTAACCAGGGACCATGGGAACGGCACATGGGAACGGCACAAAAACAGAGTGAACAATAAGTTTCAGGGGCTCACGTCAGTAGGCACGAGCTCCCCGCATGATCTGGATTGAAGTCATCTGTATCCCTTCTGATTGGATGTTATAGTAGTTGTGTTATGTGGTGATTGGTTACTTTCTATCCACTGTATCCTATAACTTGGGGCTGTAATCGATGTTCGGGGTCCCGGGGCTGAAGACTGAATAAAGAAGTTTGCCACCCACCTCGTCTGAGGGTCGTTCTTGCGGGTCGAGAGCGACAGTAGATAAATCCATAATCATGGTCAAAGATTTTAATATACCTTCCTTAGTAATTAATAGAGCAATTAGATGAAAACGTCAAACAATATAAAAGTTCTAAACAACACTAGAACCCATCCTGTCCTAATGAGCATCTATCCATGGAATGCTACATATAATACCTGTGGAATTTACGTCCTTTCTTTGAACATGGAATGTTCACAAACAAGGTATAACACAAAGTTTCATAAAGTATGTTTTCTGACCATAGTAGTTTTAATTATAGATCAATAACAATACAATCTTTTTAAAGTCCAAATATTTGGAAATTAAGTAATACACTACAAATAAGTAATAGGTTAAAAAAAAAGAAAAATCAGAAATTATTTTGAATTTAATTATAATGAAAATAAAAAAATAGAAACATTTTGAAACTGTGGAGTTCATCTAAGGAATGGTTCGAAATTTATTGCTTGGAATGCACATAGGGAAAAGAAAAGGATTCCAATGCATAAGAACAAAAACAAACAGACAAACAAGATAAGTAAAATCACCCAAAAAATAAATGACAGGAAAAAAATCAAAGGAGGAAAAAAGTCAAAGAAATGGGAAATAGGTTAACTATACAGAAAATCAAAGCCAGATGTCAGTTTTGGAAAAGATTAATGCAGGCCAGTAAGATTGATCAAGGAAAAAAAAATGAAAAAAAATCACAGAATATTAATATGAATGAAACAAATGGATATCACAATAGAGACAGCAAATATTAAAAGGCTAATAAAGGAATATTTTGGACAACTTTATACTATTTGACAACTTGGTAAAAAAAGGATTCTTATAAAACATAACTTTGAAATTTGTATAAGATAAAATAGAAATCCAAGTAGACCTATATATTTTAAAGAAATCAAATTTCTTATCAAAATTTTCCTTCAATGAATTTTCCAGACCTTGAGCATTTCATTCTCAAACAGGGGGAAAAACCCAGCCTACTGTAGACCCCTCTAGAAAACAGAGGAAGAGGAATCACTTCCTCTCTAATTTTATGAGGCCAGAATAACCTCATACTCAAAATTAACAAATACATTACAATAAATGATAGCTATAAACCAATACTCTTAATGAACATATGTATAAAATCACTAGTAAAAGGATAGTAGATCAAATCCAGTACTACAATAAAAATAATACATACAATGACCAATATGATTTATGGAAGCACTGCAAAGTTGATTTATATAAGAAAACTAATGTAATTCAACATATTGAAGAAAAAATAGAGAAAATCTTAAGATCATCTTACTACATGCAGAAAAAGCATTTGGAAAAATTCAACACCCATTTTTGATAAAATCTTTCAGTAAATTAAGAATAGAAAGAAAACGTTTCAGCTGGGTGAAGAATAGCTATTACAAACTGTAACTAACATTTTTAATGGAAAAAAGCCAGTACTTTTACAGTAAAAAGCCAGAAAAGAAGGCAAGGATATTTTAATTATATTGGAGGTCTCATAAGTGGAATAAAAAGCCATAGTGATTAGATAAAAAGGAGTAAAACTCTTACAACCATCAAAATTTTTTACATAGATAATCCTAAGAAATCTGCAAAATAACTATCAGAACCAGCAAAGTGACAGGATAAAAAAATCAGTATGCATTTATCAAGTTGTGTTTGTGTGTGTGTGTGTGTGTATAATATACAATTTGGAAAATGGAATAATAAAAAAATTCCCATTATAAGAGCACAAAAAACCATAATGTTAGGAACTAGGAAGAGTCTGAGATTTTACCCTACTTACAAGTAAACAAGTTAGCCTCTCAAAATTTCACAGATGTTGGTAAAAGACAAGGCATTCCTATCAGAAATAAAAGACAATGTACTACATCTATATTAGAGTCCAGAGTCATGTTGTTGTTGCTGTTGTTGTTTTAGTGCCAGTTCTCAAATCCCACTTCCCAGGGGCAACATGGAGAGGGCTTGGTAATACTTGCAAATGCAGGGGTTGTATTCTAGGAGAGAAACCCTAGGCTTAATGGAACCTAAATCTTTTATAAGGGGTAGTAAATCTCACTGATGTTTGCCCCAGAAGTAGTTACTACCTGTGTCTTTCAAAGCTGGGCACTATACAAACATCCCTCAGGAGATAGTCTGGACCAAAGATCAGTTGATGGCTCTGTTCACAAAATGTGCAAAAGCGTAAAAGACTTATGGAAAATTGTCTCCCAACATACAAAATACTTAATAACACTTTTAACAAACTTCTACACTGAAAACTGCAAAATGTTGTTGAGAAAAAATTTTAAGGGAAAAGTCTAAATAATTTAACAAATATACCATGTTCATAGAATGTAAGACTCAATATTGTTAAAATATTGATTCTCTACAAATTGTTACATAATTTCACTGCAATGCTTATCATAATCACAGTAGGCTTTTTCTAATAGAAAAGTAACAAACTGATTTAGAAATTTATACAGAATGGGAAATTGGAAGGGAAGGTGAACCATGAGAGACTATGGACTCTGAAAAACAATCTGAGGGTTTTGAAGGGGCGGGGGGTGGAAGGTCAGGGTACCAGGTGATGGGTATTATAGAGGGAACGGATTGCATGAAGCACTGGGTGTGGTGCAAAAATAATGAATACTGTTACGCTGAAAATAAATAAAAAATAAATTAAAAAATATATATATACAGAATGGGGCGCCTGGGTGGCTCACTGGATTAAGCCTCTGCCTTTGGCCCAGGTCATGATCTCAGGGTCCTGGGATAGAGCCCTGCATTGGGCTGTCTGCTCAGAGGGGAGCCTGCTTCCCCCTTTCTCTCTGCCTGCCTCTCTGCCTACTTGTGATCTCTGTCTGCCAAATAAATAAATAAAATGTCTTTTAAAAAATACATATATATACAGAATGGTAAGAAATCTAACATAGTCAAAAATGGACTATTTACACTATCTGTTTTGAAGACTTACTATAAAACTACCAGTAATCAAGACAAGCTGGTATGGCATAGGAATATTCAAATATATTATTGATGCAGAAGAGAGTCCTCAAATAGATACATTTACATAATTAATTGGTTTCAACAAAATATTAAAGTAATATTATGGGAAAAATAAATCTTTTGCGCAAATAAAGCTGGGAAAACTGAGTATCTGT
The DNA here is from genome assembly GCF_030435805.1 of Mustela lutreola. Classification (NCBI taxonomy): domain Eukaryota; kingdom Metazoa; phylum Chordata; class Mammalia; order Carnivora; family Mustelidae; genus Mustela; species Mustela lutreola. Next base: position 75,372,121 of record NC_081292.1, read on the forward strand.
ATGGTAAAAATGAATCTTGAACTCTGTCTTAATCATACACAGGAGTTAAAGATAGACCATAGATCTAAAAATAAAATTATTTTATAACCAAGCAATTCCATTCTTAGGTGTATACCCAAGACAAATGAAAACATATATCCACAGTAATACCTGAACAAGGGTAGTCTTACCAGCTTCATTCATAATGACCAAATACTGGAAACAGCCCAAATGTCCAGCAATAGAAGAATGGATAAACATAATTGAGAGCAGTTAAAAGAAACAATCTTCTGATTCACACAACAGCATGGATGAATCTCACAGACATTTTGTTAAGTCGAGGAAATCACACACAAAAAAGTATAAATATAAGTGAAATTCTAATATAGGCAAAAATAATCTATCATGTAAACAATCAGGACAGTAGTCACCTGGGGTAATAGAATTTTGGATGTCTTGAGTTGTGGGCTACAAGGTTGTATGCATTTGTCAAAACTTATAATTTGTGTACTTTGGATTTACATAGATTGCCCTATGTAAATTTTCACTTGCAAAAACTTGAAACAGGAACATCCAGAAATAACAAAAACATATCCTTTAAATAAGACCTACTTATTATGAGAAACAATCAATGACAAGAAACAGCTTTTGGAAATTAAAATATGATAGACCAAACCCACAACAACAAAATAATTTGCAAAACAGTGTAAGAAAATCCACTAGACGTAAAGCAAATGATTCTGAATTTTTGATAACTGATCAATCCATGTGGCCCAATGGATTATTTAACAGCAATTTCAGAAGTAGTAAAATGAGAAAATAGAAAAAGAGAATTTGTCAAAATAATTATACATTAATATTTTTCAGAACTAAAACAGCAGGACCCTCCATAACCATAAAAGTATATCATTTGGAGATATGAGATGATTACTAAAAAAATAGTTTAAAACATTTTAAGAAACAGTTTCTTTGTTGGATCAGACCTGAGGGTGTGGGACAGGAGATTTTCAGTGTTCCTGTGTGTTCATTTTTTAATTTTTACAGCTATCAACCCTAACATGCAAAATTCCAAAGACTGGGAATCCCAGTGACCCATCTAAGTTCTAGTTCTTCTCATTTTTTAAAGATTTCTATTATAGACCAGATAGACTTAGTTATTATGACCCACGTTATAACGTGAGGTTCGGCATTACATTGCCATCTCATCTGTAAGAGACGAAGGATCTCCTCAGCCCTTTAAATACTTGGAATAGTGAAGAATACTGAAAATAATCATCTACACTAAAATCAGAATCATCTGTTTGAAAGGCAACAAAGCACAATTGTTGTTTACTGTGAAAATTCCCAGATGAAAGTGTAGTAAGTGTATTCTGCTGCTGCAGGTAGAAATTAATTTCTAGATTTTTTTAGATCATCCAAAGCAAGCCAACTGTACTAGTTTGCTAAGGCTGCC